>NC_091643.1:39554837-39872416 GCF_027580195.1 Bos mutus | reverse complement strand
TATCATGAAAATGTAATAAATAAAATGTAAAGAACCAGTGATCACCCAGTGAAACTCATAGGTCTTTCCTCCTGATTTTCTGCTGTGCAAATATTTGAGCTTTTGTGCTTAGTCGCTCAGTCAAGTCCGACTCTTTGCCACCCCGTGGACTATAGCTCACCAGCCTCATCTGTCCACAGGAATTCTTCGATCAAGAATACTTGCCTGGAGTGAGTTGCCGTACTCTCCTCCAGGGGATCTTCCCAACCCAAGGATCTAACCCTGGTCTCCCACATTGCAGGTGGATTCTTTGCCATCTGAGCCACCAAGGAAGCATATTTGAGCTTTGGCCCCTTTCTATTTCTTTCAAACTATATTTCTGAACATTATTACTTTTATTTAAAAGGAACTGTAGTGTTTTCCCAACTCCATGGATTATCTATCCATGCCATGCTGTTTGAAAAATCTTTCTACCTGCTCACCCATACACTACAGAGGGGATCACTTTCATCACTGATTCTCATTGAAAGATCATTCAAAATTGTCCATAACTATTTAATACAACCCCAAATGCATTTTGGGCACATTTTCACCCAATTAAACATTTAACCATGCATGTCATCTAGGCAAATTTGGTACATTACCATTTATTACTCCATATTCAAAAGATGCTCTGTCTATAGAAATTAATACCAGTCTTCCAGAATTTTTTCATTGCAAAATTTTCAGAGACATTAATAAAATGTGTTATCTATAACATTCCTTTTCAAATTTTGTATGTGTCAAGTTTTATTGTACTTGTCCAAAAACTGATGACTATGAAAGGTACAGGATTCAATATGTCACACCAATTTCAGCGTCCTACAAAATTCCTTATATCCACATCACACCAAGGAGACCCTAACAGATCAGGTGAGGAATTTTCATAGAATAAATTAAGGAATCAATATATTGAGGATGGGGCCAGCTACCAAATGGCATGTGTTCATAATATCAAGGAAAATAAAATGACAGCATAGCCAGGAGGAAAGGGAAGATAAAAAGGCAGGAAAAAGTAGAACCTTGTGTTTAATATAAAAATACCAAAATTATGAATGAGCATTCAGATCAGTTGCTTAGTTGTGTTCAACTTTTTGTGACCTCATGGACTGAAGCATGCCAGGCCTGCCTGACCATCACTGACTCCCAGAGCTTACCCAAACTCATGTCCATTGAGTCGGTGATGCCATCCTCTGTCATCCCCTTCTCCTCCTGCCTTCAATCTTTCCCAGCATCAGGGACTTTTCAAATGAGTCAGCTCTTCTTATCAGATGGCCAAAGTATTGGAGTTTCAGCTTCAGCATCAGTCCTTCCAGTGAATATTCAGGACTGATTTCCTTTAGGATGGACTGGTTGGATCTCCTTGCAGTCCAGTGGATTTTCAAGGTTATTCTCCAACACCACAGTTCAAAAGAATCAATTCTTCAGCACTTAGCTTTCTTTATGGTCCAACTCTCACATCCATACATGACTACTGGAAAAACCATAGCTTTGACTAGACGGACCTTTGCTGATAAAGTAATGTCTCTGCTTTTTAATAGGCTGTCTAGGTTTGTCATAGCTTTTCTTCCAAGGAGCAAGTGTCATTTAATTTCATGGCTACAGTCACCAGCTTCAATGATTTTGGAGCCCAAGAAAATAAAGTCTGTCACTTTATGAGCATAGGGGTGCGTAATGAGAAAGTTTGGGAGAAAGGCTCAAGGACTGAGTTCAGAGCAAGCTTTAGTTCCTCAGCAGAAATGGATTACTGAGTACTGGAGATGTAAGAACGAATGCCATCATAACAGAACCTCAGGGGCATATGCAGTGTAGCTCGGTGGTCAACTGAAGATTCTTGTACCAAACAGATCCAAACCAAAATGCTGACTACTTTTCTCCATGTCCTTGGGAGAAATTTTTTAATCTCTCTAAATAAAAGTCCCTCAATCTACATAATAATAGAACTTACCTAATATGCTTATTAAATCATGAGAAATGCTGGACTGGATAAGGCAAAAACTGCAATGAAGATTGCCAGGAGAAATATCAGTAACCTAAGATATGCAGATGACACCACCATTATGGCAGAAAGCAAAGAAGACCTAAAGAGCCTCTGGATGAAAGTAAAAGAGGAGAGTGAAAAAGTGGGCTTAAAACCAAACATTCGGAAAACTAAGATCATGGCATCTCGTCCCATCACTTCATGGCAAATAGATGGTGAAACAATGGAAACAGCTAGAGACTTTATTTTTGTGGGCTCCAAATCACTGTAGATGGTGATTGCAGCCATGAATTAAAAGAAACTTGCTCCTTGGAAGAAAAGTTATGATCAACCTAGACAGCATATTAAAAACCAGAGACATTACTTTGCCAAAAAAGGTCCATATAGTCAAAGGTATGGTTTTTCCATTGGTCATGTATGGATGTTAGAGTTGGAATATAAAGAAAGCTGAGCACTGAAGAATTGATGCTTTTGAACTGTAGTGCTGGAGAAGACTCTTTTTTATTTTTTTAAATTTTATTTTATTTTTAAACTTTACAAATTGTATTAGTTTTGCCAAATATCAAAGTGAATCCACCACAGGTATACATGTGTTCCCCATTCTGAACCCTCCTCCTTCCTCCCTCCCCATACCATCCCTCTGGGTCATCCCAGTGCACTAGCCCCAAGCATCCAGTATCATGCATCGAACCTGGACTGGCAACTAGTTTCATACATGATATTATACATGTTTCAATGCCATTCGCCCAAATCTTCCCACCCTCTCCCTCTGCAACAGAGTCCACAAGACTGTTCTATACATCAGTGTCTCTTTTGCTGTCTCGTACACAGGGTTACTGTTAGCATCTTTCTAAATTCCATATATATGCGTTAGTATACTGTATTGGTGTTTTTCCTTCTGGCTTACTTCACTCTGTATAATAGGTTCCAGTTTCATCCACCTCATTAGAACTGATTCAAATGTTTTCTTTTTAATGGCTGAGTAATACTCCATTGTGTATATGTACCACTGCTTTCTTATCCATTCATCTGCTGATGGACATCTAGGTTGCTTCCATGTCCTGGCTATTATAAACAGTGCTGTGATGAACATTGGGGTACACGTGTCTCTTTCCCTTCTGGTTTCCTCAGTGTGTATGCCCAGCAGTGGGATTGCTGGATCATAAGGCAATTCTATTTCCAGTTTTTTAAGGAATCTCCACACTGTTCTCCATAGTGGCTGTACTAGTTTGCATTCCCACCCACAGTGTAAGAGGGTTCCCTTTTCTCCACACCCTCTCCAGCATTTATTGCTTGTAGACTTTTGGATCACAGCCATTCTGACTGGCGTGAAATGGTACCTCATAGTGGTTTTGATTTGCATTTCTCTGATAATGAGTGATGTTGAGCATCTTTTCATGTGTTTGTTAGCCATCTGTATGTCTTCTTTGGAGAACTGTCTATTTAGTTCTTTGGCCCATTTTTTGATTGGGTCATTTATTTTTCTGGAGTTGAGCTGTAGGAGTTGCTTGTATATTTTTGAGATTAGTTGTTTGTCAGTTGCTTCATTTGCTATTATTTTCTCCCATTCTGAAGGCTGCGTTTTCACCTTGCTAATAGTTTCCTTTGATGTGCAGAAGCTTTTAAGTTTAATTAGGTCCCATTTGTTTATTTTTGCTTTTATTTCCAATATTCTGGGAGGTGGGTCATAGAGGATCCTGCTGTGATGTATGTCACAGAGTGTTTTGCCTATGTTCTCCTCTAGGAGTTTTATAGTTTCTGGTCTTACATTTAGATCTTTAATGCATTTTGAGTTTATTTTTGTGTATGGTGTTAGAAAGTGTTCTAGTTTCATTCTTTTACAAGTGGTTGACCAGATTTCCCAGCACCACTTGTTAAAGAGATTGTCTTTAATCCACTGTATATTCTTACCTCTTTGGCAAAGATAAGGTGTCCATATGTGTGTGGATTTATCTCTGGGTTTTCTATTTTGTTCCATTGATCTATATTTCTGTCTTTGTGCCAGTACCATAATGTCTTGATAACTGTGGCTTTGTAGTAGAGCCTGAAGTCAGGCAGGTTGATTCCTCCAGTTCCATTCTTCTTTCTCAAGATAGCTCTGGCTATTCGAGGTTTTTTGTATTTCCATACAAACTGTGAAATTATTTGTTCTAGCTCTGTGAAGAATACCGTTGGTAGCTTGATAGGGATTGCATTCAATCTATAAATTGCTTTGGGTAGTATACTCATTTTCACTATATTGATTCTTCCAATCCATGAACATGGTATATTTCTCCATCTATTAGTGTCCTCTTTGATTTCTTTCACCAGTGTTTTATAGTTTTCTATGTATAGGTCTTTAGTTTCTCTAGGTAGATATATTCCTAAGTATTTTATTCTTTCTGTTGCAATGGTGAATGGAATTGTTTCCTTAATTTCTCTTTCTGTTTTCTCATTATTAGTGTATAGGAATGTAAGGGATTTCTGTGTGTTGATTTTATATCCTGCAACTTTACTATAATCATTGATTAGTTCTAGTAATTTTCTGGTGGAGTCTTTAGGGTTTTCTATGTAGAGGATCATGTCATCTGCAAATAGTGAGAGTTTTACTTCTTCTTTTTCAATTTGGATTCCTTTTATTTCTTTTTCTGCTCTGATTGCTGTGGCCAAAACTTCCAAAACTATGTTGAATAGTAATGGTGAGAGTGGGCACCCTTGTCTTGTTCCTGACTTTAGAGGGAATGCTTTCAATTTTTCACCATTGAGGATAATGTTTGCTGTGGGTTTGTCATATACAGCTTTTATTATGTTGAGGTATGTTCCTTCTATTCCTGCTTTCTGGAGAGTTTTTTTTTATCATAAATGGATGTTGAATTTTGTCAAAGGCTTTCTCTGCATCTATTGAGATAATCATATGGTTTTTATTTTTCAATTTGTTACTGTGGTGTATTACATTGATTGATTTGCGGATATTGAAGAATCCTTGCATCCCTGGGATAAAGCCCACTTGGTCATAGTGTATGATCTTTTTAATGTGTTGTTGGATTCTGATTGCTAGAATTTTGTTAAGGATTTTTGCATCTATGTTCATCAGTGATATTGGCCTGTAGTCTTCTTTTTTTGTGGAATCTTTGTCAGGTTTTGGTATTAGGGTGATGGTGGCCTCATAGAATGAGTTTGGAAGTTTACCTTCCTCTGCAATTTTCTGGAAGAATTTGAGCAGGATAGGTGTTAGCTCTTCTCTAAATTTTTGGTAGAATTCAGCTGTGAAGCTGTCTGGACCTGGGCTTTTGTTTGCTGGAAGATTTTTGATTACAGTTTCAATTTCCGTGCTTGTGATGGGTCTGTTAAGATTTTCTATTTCTTCCTGGTCCAGTTTTGGAAAGTTGTACTTTTCTAAGAATTTGTCCATTTCTTCCACGTTGTCCATTTTATTGGCATATAATTGTTGATAGTAGTCTCTTATGATCCTTTGTATTTCTGTAGTGTCTGTTGTGATCTCTCCAGTTTCATTTCTAATTTTATTGATTTGATTTTTCTCCCTTTGTTTCTTGATGAGTCTAGCTAATGGTTTATCAATTTTATTTATCCTTTCAAAGAACCAGCTTTTGGCTTTGTTGATTTTTGCTGTGGTCTCTTTTGTTTCTTTTGCATTTATTTCTGCCCTAATTTTTAAGATTTCTTTCCTTCTACTAACCCTGGGGTTCTTCATTTCTTCCTTTTCTAGTTGCTTTAGGTGTAGAGTTAGGTTATTTATTTGACTTTTTTTCTTGTTTTTTGAGGTATGCCTGTATTGCTATGAACTTTCCCCTTAGGAAAGTGCTTTTACAGTGTCCCACAGGTTTTGGGTTGTTTTGTTTTCATTTTCATTCGTTTCTATGCAAATTTTGATTTCTTTTTTGATTTCTTCTGTGATTTGCTGGTTATTCAGCAGCATGATGTTCAGCCTCCATATGTTGGAATTTTTAATAGTTTTCCTTCTGTAATTGAGATCTAATCTTACTGCATTGTGGTCAGAAAAGATGCTTCCTGGACTGCAAGGCAATCCAACCAGTCAATCCTGAAGCAAATGACTCCTGACTATTCATTGGAAGGACTGATGCTGAAGCTGAAACTCCAATACTTTGGTCACATGTGAGGTAAGGAGCAGCGGCTGGGCTTTGCTGAAGCAGCCATGAAGACATACTCCATGTCCAAGCTAAGAGAAAGCCAAGGAAGACGGTAGGTGCTGCAAGAAGGCATCAGAGGGCAGACAGACCAAAACCACAATCACAGACAACAGGCCAATCTGATCACACCGACTACAGCCTTGTCTACCTCAGTGAAACTAAGCCATGCCATGTGGGGCCCCCCAAGATAGACGGGTCATGGTGGAGAGGTCTGACAGAATGTGGTTTACTGGAGAAGGGAACGGCAAACCACTTGCCTTGAGAACCTTATGAACAGTATGAAAAGATGAACTCCCTAGGTCAGTAGGTCCCCAATATGCTACTGGAGATCAGTGGGGTAATAACTCCAAAAAGAATGAAGGGATGGAGCCAAGGCAAAAACAATACCAAGCTGTGAATGTGACTCATGATAGAAGCAAGGTCCGATGCTGTAAAGAGCAATATTGCATAGGAACCTGGAATGTTAGGACCATGAATCAAGGCAAATTGGAAGTGGTCCAACAGGAGATGGCAAGGGTGAACATCAACATTCTAGGAATCAGCGAATTAAGATGGACTGGAACGGGTGAATTTAACTCAGATGACCATTATATCTACTACTGTGGGAAGGAATCCCTTAGAAGAAATGGAGTAGCCATCATGGTCAACAAAAGGGTCTGAAATGCCGTACTTGGATGCAATCTCAAAAACGACAGAATGATCTCTGTTCATTTCTAATGCAAACCATTCAGTATCACGGTAATCCAAGTCTATGCCCTGACCCTAATGCTGAAGAAGCTGAAGTTGAACAGTTCTATGAAGACCTACAAGTCCTTCTAGAACTAACACCCAAAAAACATGTCCTTTTCATTATAGGGGACTGGAATGAAAAAGTAGGAAGTCAAGAAACACCTGGAGTAACAGGAAAACTTGGCCTTGGAGTACAGAATGAAGCAGGGCAGAGGCTAATAGAGTTCTGCCAAGAGAAAGCACTGGTCATAACAAACACCGTCTTCCAACAACACAAGAGAAGGCTCTACACGTGGACATCACCAGATGGTCAACACTGAAATCAGTTTGATTGTATTCTTTGCAGCCAAAGATGGAGAAGCTCTATACAGTCAGCAAAAACAGGACCGGGAGCTGACTGTGGCTCAGATCATGAACTTCTTATCGCCAAATTCATACTAAAATTGAAGAAAGTAGAGAAAATCACTAGATCACTCAGGTATGACCTAAATCAAATCCCTTATGACTATACAGTGGAAGTGAAAAATAGATTTAAGGGACTAGACCTGTTAGAGTACCTGATGAACTATGGATGGAGGTTCATGGAATTGTACAGAAGACAGGAATCAAGACCATCTCCAAGAAAAAGAAATGCAAAAAAGCAAAATCGCTGTCTGAGGAGGCCTTACAAATAGCTGTGAAAACAAGGGAAGTGAAAAGCAAAGGAGAAAAGGAAAGATATACCCATTTGAACACAGAGTTCCAAAGAATAGCAAGGAGAGATAAGAAAGCCTTCGTCAGTGATCAATGCAAAGAAATACAGGAAAACAATAGAATGGGAAAGACTAGAGATCTCTTCAAGAAAAGGAGATACCAAAGGAACATTTCATGCAAAGATGGGCTCAATAAAGGACAGAAATGGTAGGGACCTAACAGAAGTAGAAGATATTAAGAAGAGGTGGCAAGAATACACAGAACAACTGTACAAAAAAAGACCTTCATGACCCAGATAATCATGATGGTGTGATGACTCACCTAGAGCCAGACATCCTGGAATGTGAAGTCAAGTGGGCCTTAGAAAGCATCACTACGAACAAAGCTAGTGGAGGTGATGGAATTTCAGTTGAGGTATCTCAAATCCTGAAAGATGATTCTGTGGAAGTGCTGCACTCAATATGCCAGCTAATTTGGAAAACTCAGCAGTGGCCACAGGACTGGAAAAGGTCAGTTTTCATTCTAATCCCAAAGAAAGGCAATACCAAAGAATGCTCAAACTACCACACAGTTGCACTCATCTCACACACTAGTAAAGTGATGCTCAAAATTCTCCAAGCCAGGCTTCAGCAATACGTGAACTGTGAAATTGCAGATGATCAAGCTGGTTTTAGAAAAGGCAGAGGAACCAGAGATCAAATTACCAACATACGCTGGATCATTGAAAAAGCAAAAGAGTTCCAAAAAAACATCTATTCTGCTTTATTGACTATGCCAAAGCCTTTGACTGTGTGGATCACAATAAATTGGAAAATTCTGAAAGAGTTCAGAATACCAGACCACCTGACCTGCCTCTTGAGAAACCTGTATGCAGGTCAGGAAGTAACAGTTAGAACTGGACATGGAACAACAGACTCGTTCCAAATAGGAAAAGGAGTACATCAAGGCTGTTTATTGTCACTCTGCTTATTTAACTTACATGCAGAGTACATCATGAGAAACACTGGGCTGGATGAAGCACAAGCTGGAATCAAGATTGCCAGGAGAAATATCAATAACCTCAGATATGCAGAGGACACCACCCTTATGGCAAAAAGTGAAGAAGAACTAAAGAGCCTCTTGATGAAAGTGAAAGAGGAGAGGGAAAAAATTTGGCTCAAAGCTCAACATTCAGAAAACTAAGATCATGGCATCCAGTTCCATCACTTCATGGCAAATAGATAGGGAAACAGTGGAAACAGTGGCTGACTTTATTTTTCTGGGCCCCAAAATCACTGTGGATGGTACTGCAGCCATGAAATTAAAAGATGCTTACTCCTTGGAAGGAAGGTTATGACCAACCTAGATAGCATATTAAAAAGCAGAGACATTACTTGGTCAACAAAGGTTTGTCTGGTTAAGGCTACGGTTTTTCCAGTGGTCATGTATGGATTTAGAGTTGGACTATAAAGAAAGCTGAGTGCTGAAGAATTGATGCTTTTGAACTGTGGTATTGAATAAGACTCTTGAGAGTCCATTGGACAACAAGGAGATCCAACCAGTCCATCCTAAAGGAGATCATTCCTGGGTGTTCATTGCTAGGACTGATGCTGAAGCTAAAGCTCCAATACTTTGGCCACCTGATGTGAAGAACTGACTAATTTGAAAAGACCCTGATGCTGGGAAAGATTGATGGCAGGAGGAGAAGGGGACGGCAGAGGATAAGATAGTTGGATGGCATCACTGACTCAATGGACATGGGTTTGGGTGGACTCCGGGAGTTGGTGATGGACAGGGAGGCCTGGCGTGCTGTGGTTTATGGGGTCACAAAGAGTCGGACACGACTGAGCAACTGAACTAAACTGAACTGGCCACCTGATAGGAAGAACTGACTCATTTGCAAAGACCCTGATGCTCGGAAAGATTGAAGGCAGGAGGAGAAGGGGATGACAGAGGATGAGATGGTTGGATGGCATCACCAATTCAATGGACATGAATTTGAGTAACTCCAGGAGTTGGTGATGGACAGGGAGGCCCGGCGTTCTGCAGTCCATGGGGTCACAAAAAGTCGTGTATGACTGAGCAACTGAACTGAAACTGAATATGCTTATGGATGTGAAAATTGGACCATAAAGAAGACTGAGCAGTGAAGAACTGATACATTTTAATGATTATGCTTGAAAAGACCCTTGAGAATATCTAGGACAGCAAGAAGAAAAAAACGGTTAGTCCAAAAGGAAATCAAGCCTGAATATTCATTGGAAGGATTGATGCTGAAGCTGAAACTCCAATACTTTGGCCACCTGATGTAAAGAGCTGAGTCACTGGAAAAGACTCTGATGCTAGGAAAGATTGAGGACAAGAGGAAAAGAGGGTAACAGAAGATGAGATGGTTGGATGGATCACTGACTCAGTGGACATGCATTTTAGCAAACTCCGGGAGATAGTGAAGGACAGGCAAGGCTGGCGTGCTGCTGTTCATGGGGTCTCAAAGAGTTGGAACGTGACTTAGTGACTGAACAACAACAACAACAAATATGCTTACAACAATAAATACATAAGGAATAATGAAAAATTCAAGGACAAAAATGTTAGTGCCAAAGACTGAATATCTGTGTCCTCCCTAAATTTATACCTTGAAATTTAATCCTTAATGTGATGTTCTGAGGAGGCAAGGCCTTTGAGAGGTGAATGGGGCTTTAGGGCAGGAAAACCGTGAATGGGGCTATTGCCCTGATTAAAGGGATCCCAGAGAACTTCAGTGTCCATTCTGCCATCTGCAGAGAGAGTGAGTAGATGATGTTCATGAAGGGGAAGCGGGTTCTCATGAGACACAGAAGTGATGGCACATGGATCCTGGACACCTCAGTCCCCAGAGCTGTAAGCAGTGATCTCAGGTGTTTATAAGCCAGAAAGTCTCTGGAACTCAGTGACAGCAGCCCAGGTGGACTGACAGAGCTGGCCTGTGTTATCTTAGCCTCTGTTAGAGGCGATGAGAGCTCAGAACAGCCCAGCCCTCAGTCCAGCCCAAGTAAATTCAAATCTGGCTCCATCACCCCAACACTGTGAGAAGGACACTCACTCTGTTACTCTCTTACTCCATCTTCACTCTTGCTGAAGCCTATCGCTCAGAACTGTATTCTTGGAGCAGACATCCCAACATCAATATTTCAGTTACATGCATGAGTGCAGGAACCACAGAGATGACATGAACCTATGTCTCAGTGACGTTCAGCAGAATGACCAGACATATGCAGTCACATGAGAGAATGCAATGTTGCACAGAACACAGGCCAACATGGACGAGCAGAGTGGAAGGACCCAACCCTTCCAGACTGAGAGAGCTAAGGAGACAAGAGAAAAGACACTGAGCAAAGACGCTCACAAACATTCAAGATGGTATTGTCCACATAGAAACAGGAAATGTGACTGAATAAATAAAGATGGAATTGAGTGAAAACTGGTATAGTGAGAGACTCTTGTTATCATGATAATCAGTCCTATGGATTACATTTTTTAGTGCTGAGGTACAGAATAAAAATTACAAGTGTACAGCTTGAGTCACTATCTCAAAATTGATACCAGGCTAAGAAATAGCCATAACCAGAGTAGAATTCTATATGTGTGCATATACACATTGTTACATGCATTTGTCACTTGGATTTAAAATGTTATATCCATTTAGTGATAATCAACCTGATTATAGCTATAAGCATATTCATTTATTTTCACCAATAGGATGAGCTTTCCTGGAAATTATTTTTAATATAAAAAAAAATTCAGGATTTTGAACTAGGAAAATGATAATGCAAATCCTTCCTGAATTCAAACTAAGAAAATTATAAACCAAAGGCATATTTCACAGAATAATATAGAAAGTCAATCTAACACTTACAGTAGATTCCAGTGAAAATGAGCCTTCACTAAACAAAATGGACAGCATGGAAAAAATCACATCTTTGCATCTTTTTAGACCAGAAGAGAAAATACAATTACATACTACAGGGTGCTTGTTTTTTTCCTCTTTTTGTTTTTTTGTTTGTTTGTTTGTATTTCTTCCCTCAGGATTACCATTTGGACCTCAGGAAGAGCTACTTGGGAAGTTCTTTAGCCTAACTAATAAGAGCCGTGAAGTCACACTATCTTCTAAAAGACCCACACTCATGAGAAGACGGGTGGGTGGTCAGACTTGTGGCATTCAGTGTTAACACAGGGGGACGTGAAAGTGTACTGTGACACTAGATACGAAGTCACGCTCACCCTGGGCAGGGTCTGCACCTGCAGACAGAGAAGGAAGCCTACTGACTTCTCTCCTGTGACCGCCCACATTGTGGCTGCTAGAAATTACGTCTGTAAAAGGTTCTGCCTCTACCTAGAAACTTTTACCTCCCAGAGCTGACCACTGCTCCACCTTACGTATTTGTTAAAACACAGGAAAGGGAAGAAAATAGCGAGTGATGATCCATGCATATGTCAACTTAGGTAGACTAGAATGTCCAGGGATTTGGTCAGACGCCAGTCAAGATGTTGTGGTGAAGGCATTTCGTTAGATGTGATTAACATTTTAGTCCAGACACACTGAGAATACACATCATCCTTTAAAATGTGGATGAGCCTTAAGAGCAAAAGACTGAACTCCTCCAGAGGAAAAGGAAATTCTGCCTCCAGACTCGGGTTCAACATCCACCCCTCTCTCTGTCTCTAGCCTGCTGGCCTGCCCTGCAGAATTTGGATGTGAACCCGACCCCCACAGCAACCACAGGAAACAATTAATTAAAATAAAAATCTCTGTCTTAAGCATTTGCTGTAACTGTGTTTCCATCTATGATCATCATGATTGCATTAGGTCTTCTTTGCATGTGATTTATATGTAACCTGAGTTTACTGATCATGACAGGCGAGGTCTTGCTGACCTTCACTCAATCTGCACAGCTAATGTAGGGTGATGGCAAATTGTCTTCCTCCCGGTTCTCAGGGCTCATGTTGACAGGGGATCCATCTCATTCAATGCATTCACTTATTAAGGTGAATTGTGCACTGCCTATTAAAGTTTCTGCCCAGAAAAGACCCAGTTACTTTTGTTCATATTTCATTGGCAGACATATGACATTACCTTGCTTAATTTCACAAAAGTTTGAGAGGTACAATTCTATCATCTACTCAGAGGAAAGAGAGATGGGCTTTGTGTGAGCAATAGTAATAAGAAGCAGTGTGTGGCTTCTGAACCCAACGATAGTTCAGAACACTTTCTTTACGTAAGACACCCTCATCCTTGTCCCAAGGGCCATCATCACTCCCTTCAGGCTGGCGCGTCAAGGTCATCGTCTGGGACCTGAACCACATGCTCTGTTCTCATATGATATTCCACGGGTAGAGAGACACCAAGTCAAAATGAAAAGATACCTCCCACGCACTCACACAAGCCGCAGTAACAGAAAATAACATGATCACCCCAATAAATGTTTGCTTTCAGAAAGAGGAGAGCTGTGAGGCACACAATTACTAAGAGTCCAGGGCAGTTCTAAACACCATGGAGGAGATATCACATAGGTGGGGAATGGTCCCCAGTTACCCCAGGTGCTTACTTTCAGGGGCTCAGGCTCCAGCCCTGGGAGAGTCCTCACTCTTCCAGCTTCCTTCTTGGCCACACCTGCAGAAGATGAAGATAAAATGCTGTCCTCGGCTCTGAGCAGGTGATCCAGGCTGCCTCTTGCCAATGGAAGAGGGCAAATCTCAGCTTTAATTTATACACTGAAGAGTCACAAACATGTCTGAAGACTAACATTTTGGTTTCTTTAATAAGAAAACTCTCTTAAGTTGTCTTATTTGATGACCATCAGTCTTTACTAAAGATTTTTTTCTTTCTTCTTAAACTGAAGACTCTCTGCTTCCATTGTGTTTGTCTGTTCATGGAGATGCCTCAGGATGTAAATACCATTGTATATGGGCAGCTACCCTTAAATGGGCAGAAATTTATTTCCCTGACTCTGTTTCAGAGAAAAACTGATATAAATAAGAGAGATAAACCAGAAGCAATTTTAGTAAAAGAAAATAAAGAAGCTAAATGCAGGCCAATTAACTCCTTGAACAGTAAAACCAAATAACAACCCAACTTCAATCACAAGATTCAAAAGTAGCTGATTTCAGAGAAAGTACAGCTAAAAATGTTCAAGGACATAAACTTTTATGGTTTGAAAAGTAATTTCCTCTCACATTATTTGAATTTTAACCGATGACAAACAAATGTGGCCATATTGAAGTGACAAAAATGTGTTTATTTGCAGAGCTGCTCAGGAGGGAATATAACACTTTTGTGTGAAAATGGGTATAAAATTATAAATTTGTTGCCCTGTGAATATAGATTATGCAACATCACTTCAATAGGGGCTGAGCTTTCAGAGTTCCATTTTCTGAAATTATATAATTAATGAAGCAAATATTACATTATAATATTAGGAGAATGAGAAACTAATATTTTTCACACCAATGTTTTTCTATTAGTAAAGAAGTTACTTTCTTGGAAAAGGGAGGCCAATGTGGCATAATTGCCCCCCATTTTTATTATTTTTGAATACATTTCAAAAATACATTTTCCATTGAAATTTAAATAATAAATACATATTTGTCCATTTCTTTTCAGTATTATTCAACTATTAAGTGTGAAATTAAAGACATTTATTAAACTTTATTTAAGAAACATGAAATTTTAGTACAAATTTAAAATTGTTTATAGCCATCAGGTGAAAAGCACATACGGCAGTGTTTCAGAAACATAATTTTAAAGATGGAAACCTAGCCCCTGTCTAATTCAAAGCTAAAAAGAAAGAAAAACACCAATACAGTATACTAAAGCATATATATGGAATTTAGAAAGATGGTAACAATAACCCTGTGTACGAGACAGCAAAAGAGACACTGATGTATAGATCAGTCTTATGGACTCTGTGGGAGAGGGAGAGGGTGGGGAGATTTGGGAGAATAGCATTGAAACATGTATAATATCATGTATGAGACGAATCGCCAGTCCAGGTTCGATGCATGATACTGGATGCTTGGGGCTGGTGCACTGGGACGACCCAGAGGGAGGATATGGGGAGGGAGGAGGGAGGAGGGTTCAGGATGGGGAACACAGGTATACCTGTGGCGGATTCATTTTTATATTTGGCAAAACTAATACAATATTGTAAAGTTTAAAAATAAAATAAAATTTAAATTAAAAAAAAACACAGTGGAAAAATCTAAATGGTTGGCAATTAATCTTAATCAAATATTGACTCTAAACATGAGTGATGCTAAAACACAAGCACATTAAAAGAGCCTTCATATTATTATATGTGAGAAGTTGCTCTAGAGGAACAGACTGGTGCTTGCCAGGGAGGGGAGCTTGGGGGTTGAATGAAGTGGGAGTTTGGGGTTAGCAAATGCAAGCTATTGTATACAGGATGGATAAATAACAGGGTCCTACTCTATACCACAGAGCTATATTCAATATCCTGTGATAAACCATAATGGAAAAGAATATATAAAATATAATGTGTGGAAATGTGCATGCGTGTGTGTGTGTGTAACTGAATCACTTTGCTGTAGAGGAGAAATTAACACAACTTTGTAAACCAACTATACTTCAATACAAAGAAAAATAATATTCTCTGGTAAAACAAGGTAAACTTTTATTAAACTTTTTATGTGAGCTAATTACACTTGGTGACCTAAGGTAGGAATTATATTTGCATGTCTTTGTATCAGACAGTGTTTGCCAAACTAGGGTCCTATATAATAATTTGAATATTTGTATTTTTAAAAAAATAAAACCCTTCAACCATAGTTACAGTTTACCCAGAGGATTATCCTTATGGAGTGAATGTTGTATCCCCTTGGCAAATTCCTATATCAAATCCCTAATCCCCAGTGTGAGGATGTGTGGAGACAGGGCTTTTGAGAGGTCTTAGGTCAGAAGGGTGGAGCCTCATAACAGGATATGCTTGCTCAGTCACTCAGTCATGTCTGACTCTTGGCCACCCCAGGGGTGTGTAGTTCACCCAGGCTCCTCTGTCCATGCAATTTCCCAGGCAAGAGTACTAGAGTGGGTTGCCATTTCCCTCTCCAGGGGATCCTCCCATCCCAGGATTGAACCCAGGTCTCCTGCATTGGCAGGCAGGTTCTTTACTACTGAGCCACCTGAGAAGCCCCACAAAGGGATTAGTGCCCTTATAATGAGAGACAGGAGAGAACTTGTTTTTCTCTCTCTTTCTCTTCCATTCAAAGAAACCAGGAATAGACCTCTTACCAGAACCTGACCACGCTAGTACCCTGATCTCTGACTTCCAGACTTCAGAACTGTGAAACATAAATGTTTCTTGTTTAAGCCCTGCAGTCTGTGGCATTTGCTCTGGCAGCCCAAACTGACAAAGACAATTACAGTGTAACTAAGCCCTGTCACGTGACTTCTGCCCCAGGTTTGCTCACATGTGATGGTTTTATGGGACGAAAGATTACTTAGAGAAGGTTCAACTTGTCAAGTATTGGGCAGTGCAAGAACTGCCAGTAAGTTGTCACCTTGTGATGTCAAGATGACAGCCCTGTGGCATATTTATAAAATATTCTAAGGAACGGAAGAGCATTCAGATCAGATCAGATCAGTCGCTCAGTCGTGTCCGACTCTTTGCGACCCCATGAATCACAGCACGCCAGGCCTCCCTGTCCATCGCTAAATTAAATTTAATTAATTAGATTAGGAGTCCCCAGTATGGGGAGATCACACTCCTGGATGGCACACGCCTGGCAGGGCAGCTGAGGTCTCTGAAGGCGCACGGGTGACAAGTACCACTGCACAACCTTGTCTTCTGCCTACTGTCCTTCCGTTTGTTTGTTTGTTTCCTGAATGGAGTAAACCTGAAGTTCATTGGAAAGTGGATCTCTTTAAACTTCATTAAAGATCACTGAAGATATTCTGGGGTCCCGATAAGTTTATTGTAATAAAATCCTATCCGTGTAATCTGTACGCTCTGTGATATTTGAGCCATTCTTTTCTCAGGCTTGAAATTTTAGCATTCAGCAGCTATGAACTAAGAATAAACAGATTAGATAACTGAGAGGTTTAAATATAAACACACATATGCACCCAAGTGGAACAGAGAGCATGATTTCCATACTATATACTATCTGGATTTAATCTAATCGGCAAATGTCATATCCTCTTGAGTGTTTGCTTTGTAAACTGTACTGAAATTTCAAACCTGGAAAGGCCCTGCTTCATCGCCGAGCGGGTATCTCCCACTTTATGCAAGTAAAATGTTAGGCTGAGTAAAGTTGAAGTGCTTAAAACGACCTAGGATTGCTTATGACAGAGTCAAGATCAGAATTTAAATCTCTTGGCCATCAATCTAAAGATGTTAAAAAACAAAGCCATTATGAAGTATTATGTTTAAGAGTATTAAATAACTATTTTATATTGCTCAATAACAGTTATATCAGCAATATCAATCTGACATGCTTGCTGAGAGGACTAAGTTCTGTTGAGCTCAGTACTCAGTATTATCTCAGTACTCAATGTAATGATAATGATGATGGTGATAGAAATAACAATAATAGCATTTAAGGCACACTTGAGAGTCCTTTGGACAGCAAGCTCAAACCAGTCAATCCTAAAGGAACAACTCTGAATACGCACTGGAAGGACTGATGCTAAAGCTGAAGCTTCAATACTCTGGTCACCTAATGAAAAGGGTCAATTCATTGGAAAAAGACTCTGATGCTTGGAAAGATTAAAGGCAGGAGGAGAAATGGGTGACATAGGATGAGAGGGCCAGAGGGCATCACCAACCCAATGGACATGAGTTTGAGCAAGCTCCAGGAGACAGTGAAGGACAGGAAAGGACTGCATGTTGCAGTCCATGGGATTGCAGAGTCAGACATGACTGGGCAATAAGATTTTTATATATACAATATTCACTATCACATCCTCAGTTTGGTACCATAGTATCTTCAGGATAAGCATTCAATAAATGGTAAATGTTGCTGACTGAATAAGGTGCCATATATAAGCATACATATCTACATATGTCTATATCTTTTTTCTAGTCTTATCCAAAAATCATAAAGTTAGAAATATGAAATGATGTAGACTTTAAAATCTATATTCTTGAAAGTAATTCAGGAGAGGGGATCTATGTGATCAATCTACTCTGAAGGAAAATCTTAAACCTACAAAATCATATCCAGAAGAGAATATATTTCACAGAAAACAAGGGAAATTTCCATAACAGGTTGAATGGTATCCCTTGCAAAAGATATGTATATTTTGAAAATGGTGAACGTGACCTTAGTAGAAAGTCCTTTGCAGATGTGATTGAGTTAGGGATCTTGAGATCATTCTGGATCACCCAGGTGGGCCTTAAGTCCAATGACAAGTGTCCTCATAAGAGACAGAAGAGAAGGCCATGTATAGACAGAAGGAAGTTTGGGTAGATGCCGTCACAGAGAAGAAAGAAAGCCACAGAATGTGGAAGAGGCACGGAAGAATTTCCCCCAATAGTCTTCTGAGAGGTGCAGTCCTGCTGACTCTATGATTGTGGGCTTTTGTAAAGAATATGTGCCTGTTGTCCACAGCTGTTTATGGTAACTTATCATGGCAGCCACAGGAAACTAACACAACCTCCAAGACTGAAAACCCAACACAACTGAAAATAATAGGAAGCTATAATCATGAAGTAAAGAATTAGAGAGTCAATGTATGTGTGTGTGCGTGAGTTGCTCAGTTGTGTCCGACTCTTTGCGACCCCATGGACTAGCGCCAGGCTCCTCCACCCATGGGATGCTCCAGGCAAGAATACTAGAGTGGACTGCCATTCCCTTCCCCAATAGCGCTCAGTAAAAAGAGTGGGGAGCCAGGAGCAAACTGGCGGATGTCTGAGGGTGAGGACCAAATCCAGTGGTTTGACTCACCAGAGATGGTATTCAGAGCCCATCACAGGTCTGCAGAACTGGACTTGAAATTACTGAGTTACAATCTGACTTTTGAAAGGAACTAGGTCACTGGGATTCCTGCAGATAAAAATTAAGCAATTAGGATTTCACAGTCCAAAATTACTAACACACAGTGAAAAAGTCTGCATGAATGAGAGTCAGAGACAACAAACTCCAAAGATATTATCTAAAGTATACTAGTTACAGTAATAAAATAAAAATGAAGGCAATGCTTAAAGAAATTAAAAAAGAACTAAAAATAATGAGCAAGCAACAGGGGTTTCTCAAGTGACCATAAAATATGAAAAGAAACACATATTTATATGGTAATAGTGTACTATTTTTAATTTAAAACTCAATGGATGAATTAAATAAATTAGACACAGCTGAATGGAAATAGCAAACTCAAAGGTGTATCTGGAAAAAATTACCCAGAAATTGACATAAAGAAAAATGAAGAGAGAAACATGAAATCTGAGAAACATGTGTGACAAAATTAGGATTACTGAATGGCTGATTAAGGTCCATAGAGAGCTGAGTAAATGAAGGAAGAATATTTAAGATGTTACAGAACAATGTTTACAACTTGAGGCATGAATCCAAAGATACAGGAATGGTAATGAATATATCAGGAAAAACAAAAGCAAATTCACCTATAGGCATAATTAAATGAATTTGTAAAAC
The DNA here is from genome assembly GCF_027580195.1 of Bos mutus. Lineage (NCBI taxonomy): Eukaryota > Metazoa > Chordata > Mammalia > Artiodactyla > Bovidae > Bos > Bos mutus. The sequence continues at coordinate 39,853,219 of NC_091643.1, read as the reverse complement.
AACAAAGAAGATGGAAGAGAGGAGGCACTGTGGAAGCAGATCCACAGATATACGAAAAAAATAAAAGTCACAGCATAATGGATCAGGGGCAAATCAACTGACTACTTAACAATGATCCTGGAATAACTGGTTTTGGAATAACAATATCTTGGAAAACAAATTAAACTAGATTTTTACATTAGGCCATGGCTTAATATTGACTTAGTATATTAAAGACTTAAATATAAAAAGCAAAAATGTAAAGGTTTTTAAAGAAAATACAGGATTTTTTTTTCCCCTGAACTTAGGGAAGTGAAAAATTTCGAATCACCCCATCTTAAACAAAATTCAATTACATTACAATGAAAACCTCTGCTCTTCAAAAGGCACCATTAGGTAATGAACAGCCAATTCTCTAAGTAGATGCTTGCAAAAAAATTTTACTAAAATATCCTATTCACTTGTAAATGTGCCACAGTTATATTAGTCCATGTTCAACAGAAGAGTATACATACTACTATATTTAAAATGGGTAACCAACAAGGACCTACTGTATAGCACAGGGAACTCTACCAAATATTATATCATAACATAAATGGGAAAAGAATTTGAAAAAGAATAGATGCATGTACTATTGTATAACTCAATCACTTTGCTGTATGCCTGAAAATAACATACTATTGTTAATCAACTATGCTGCTGCTGCTGCTGCTAAGTCACTTCAGTCGTGTCCAAGTCTGTGCAACCCCATAGACGGCAGCCCACCAGGCTCCCCCGTCCCTGGGATTCTCCAGGTAAGAACACTGGAGTGGGTTGCCATTTCCTTCTCCAATGCATGAAAGTGAAAAGTGAAAGTGAAGTCACTCAGTCATGTCTGACTCTTAGCGACCCCACGGACTGCAACCTACCAGGCTCCTCCGTCCATGGGATTTTCCAGGCAAGAGTACTGGACTATACTCAAGTATAAAATAAAAATTGAAAAAATAAATTGCATCATTCACAAATGAATGGTATTATTGCCTGAGAAATACTTAATATCAGATACAGAATGTTGAATGAAAATATTGCAAAGTCTATACGGAGTATATAGCTTATATTACAATTATAAAGTGAATTAAACAAAATCATATGTTGTTTACATGTTGCAAAAATGAGAAACCCAAAATCCTGCCCTAAGTTGGGAGCAGGTTGGGGACTGAGTTTTCAGAAGAATGCATTTATTTATTTATTTTATTAAGTTTATTGGAGTATAATCACTTTATAATGTTGTATTAGCTTCTGCTGTACAGCAAAGTGAATCTTTGTAAATGTCTACTTATAACCCCTCTTTTTCGGATTTCCTTCCCATTTAGGTCACCACAGAACAAACAAATACTTTTATTGAATCATGAAAAATTAAGTTAAATGAATTATCTTCTGAACTATACATTTCAAACTACATTGTCTTATTTAATGGTAACTCAAAACATACTTGAATAAAGTTAATTCATTTGAACTCTTTTAACAGCCCTAAATCCCTAAAGTTCACAACAAACTGTGTTGTATCACCTGCCATCAGAAAAGAATTCCGTATTCTCCAGAGAAAGCAGCGTTTCAATAAACAGTTTTTGTAAAAATGTTTTTAATCTATTTAGTGAATATAAGGCTAAAACCCCCAAATGCAGTACATTACCAGAATTTGGGGGCAAAAATAATCACTACATTGATGAAATGAATGTTTTCTAAATTTGACCTAAATATTTTAAAGTTAATATTATAATTAATTTTAAATTAATATGGTAAATAAAATTTAAATAGAAGGAAAATACTGATGGAAAATACAGTTGAGTCCCCGGGGCTGGTGTCTAAGGGTGAAGGGCAGAAGTTAATTTAGAAAAGTTTCTCCAAGGTTACTGAAAGAAAACACCACAGTTTCATCAAAAACTACTGTTTGATTAGGCACTGATTCATTCACCAAATAAGAATTTATTTCCCACCTACTTAAAGGACACTGCTAGGTAATGTGAGAGATACAAACATCATCTCTTTCCTCCAGTAGTTATAGACTGATGTGTTGTTATGAAACTGCATGGTTAGACCTTAGCCAAGGTGGTGATATCCTGCCTACTTACAAATTACTCACATTTGAATAAGTAATCTCTTTCTTTACGACTATGGCAAAACCTACTAAATCATGCAAGCTCATGATTTTCTCCCCTAAAAATTGCTATGTCACAAAGAAAATAATTAATTTGGTTTGATTGTGTGAAAAATTACATTCTCTAAATAAAAGCTTATGTAAATGGACAAAATTCAATTTTAGACCCATTTTGGAATTCTGAAGCACTCCACATGATTTTAAAGTATCATAATATAGAGATTAGAGGAGAAGGCAAATGTTCTTTTATTCTTGGCTGCCAGGAGAGTTCCAGGTCAGCAAAGAATATCCTTCCAATAGCCTGGGGTCAACTTTTCAACATTTAATGAGAAAGGGGGAAAAAAAAAACCCAGCCAGTCTATCCATTTTAAAGTTTCCTTTAACTCTAAAAAGTCCTGAATCTCTGTTCTGAATTCACTAGAACTCACATCCACTATTTCACACAGTCTTCAAGTGCAACATCTTTGGTACTTGCTGTACCAAATTAAGTTTTTCTGATTATAATACAGAATTTCAAAGTGAAGGATTGAACCAAGATCGCCATACTATTTTGGTAGTTTAAAAACTATGTGAATTAGTTTGATATCCCACAATTACTTCTGGGGGAACATTTTCTGAAATATACAGCTGTGTCCCTAAAATCTATTAAAGCATTAATAATGAAAATTAATCCTTGAGTGTGTGTAAAGTATGGTCCTGAGCATCATATATGTTGACTTATGTAATCATTAAGACAACTTAATAATTGTTATTAAGTTGTTATTATCTCTATTTTGTAGATTAAGAAACCAAGACAGAAAGAATTTAAGTTGCTTGTCCAAACTCACAGAGTTAATTAGGCAAATGGAGAACTTAGTTTAAAATTCTGTCACTTGGATTTAAATTCCATTCTTAAAGCTGTGTGTGCATGCCCAGTTGTGTCTAATTCTTTGTGGCCTCACAGACTGTAGCCCACCAGGCTCCTCTGTCCATGGGATTTCCCAGGCAAGAACACTCCTTCCCCAATTTTGAACCAGTCTGTTTTTCCACGTCCTGTTCTGTTGCTTCTTGACCTGCATACAGGTTTCTCAGGAGACAGGAAAGGTGGTCTGGTATTCCCATTTCTTAAGGAATTTTCAACAGATTATTGTGATCCACACAGTCAAAGGCTTTAGCGTAGTCCATGAAGCAGAAGTAGATGTTTCTCTGGAATGCCATTGCTTTTTCTATGATCCAGTGGATATCGGCAATTCCTCTGCCTTTGCTAAATCCAGCTTATATACCTGGAGCTTCTTGGCTCACATACTGTTGAAGCCCAGTTTGAAGGATTTTGACCATTATCTTGCTAGCACCTGAGATGAGCACAACTGTACTCAACTGTAGTTTGAACATTCTTTGGAATTTCCCTTCTTTTGCTTTGGAATGAAAACTGACTATTTCCAGTCCTGTGGCCACTGCTGAGTTTTCCAAATTTGCTGGCAGATTGACTGCAACATTTTCACAGCATCATATTTGAGGATTTTAAATAACTCAACTGGAATTCCATCACCTGCACTAGCTTTGTTTGTAGTAATGCTTCCTAAGGCCCACTTGACTATACACTCCAGGATGTCTGGCTCTAGGTGAGTGACCACACCATCGTGGTTATCCAGGTCATTAAGAACTTTTTGTATAGTTCCTCTCTGTATTCTTGTCACCTGTTCTTAATCTCTTCTGCTTCTGTTAGGTCCATACTGTTTCTATCCTTTATTGTACCCATCTTTGTATGAAATGTTCTCTTGGTATCTCCAAATGTCCTTTTGGATATCAAAGAGATTTTCTTGAAGAGATCTCTAGTCTCTCCCATTCTCTTGTTTTCCTCTATTCCTTTGCCTTTTGTTTGCTTAGGAAGCCTTTCTTATCTCTCCTAGGTATTCTCTGGAACTCTGTATTTAGTTGGGTGTATCTTTCCCTGTCTCCTTTGCCTTTCACTTTTCTTCTTTTCTCAGCTATTTGGAAGGCCTCCTTAGACAACAATTTGCTTTCTTGCATTTATTTTTCCTTCAGATGATTTTGGTCACCACCTCCTGTACAATGTTATGAACCTTCATTCATAGTTCTTCAGGCACTTTGTCAGATCTAATCCCTTGAGTCTATTTGTTGCCTCCACTATATAATCATAAGGGATTTGTTTTAGGTCATACCTGAATGGTATGTGGTTCTCACTACTTTCTTCAATTTAAACTTGAATGTTGCAATAAGGAGTTCATGATCTGAGCCAGAGTCAGCTTACAGGTCTTGTTTTTGTTAAGCGTATTCAGCTTATCCATCTTCACCTTCAAATCATATAATCAATCTGATTTTGGTATTGACCATCTGGTGATGTCCATGTGTACAGTCATTTCATGTGTTGTTGGAAGAGGATGTTTGCTATGACCAGTGTGACTCTTGGCAAAACTCTGTCAACTTTTGCTCTGTTTCATTCTGTACTGCAAGGCTAAACTTGCCTGTTACTTCCGCTATCTCTCGACTTCCTACTTTTGCATTACAATCCTCTATGATGAAAAGGACTTTTTTTTTTTTTTTTTGCATTAGTGGTGGCTTAGAGGTTAAAGCGTCTGCCTCTAATGCAGGAGACCTGAGTTTGATCCCTGGGTCGGGAAGATCTCCTGGAGAAGGAAATGGTAACCCACTCCAGTACTCTTACCTGGAGAATCCCATGAACGGAGAAGCCTGGTAGGCTACAGTCCACGGAGTTGCAAAGAGTTGGACACGACTGAACGACTTCACCTTCACTTAGAAGGTCTTGTAATGTCATCATAGAACCATTCAATTTCAGCTTCTTTGGCATTAGTAGTGATTCTTTCATAAAGTGTTCATTTCTCCACTTACTTAAATGCATCTGTTCTTTCATGTAGTCTACCTGTTTCCCTATTAAATCCCATAACATATGAATCACAATTATTGAAATATCTGGTCTTATGGTCCCAACACGTGTGTAGGTGAGTCTGCTTCTGATGCTGCTTTGCCTCTTTGTTTGTTTGTTTTTTCTGTTACTTTATTATGCCTCGTGATTCACTATGGAAACTTGGACATGATGTATCAGGTGATAGGAACTAAAGTGAACAGGCCTACAGCATGTGGTTTTATGCCTTTATGCTATTTGTTCAACATTTGCTATGGCTGTGGATACCAGAGACATCAACCAACTTCCTCCAACTTCCTTTCATCCACACTGTTGACCTTGGGGTCTCCTCTTTCTTAGAGCATCTCTGTTTTACATCTCTTTCATCTCTAACCCACCATCTTAGACTGGGTCTCTATTGGAGGTTGGTGCAATGGGTGGAGGAGAAGGGTTCTATAATCCTAGGATTAAACTTAAGTCTTTTAATGGGTAGGTGCCCGTGAGCTGTGGACTTTGTGAGTGTTTCTCCACTTCACAAGTGTCCTACCTTTTCCCTCAGCTTTCTACAGAGAATGAAGAAAGCCTGAGGTGAGTGGATCTGAATCAATGCCCTCCCTCCAGCTGGGATAATGCTCCGTTAAGTCTCTTTCCTTAGAGACAGAGTCTTTTATGGAGAACACATTTGGTGTATTTCACAATTATAACCTTTTCTCTCCTCCTTCCAGAGCCAGTTGGAGATTTCTCATGGCTATTAGTCCTGTAAACCCAGTATAGTGCCCAAAGGTAAAATCTAGAACAGTATGAACAACCTCCTGAGAACATGGCCCCAGGAATTTCTCCCACACTCAGCCTCTTTCTGTGTTCACACAGTTCCGGGATCCCAAAACTCTTGCTCCAGGTGAGCAGATATCAGCTCTAACTCTGTGGATTCCCCCTTTGGCTCCAGAATGGCAGTTTACCTGCACCTACGGTTCTCTGATACGTTCAGGAAGGTCATCTACTTTCAGTTTGCTTGGTATTCCTGTTCTAAGGACGTGACTGACAGTGTCCAAGCTTTTTACATGTGGAGCTGAAACCAGATGAATAAAGAAATTCTGTGGGCGGCACATACCTTAAAAAGATACACAGAAAGCGAGCATTTCAATCTAGCAGTGGCTTCCGATACTGGATTAGAAGAATAATTTCAGCCAAATTTCAGTGCCTGATTAGCATTAATTTACCCACGATTTGAAGAAACAGCCATTAGCTTAGGAGTATCAGACTCTGGTAACAGCAGACCGAGTAGCACTTGTTGCCAACTATGTCCACAGCCAAGATTTAGAAAGCCTGCCTGAAGACTAGACTGCACAACGGCTGGCCATTGTTCTGGCCACTGTCATCTGTCTCGCTTCCCATGTAAATTCTCTCCCCTGCGGACTGATATATACAGCTCTGTAGAAGGCCAGTGTGAGAGTTTCTGAAAGGCATTCCCAAGCAAGGGTTTTCTCTGTCACTCACGTCTGTCTGGGCTTCTGACATGACTTGCTCATGCACTGATTTGTAAGGCAAATCCCAGTGTAGCTCCTTGTGAAACATTTGAGGGACTGGATTATTTACTACTTCCTGCCACAGCCAAGGCTCATTTACCCCTTGATTCCATGCAGTATGATTCAAAAGTGGGTTCAATAGAGCGTGCACGGTATGTTGGTATCACTGCCCATGTGAAACTGTGGGAAAAATAACCCCAGATATATCACATCCACAACCACAATACCATGATTGTGTCTGTCAGTGTGTGTTGGTCTAATCTTCCCTCCTCTTTGGAAATTTGTGAGGAACTACAATTTCAAAAATAGCAATATAGATGTATTAGCCTTTGGTGGAAGTAGGTTTCCTGGGAACAGAGGAGATGGGTGCTCATGGTGACCGGCCACTGTTGCCAAAGATTCAGTTGGAAATGAGCCCAGAACTTCCTATTTATTTATATTCTATTCAACACGGTGCTGTACCACAGTTAAATGAATAAAAAACTCTCTAACTTTACGCATGTTTCAGTTATCTTTTAGAGAACCAAAGATTCATTCTCCAGGTGTCTAATCAAGGGCTGATAAATTAATCGAATGCTGGTTTTAATTCATGGACAAATGCAACATAAAATATCTTTGAGAAATGTGTGTCTCAGTGATACTACCATTCTCCTTATGTTAGTGACAAAAAATTCATTAAAATTCACCCTGAGAAGCCTGTGGAAGGAAGACCTTACTGGATTTCTAGGGTATGAATTTCTTTAGCTCTCAGTCATCCTATTCTTCTCATTGACTTCAACTCTTAAAATAGAGCAACGAAAAATGAGAAAGACAGAGTTATGATATGTATTTAGTCTTATTGAAGCGTCTTGACAGTAATCTATCATGTTAAAAAATAAAAAAATTATATCCACTCTAACCTAATCCTCTATTTCTTCCTCAAAATAATTTTCATTATAGTATTATCTACTTTAACTAGAAAAGATTAAAAAAGAAAGGAAACATTAGGGAGAACTGTGGACTAGATCTGGTTCAAATCAAGTGTTAAAATTATCTTGATTTAAACAAATGATGTTTTTTTTTTTTTTTTTTGGAAAACTATACAGCCCGAATTTAAAAACTAATTCAAACTTGAACAACACAGTGATAATGACTAAAAACTTAACTGTTCGTAAGTCATGAAAACAGGGATCCTGACATTAAAACAGCACCCTCATTTACTTCATTTACTTACAGACTATCTTTAAAATATCAGCGGATTTGGAATATGCCCCTAAATTTTCAAGGATTTTTTTTTTTTTGGTCAATAATATAAGAAGAATCTTAAAATGGTACTTATTCAGGAGGAAGGTAAGAGTTTTAGAACCAGACACCCTGATCGCACATTTAGCCCTATTTACTGCTTATTTGAGACCTCAGATAAACTGAGGCTTAGATTCTTCATCTGCCAAATGGAAATACTAAAAGTGTATTCTTCTCACAGTCCTTGTAAGGATGTAGTCTTTGTCAGGATTTAGTCCATTTGAGTCAGTGACTACATCCGACCAGCAAAAGATGCAGAGGAAATGCTTGTCAAGAGAAATCAAGAGTATCCTCAGAGAGGTATGAAATGGGGCTTCACTAAAAAAACCACCCCTTCTGTAGCTTTTCACGAGAAGAAAAGAGGCATTTGATTTACTTGCACCATTTCACTCTCCTCAGTTTTAGAAAGTGAGTTAGACTTCGGATGTATTGTATCCAATGTGGACAATTAACTTTGAATTTTTTTGTGGTGTCATATTGGATCAGGACTCAGCCACATTTTAATTTAAAATCCTGACTTCATAATCTAGCCACAGCTAACTTCTAACAGTAAACAACTACAAAACCTCGACAACTTATATAAAACAGCTGGCTTTAGAAAACCAACTGGACAGGATACATCCCTGGGCACAAAAATGAGTATCATATCCATTGCAGTTCACATTAGGGTGATTCCCAAGGGAAGGAAGAGAGTCTCAAAGAAGGAGCCCCTAAAATAGGTGAAAAGTGTGCTCAGGTTTCTGGCTGACCCTTAAACTAGACACGAACAGACAGTTGAGTAGAGACTTCAGCAGCTGCACAGTGAATGGGAGATGCTGACGTTCAGTTGTGAGCAGAATGGATTCCCATTGTGGAGACCACAGGTTTTCACTTAAGACCCCAGAAAGATCCTATCTTGGGCATAAGTGTCTTGCTCCGAACATCAGAATCATTTTTGAGAGATTCTTGTGTTATTACAGAAAAGAGAAAAGTTAGATGACAGTGCAGCACATCAAAAAAACATTCTAATATTGTGACCATATGTTTGACTGAAAAGATAACACTGGTGTAATAAAGTGTATAACTCCGTTTTTACTGTTTGATGATAACTTTCAAGTGTCACCACTCACATTTCTGCTTCTTGCCACCCGCCCAGATCTCAGAGAGCTAATAGGAAAACCCTGATTGGCAGGACACTCAGTGATGCAAGCCGCAGGCCCCACATGGAAACCCCCATCGCAGCCCCACCTTCTGATCACCATCAAAGCCCCAGCCAGTCCCTTGCTCCTGCTTTCTCAAGCCATTTCAGACCAGGTTAGGAGCTCACTGTGTTCTAACAAGAAAAGCTTTAATGTGCAAATAATAAATATCTTGGCATACAAGTGACATTATTGGTCCTGATATCCAAGTCAAATCTGGGGAGCGGGGTTTATTCAGTTAAGTGGAGCAACCACAACTGGAAAAAAGGATTCTATAATAATAATAACATTAGTAATAATAATCAATTTCACTAATCAAAAATAAGGAGATGAAAGGAGAAATAAGCCAATAAAGATTGTTATTAATCTGTTTTCCACTGCTATTTTGTTCAGTCGCCCAATCGTGTCTGACTCTTGGAGACCCTGTGGACTGCAGCACGCCAGGCTTCCTTGTCCTTCGCCATCCCCAGAGCTTGTTCAAACTCATGTCCATTGAGACAGTGATGCTGTCTAACCATCTCATCCTCTGTCATCCCCGTCTCCTCCTGCCTTCAGTCTTTCCCAGCATCAGGGTCTTTTTTAATAAGTCAAGTCTTCACATCAGGTGACCAAAGTATTGGAGTTTCAGCTTCAACATCAGTCCTTCCAATGAATATCCAGGACTGACTGCCTTTAGGATTGACTCATTTCACCTCCTTGCAGTCCAAGGGACTCTCAAGAGTGTTCCCCATCACCACAGTTCAAAATCATCAATTCTTCGCACTCAGCCTTCTTTATGGTCCAACTCTCACGTCCTTACATGACTACTGGAAAAATCATAGCTTTCACTAGACAGACCTTGTTGGTCAAGTAATGTCTCTGCTTTTTAGTACACTGTCTAGGTTTGTCATAGCTTTACTTCCAAAGAGCAAGCATCTTTTAATTTCATGGCTGCAGTCACCATCTGCAGTAATTTGGACCCCAAGAAAATAAAGTCTGTCACTGTTTCCATTTATTCCCCATCTATTTGCCATGAAGTGATGGGACCAGATGCTATGATCTTAGTTTTTTGAATGTTGAATTTTAAGCCAGGCTTTTCACTCTCCTCTTTTACCTTCATCAAGAGGTTCTTGAGTTTCTCTTCACTTTCTGCCATACGAGTGGTGCCATCTGCATATCTGAGGTGGTATATCTGCATATCCACTACTATAAATGATGGTAAAATTTATCAACTGCATAGCTTAATATAGTTTATATAGTTTAATATATGTGTATTATACATCAGCAAAACTATTAAAAAGATTATCAGACTATATAATCAACAAAATCCAATTGTATAATATTTATTAGGTATAATTTAAATATAAAGATAAAAAAAATTTTAAATAGGAAAGAGTGTGTTCTTGTGATGTCTAACCAGACCAAGATACGTGGTATGGACTTATTAGTGCTGTGTTGGGCTTAGTCTGTTAGTCATGTCTGACTTCTTGTGACCCCATAGCCCACCAGGCTCCTCTGTCCAGGGGGATCCTCCAGGAAAGAATACTGGACTGGGTTGCCATGCCTTCCTCCAGGGAATCTTCCCTACCCAGGGATAAGACCCAGGTCTCCTGCATTGCAGGTGGATTCTTAACCATCTGAGCCACTGGGAAAGTCCAAGAATACTGGAGTGAGTAGTTTACCCCTTCTCCAGGGGATCTTCCCAATCCAGGAATTGAACCAGGGTCTCCTGTGTTGCAGGTGGATTCTTTAGCAGCTGAGCTACCAGAGAAGCCCAGACCCACTAGTATCAGAAAGAAAAAATATATAATGCAAAAAGCATTAACATAGACAATAAAAACTTTTTATAATGATAAATGGCTCAAATAAACATATACATGTATATATATACATATATATACACACATATATATGTATGTATATATCTCAATTATAAATATAAACTCTTGATAACATAACTTCAATATATAGAAAGCTGGAAGAAATTAAAGAGGAAATATACAATCCCAGGATCATATTTGGAATTTTTAACATATATTTTTCAGTCACTGATAGACGAGTAGACAAAAAAAAAATCATTTATAATACAGAAGATTTAAACTAACTTGATTTTAACTAACTTGAATTGTCATGTATGAAAGTCCATAGCCAACAACTGCAGCATACAAATTCTTTTAATATTTTAAGTAAAATATGTACCAGAGTAGGTATCTGACAACAGAACTAAGGACCATTTATTTAAATGATTTAAATTGATCAATAGTTTTTTGAAACTCCATAGAATTCAAATCAAGAATAAGAAGTTAAGTAGAAAATCAGAGTTGATTATGATTCAACCATATGATAATGAGTAGATGACACAGAGCCAAGCAGTAGCTTAGAAGAAAATGCATAGCTTAAAATGCATGTGCTAGTAAAGAAAACTTGTAAATGCTTAAAATATGGAATCTTGTCTTCTAGCTAAGGAGCGAGAAAAATAACAGCAAATTGAATACACAGAAACTAGATAGACAAAAATAATTCAAATAAGGGAAGAAAAAAGAAAATAGAAAACAAACATAGAATAGAAGCAAAACTCAATACAGATAGAAGCTTATTCTTCTAAATGAAAATATTAATGAATTTAATAAACCACTAGCATAAGTAATCAGAAAAGAGTATAGGTATGTTACTGTATGTTGTACACCTTAAATGTATGCAGTGCTGTATATCCAATGGTGCCTTAAGAAAACAGGAAGAGAAAAAATCAAACATGTAGAAATAAATCAGCATGTGTAAAACTCCTACTCTATAATTTGCAAAGTGTACTTGAGAGAGACTAAGGAACACCTAAACCAGTGGATAGAGTCATGTATTCTTTATAGATCAGAAGACCTGATATACATCAATTCTTCCAAACACACCGACAGACTCAGTGCAATGTCACTCAAATCACAAGTGTTTGAGTAAATTAACTTTCTTATTGTAAACTTCATATAGGGTAGCCATGGACATCCTTAAGTTGAAAGCTAGAGGTCTTACTCTACCAAACATACTGCCAAATATGATAAGATAGTGAGGCTTTCTGTAAAGACCCAGAGTGAGAGAGCATTTGCTATTGACAAATAGACCAGGGAAAAGAAAAGAGTCTGGAAAGAGATTCACTCATGTAAGTTAACATGATTTCAAAAAGGTGTAACCTCACTTTAGTTAAGAAAGCACAGTCTTCTCAATTAATGGCGTTGAATCACTTGCATAATCATTTAGCAAATTAACAAAATTTACCTTGAGATGGAATCATGTATGTAAAAGTGAGAGCTAGAGTTTTAAAGCTTATAGAAGAAAACCTAAGAGAATCACTTTATGATTAAGATAGATTTATTAAATGGAATTCAGAAAGCACTTTGCATAAAATAAAAATTGGGTAATTTGACTTTAACAATAAAAACTTTCACTCATAAAAATGTCATAGAGTAAGGAAAAGTCAGACCTCAGATGGGATAATTTATCTGTAATATATTTATTTAATAGATTCACATCTATCAAAATACAGAACGATTTCAAATCGATTATAAAAAGAGAAACTAATTAAAATTGGACAAAATGCTTTACAAAGGAGAATATCAAAATATGCATTCACTGTTAAACATCATTATTCATCAGGCAAATGGAAATTAAAAATAACAGTGAGATACCCGTGAATCCTACCATAAGCACTGAAGTTTATAAGACTGGAAGAATCACGAATGCAGAGCAATGGTAACCCTCAGACATTTCTGATGTGAGATGAGCAGTTAGAAGCACTTGGGAAAATGTGGGTAATGGCTACTTAAAAAACTAAACCTTAGCATAACCTACAGACCAGCCGTTTCACTCCTGGGTATGTGATACACAGCAAAATGATTACATCCATGAAAATACAAGAAGAGCAAAGTACAAGAATGCTTAGTTAACTTTATTTGTAATAGCCCTAAACTGGAAATAACCCAAACAACCATCAGTGGTAGAATGGCAAATCAAGAGATATGATACACAAAGACAGAAATGTAGATCAATGGAACAAAATAGAAAGCCCAGAGATAAATCCACGCACATATGGACACCTTATCTTTGACAAAGGAGGCAAGAATATACAATGGATTAAAGACAATCTCTTTAACAAGTGGTGCTGGGAAAACTGGTCAACCACTTGTAAAAGAATGAAACTAGAACACTTTCTAACACCGTACACAAAAATAAACTCAAAGTGGATTAAAGATCTAAACATAAGACCAGAAACTATAAAACTCCTAGAGGAGAACATAGGCAAAACACTCTCTGACATACATCACAGCAGGATCCTCTATGACCCACCTCCCAGAATATCGGAAATAAAAGCAAAGATAAACAAATGGGACCTAATTAACCTTAAAAGCTTCTGCACATCAAAGGAAACTATCAGCAAGGTGAAAAGACAGCCTTCAGAATGGGAGAAAATAATAGCAAATGAAACAATTGACAAACAACTAATCTCAAAAATATACAAGCAACTCCTCCAGCTCAACTCCAGAAAAATAAATGACCCAATCAAAAAATGGGCCAAAGAACTAAACAGACATTTCTCCAAAGAAGACATACAGATGGCTAACAAACACATGAAAAGATGCTCAACATCACTCATTATCAGAGAAATGCAAATCAAGACCACTATGAGGTATCATTTCACACCAGTCAGAATGGCTGTGATCCAAAAGTCTACAAATAATAAACGTTGGAGAGGGTGTGGAGTAAACGGAACCCTCTTACACTGTTGGTGGGAATGCAAACTAGTACAGCCACTATGGAGAACAGTGTGGAGATTCCTTAAAAAACTGGAAATAGAACTGCCTTATGATCCAGCAATCCCACTGCTGGGCATACACACTGAGGAAACCAGAAGGGAAAGAGACACGTGTACCCCAATGTTCATTGCAGCACTGTTTATAATAGCCAGGACATGGAAGCAACCTAGATGTCCATCAGCAGATGAATGGATAAGAAAGCAGTGGTACATATACACAATGGAGTATTACTCAGCCATTAAAAAGAATTCATTTGAATCAGTTCTAATGAGGTGGATGAAACTGGAGCCTATTATACAGAGTGAAGTAAGCCAGAAGGAAAAACACCAATACAGTATACTAACGCATATATATGGAATTTAGAAAGATGATAACAAATAACCCTGTGTACGAGACAGCAAAAGTGACGCTGATGTATGGAACAGTCTTATGGACTCTGTGGGAGAGGGAGAGGGTGGGAAGATTTGGGAGAATGGCATTGAAACATGTAAAATATCATGTATTAAATGAGATGCCAGTCCAGGTTCAATGCACGATACTGGATGCTTGGGGCTAGTGCACTGGGACGACCCAGAGGGAGGGTATGGGGAGGGAGGAGGGAGGAGGGTTCAGGATGGGGAGCACATGTATACCTGTGATGGATTCATTTTGATATTTGGCAAAACTAATACAATTATGTAAAGTTTAAAAATAAAATAAAATTATAAAAAAAAGAAAACGAAAAAAAAAAAGATATGATACAATGGTAGCAGAGTAATATATAATACTAAAGCACAGAACAACATGGATATACCAGGTAGGTGTACTAATGAGGTAAATAAGTAAGATGTAGAGGGGATACCACGTGTTTTTATTTATATATAGCCCAAGAACAGGAAGAACTGACAAATGGTAAGAGAAGTAAGTGTGATGCCCCACAGCACCCACAGGGAGTTTTTACGGAGAAGATGGATATATGAGGGAGCTTTCCTGGGGATGGAATTGCCCCATATGCGACCTGACTGGTGGTGATAAAAGTCTATGCATACTTGCCTGCTAAGTAGCTTCAGTCATGTCTGACTCTTCACTACCCCATGGACTGTAGTCCACCAGGCTCCTCTGTCCATGGAATTCTCCAGCAAGTAGGTTGCCATGCCCTCCTCCAAGAGATCTTCCCAACCCAGGGACTGCACCCATGTCTGCACTGGCAGGTGGGTTCTTTACACTAGCACCGCATGGACAGAGGAGCCTGGGAGGTGGCTACAGTCTATAGGGCTGCAAATAGTCAGACAGGACTGAAGCAACTTAACACACACGCACTGCCTAGGAAGCCCTAGGAAAGTCTATGTTCTGTGCTTAGTCGCTCAGTCGTGTCCAACTATTTGCAACCCCATGGACTGTAGCCCACAGTCTCCTCTATCCATGGGGATTCTCCACGGACAAGAGTGGGTCCATGAATACTGGAGTGGGTTGCCATATCCTTCTCCAGGGTATCTTCCTGACCCACGGATCAAACCCAGATCTCCTGCATTGCACGCCAATTCTTTACTGTCTGAGTCACCAGGGAAGTCCATAAAAGTCTATACCTGTGTGTAAAAATAAGCTGTACACTTAATTAGTTAATATAAGGGCATTTTCCATCAATGATACTCTGATTTAAAACATAGAAATAAAAAAAAAACTCTGTGCATAACACTGAAAAACGTGTTTAAATTTCCTCAGACATGACTCCATGTGCAAAGTGAGATAAGTAATAGCAACTAAAATACAAGGTTATCACACATATTCAGGATTAAATGAGTTAATGCATAATAATAATAATACGCAATCCAGTATATAGGGAACATAGTTTGCATTCCCACAGGAAGCTAGCCTTCAAGTTTTTTCCACTCCATTTAATTCATTTGTTGTCTGTCACACTGACATTTTAACTCTATTGAAATGCTCATGGAACACAAATTTCAAAACATCATATGTAACACAGAGCATGTATTTCTTCATTCAAAAATAAAATAAAATGAAACATTTCAATTTGAGGGTATGACCGCTTTCATATCAGAAAGGGAGCACAAAAATTCCAAGAAATACAAAATCATTTTCAAAAAAAGGAACAGCCAGAATTTTAAAATTAAATATGGTCTTGTTTGCCACCAGGGGCAGTTTTTCCTCCCCTTCTGCTGCAGGGAGACTGACAGTGTCTGGAAGTATCCTCATTAGTCACAAGGCAGGTTTGCAACTGACAGTTAGTGGGTGGAGACAAGAGATGTTGCTCAGTATCTCATGATGCAAAGGAAAGACCCCAACAACAAAGGCACTTCAGGCCTAAAGGTCCACAGTTCCTAGGTTGAGAACATACTGAACCTTGGCTTAGGACAATGGTCTGGTAGAAGTAAAAGTCATCTTTCTCCCAGAGAGTGAATATCTACATAAGTTCAGCCAAAATTTCCTGTTCAAAAACTATAAAATCCAAAACATTCTGAAAACAGAAATGATTTCATCATCAACTGACTGGGCCTGGCTTACTCTGAGGATATTAATTGCTTTTGTTTATCCAGTGTGATGTGAGCATGGTTGCATTTCATTCTGGAAATAACAATACATATGATACAAGAGTACTGCCTCAGACATTGAGTGTTTGAGCATGCTCAGTCAAGTCTGACCTTTGCAACCCCATGGACTGAGGCCAACCAGGCTCCTCTGTCCATGAGATTTCCCAAACAAGAATACTTGAGTGAGCTGCCATTACCTTCTCCAGGAGGATATTCTTGACTCAGGGAGTGAACCTGTGTCTCCTGCCCAGGTTTTTACCTCTGAGTCATCCAGACATTTTTGGGGAGTTATTAGAGTTTTATATGATGTATACACTGAAAGTGTTAGTTGCTCAGTCATGTCTGACTCTTTGTGACCCCATGGAGCATAGCCTGCCAGGCTCCTCTGTCTATGGAATTCTCCAAGCAAGAATATTGTAGTGGGTTGCCATTCCATTCTCCAGGGGATCTTCCTGACCCAGGGATTGAACCCAGGTCTCCTGCATTGCTGGCGGATCCTTTCTTGTAGCCTGCCAGGTGACAGTCCAGTAAAGGATCCATGGGGTCTTAAGGAGTTGAACACAACTGAGCAACTAACACTAAAAGGTCAAAGTCATCTGCTAAAGGAATAGCAGCAGAAGCTCAAATCTGAAGCCAGGATCTGCAGAGGTGCCTTTAAACAACAGAAGCTGACTGTGCATGAGGCAATAATGTGTGCAGTATGTCCACAGTACACACTGTACCCAACACTGATCACCGTCAATGCTTTTGTGTAGCAACTAATACATATCTTCACATATAAATAAATGGGGCACTGCAAATAAAGTTGTTGACAAGTCAGTGAGTCAGCCTGGATAAGAATCCTGTACTCTCACCCTTGTAGCTGTGCATTCTAGAAGATATGTCTGGAATACCTCACTATTCTGTACTCCTTTGCTCCAATCCCCATGTGTTCTAGCAATGAAGAATCATTTCTGCGGATTCATTTTGATATTTGGCAAAACTAATAAAATTATGTAAAGTTTAAAAATAAAATAAAATTAAAAAAATAAAACCTATGATTAATTACACTCTAGCTGTTAAAAAAAAAAAGAAAGAAACATTAGCACTCTTAAGTGAATAAGGACGGTTATTTAGGATTAAAAGAACAGTATAGTCAAAGGTATGGTTTTTCCAGTATTCATGTATGGATATGAGATTAGACCATGAATAAGGCTGAGTGCCCAAGAATTGATGCTTTTGAACTGTGGTGTTGGAGAAGACTCTTGAGAATCCCTTGGACTGCAGGAGATCAAACCAATCAAGGATGTTTATTGTCACCCTGCTTACTTAAATTCTATTTAGAATTCATCATGTGAAATGCCAGGCTGGGTGAATCACAAGCTGGAATCAACATTTCTGGGACAAATATCAACAAACTCAGACATGCAGATGATACCACCCTAATGACAGATAGTGAAGAACTAAAGAACCTCTTGAAGATGAAAAAGGAGTGAAAAGGGTGGCTTAAAATTCAATATTAAATATCATATTATCTGGTCCTATCAGTTCAGTTAAGTTCACTCACTCAGTCATGTCTGACTCCTTGTGAATGCATAAACTTCATCATGAAAGGCTTCCCTGTCCATCACCAACTCCTGAAGTTTACTCAAACTCATGTCCATTGAATTGGTGATGTCATCCAACCATCTCATCCTCTGTCGTCCCCTTCTCCTCCTGCCCTCAATCTTTCCCAGCATCGGGGTCTTTTGTAATGAGTCAGCTCTTCGTGTCAGGTGGCCAACATATTGGAGTTTCAGCTTCAACATCAGTCCTTCAAATGAACACCCAGGACTGATCTCCTTTAGGATGGACTGGTTGGATCTCCTTGCAGTCCAAGGGACTCTCAAGAGTCTTCTCCAACATCACAGTTCAAAAGCATCAGTTGTGCAGCACTCAGTGTTCTTTATAGTCCAACTCTCATATCCATACATGACCAATGGAAAAAACATAGCCTTGACTAGGCGAACCGTTGTTGGCAAAGTAATCTCTGCTTTTTAATATGCTGTCTAGGTTGATCATAACTTTCCTTCCAAGGAGTAAGCATCTTTTAATTTCATGGCTGCAGTCACCATCTGCAGTGATTTTGGAGCCCCCCAAAATAAAGTCAGCCACTGTTTCCACTGTTTTCCCATCTACTTGCCATAAAGTGATGGGACTGGATGCCATGATCTTAGTTTTCTGAATGTTGAGCTTTAAGCCAACTTTTTCACTCTCCTCTTTCACTTTCATCAAGAGGCTCTTTAGTTCTTCTTCACTTTCTGCCATAAGGGTGGTGTCATCTGCATATCTGAGGTTATTGATATTTCTTCTGGCAATCCTGATTCCAGCTTGTGCTTCCTCCAGCTCAGCATTTCTCATGATGTACTCTGCGTATAAGTTAAATAAGCAGGGTGACAATATACAGCCTTGACGTACTTCTTTTCTTATTTGGAACCAGTCGGTTGTTCCATGACCAGTTGTAAATGTTGCTTCCTGACCTGCATACAGATTTCTCAAGAGGCAGGTCAAGTGGTCAGGTATTCCCATCTCTTTCAGCATTTTCCACAGTTTATTGTGATCCACACAGTCAAAGACTTTGGCATAGTCAATAAAGCAGAAATAGATGTTTTTCTGGAACTCTCTTTCTTTTTCGATGATCCAGCGTATGTTGGAAATTTGATCTCTGGTTCTTCTGTCTTTTCTAAAACCACCTTGAACATCTGGAAGTTCACGTTTCATGTATTGTTGAAGCCTGGCTTGGAGAATTTTGAGCATTACTTTACTAGCATGTGAGATGACTGAAATCGTGCGGTAGTTTGAGCATTCTTTGGCATTGCCTTTCTTTGGGATTGGAATGAAAACTGACCTTTTCCAGTCCTGTGGCCACTGCTGAGTTTTCCAAATTTGCTGGCATATTGAGTGCAGCACTTTCCAAGCATCATCCTTTAGGATTTGAAATACGTCAACTGGAATTCCATCACTGGTCCCATCACTTCATGCCAAATAGATGGGGAAACAGTGGAAACAGTGACAGACTTTATTTTCTTGTTCTCCAAAATCACTGCAGATTGTGACTACAGCCATTAAATTAAAAGATGCTTGCCCCTTGCAAAGAAAGCTATGACCAACCTAGACAGCATATTAAAAAGCAGAGACTTTGCAGACAAAGGTCCATATAGTCAAAGCTATGGTTTTTCCAGTAGTCATGTATGGATGTGAGAGTTCAACCGTAAAGAAGGCTGAGTGCTGAAGAACTGATGCTTTCAAATTGTGGTGTTGGAGAAGACTCTTGAGAGTTGCTTGGATGGCATGGAGATGAAAGGAATCAATCCTAAAGGAAATCAACCCTGAATATTCATTGAAAGGACCGATGCTGAAGCTGCAGCTCCAATACTTTGGTCACCTGATTTGAAGAGCCAACTCATGGGAAAAGACCCTGATGCTGGGAAAGGTTGAGGGCAGGAGGAGAAGGGGACGACAGAGGATGAGATGGTTGGATGGCATCATTGACTCAATGGACATGAGTCTGAGCCGATTCTGTGAGTGGTGAAGAACAGTGAAGCCTGGCATCCTGCAGTCCATGGGATGGAAAATACTTGGACACGCCTGAGTGACTGAACAACAACAAGAGAACAGATATCATGGGTGCAGTTTGTTTTGTGTTCACTGTAGTAAAAAGCTCCCAAGTATGGAAGAAACAAAGTTAAATAAGAGTGCATACTGTGCAAAATAAATTCACAGAAATATAAAATAAACTTATGGTTACCAAAGTGGATAGTGGGTCTTGAGCAGGGAGGTAAATCAGGAGTTTGGGATTAACAGATACACACACTATATATAAAATAGATAAACCATTGAATAGTACATTGCATAGT
This sequence comes from Bos mutus, assembly GCF_027580195.1. Lineage (NCBI taxonomy): Eukaryota > Metazoa > Chordata > Mammalia > Artiodactyla > Bovidae > Bos > Bos mutus. The sequence continues at coordinate 39,833,074 of NC_091643.1, read as the reverse complement.
ACAGGGAGCTCTATTCAATATCTTGTAATAACTTTTAATGGAAAGGAATCTGAAAAGGAATATATATATATGTTTATGCATAACTGAATCACTTTGCTGTATACCTGAAGCTCATACAATGTTGCAAATTAACTGTAATTCAATTAAAAAGTAGAGTTTGGTGATAACAAGAAAGAACTCGTGCTGTGGTACTGCTCCCAGATTCTCTGTCCAGGGCTGGCTGACTCACACTCACAGACACTGAGAGCACCAGTTGCTGATGGCTCACAACTCCCTCTCCACGGAAACTGCCTTCAGTAACTTCCCCCATGGCCAACCAGTGCTCTCCCCACACTCCTGCCTTCCTCTCAACCTTCTAGATGTTTCCTCAAGGAATATTCCCCAACAGACCTTTCATTCACAGTTTGTTGCTGTTGTTCAGTTGCTAAGTCATATCTGACTCTTTGTGACCCCATGGACTGCGGCACGCCAGACTCCCCTGCCCTTCACTATCTCCCGGAGTTTACTCATCATGTCCACTAAGTCAAAGGTGCTATCTAATCATCTCATCCTCTATCACCTCCTTCTCCTTTTGCCTTCAGTCATTCCCAGCATCAGGGTCTTTTCCAGTGAGTCAGCTCTTCACATCAGATGGCCAAAGTATTGGAGCTTCAGCATCAGTCCTTCTAACTCAGAGTCTATTTCCAGGGAACTCAAGCTGGTATAAATAATTATTTAATTTATTCAACAAATATTTAATAAGTATCTACTGCACAATGCAGTGTGTCAGATCCTGGAAATATAATGGCAAAAGATACTAAACAATTTTCCATGTGAGGAAAGTATGTTAATGGTTTCTACTTTTTTTTTTTGGAGTAGCCCAACTATAATTTATTTTTCAAATTTAGCATTTTAACATTTTTTTTAATTTATGTTTCTATTGAAGGATAATTGATTTATAGAATTTTTCTATTTTCTGTCAAACCTCAACATGAATCAGCCATAGGTATGCTGTTAAGTCACTTCAGTCGTGTCCGAATCTGTGTGACCCCATTGACGGCAGCCAACCAGGCTCCCCTTCCTGGGATTCTCCAGGCAAGAACACAGGAGTGGGTTGCCATTTCCTTCTCCAAGCCATAGGTATACATATAGCCTTTTAACTACGGGAAGGCTCAACCAATATGTGCTCTTTATTCCAAAGACAAAATCTATTCAAATGCCTTCTAAACTAAACATTAGTTATAAGTACTCAAATTTAGATATATCTTAAAGTTGGCACTGGTAGGTGAGCAGAGAGGAGTATGTCAGGATTTCAAGTTTTTTTTTTCCTTTTTCTGAATGGTAGAAAGATACAGAACAGTAGAATTCTAATATCCGTTCTCCTCTTAATTTTCTGCATGAATTAGTAAGTCACTTTGCCTTCTTAAGGGTCATTTTTTTATCTCAGAATGAGACTATAAATTTATCTTTGAGATAAATATTATTATGAGATTTCTATTCAATCAGCCACTGAGGTTTTCAGGTAGCATTAATGTAGGGGGAGACCAAAGGGATACCCTCTGAGTGATTGCTGTGGGGAAAGAACTAATGCCAAGACCTGAGAGAGATACAGAAGAGTCAAAAAATTTAAGGAATACTTAGAAATATGAGCTAAGTTTTAGGCACTTCAGTATTTAGGCATGATGGTTCAGATTCTCTAGTTTTTTTCTTTTATTTCCTAAGTGAGAGTACATGTTAAAATGAAAGACAAAAATAAAGACTTCAAAGTGAGAATGCAGTTAGGCTTATTAAAGTGCACATGAATTTATATGCTAGAAATAGCATTTAAAAGAGGAACAAAGCACATACAAGGCCCTGTAATGTAAGAAAATGTTAGATTCAATGTATTAATTCTCGTTTATATGCATTGCACAAGGAGTAGGTGACAATGTTAGAATGTCAACCAACTTCCCTGAATTACAGTTTGTGTGTTTGTTTTTTTTTCTAACACATGCCATGGAAAATAATGGGATGAGATCTAACTTGAATAAAAGAAAGAAATATTTTCTACACAGCAAATTATAATCTTGCAGCATCTCTCTTGTCAAAGGCATTGATTTGTTTACAATATCCTTCTTTCATTTCTTCTCTAGTGCATGCTCATGAGTGAATCAAATTTCCTACATTTTTACTGCATAAGACAGTAAATCTTAGCATGAGGTTTTTGGTTTGTTCTTACCAAAGACAGTATATGAATCTAAGACTTTGCCCAAACATCAAGAATGTAACCCACACCTACACTGTCAACTTTTAAAAGTGGTCCTTCTTTAGGTATTAGATTTGGTATTAAATGACCCTGAAGATAATGTAGGAGACTTGTACATCTGATGCAAGTTCAGTTAGTTCAGTTCAGTCGCTCAGTTGTGTCCGATTCTTTGCAACCCCATGAATCGCAGCACGCCAGGCCTCCCTGTCCATCACCAACTCCTGGAGTTCACTCAGACTCACACCCATTGAGTCAGTGATGCCATCCAGCCATCTCATCCCCTGTCGTCCCCTTCTCCTCCTGCCCCCAATCCCTCCCAGCATCAGAGTCTTTTCCAATGAGTCAACTCTTCACATGAGGTGGCCAATAGATTTGGTATTAAATGACCCTGAAGAAAATGTAGGAGACTTGTATATCTGATGCAAAAGAGTCCATAAATCTACTTTCCCTGTTGTTGTTCTTGTGGTTAAGTCACTAAATTGTGTCCAACTCTTTGTGACCCTGTGGACTGCAGCATGCCAGGCTCCTCTGTCCTCCACTATCTTCCAGAGTTTACTCAGATTCACATCCATTGAGTTAGTACTAACCATCTCATCCTCTGTGCCCCCTCTTTTTCCTTTTGCCCTCAATCCTCCCCAGCATCAGGGCATTTCCAGTAAGTTGACTCTGCATCAGGTGGCCAAACTATTGGAGCTTCACCTTCAGCATCAGTCTTTTCAATGAATATTCAAGGTTGATTTCCTTTAGGATTGATAGGTTTGATCTCCTTGCCATCCAAGTGACTCTCAAAAGTCTACTCCAGCATAATTCAAAAATTCATAATTCAAAAGCATCAATTTTGTGGCACTCAGTCTTTTTTATGGTCCAACTCTCATATCCATACAGGACTATTGGAAAAACCATAGCTTTGACTAGATGGACCTTTGTTGGCAAAGTAATGTCTCTGCTTTTTAATATGCTGTCCAAGTTTGTCATAGCTTTCCTTCCAAGGAGCAATCATCTTTTAACTTCATATCTGTAGTCACTGTCTGCAGTAATTTTGGAGCCCAAGAAAATAAAATTTGTCACTGCTTCCACTTTCCCCCCTTCTATTTACCATGAAATGATGGGACCAGAGGCCAAGACCTTTGTTCTTTTTTTAATGTTGAGTCTCACACCAGCTTTTTCACTCTCCTCTTTCACCTACTACACTACTTTCTAGGAAACACCTTTGGATTAGATGGCTTGCCTTTTCAATAGCTAGGCTTCATATGGAACAATGGAACCCAGAGCAGCTGATTCCTAGGAGAAAAATCAATACAGCTGGTATATTTAGAAAAAGAGTTAAAAATAGGGAAAAGTGAAGCAAAGCAGAAACTTAAAGTGGAAGGGGTGCCCAGGGTATGAAGGCTTCTCAGATGGCACTAGTGGTAAAGAACCTGCTTGCCAATTCAGGACATGTGAGAGACACGCGTTCGATCCCTGGGTTGGGAAGATCCCCTGGAGGAGGGCATGGCACCCCACTCCAGTATTCTTGCCTGGAGAATCCCATGGACAGAGGAGCCTGGTGGACTACAGCCCATAGTGTCCCGAAGAGTCCGACATGAGTGAAGCAACTGAGTGCACAGACACACACATGCACCCCGGGGATGCAAGGTCTCAGAGAGAAGTTCGGGAGCTGAGTGGCCGGGCCCGCATTGCGGTTTAGATGAAGAGGCTGCCAGGAGGGAGCTAGGATTCCGGAAGGAGGAGCTGTCTGATGGGAAAAGAAACCAGTGAGGAGAATCGTCACCTCCAGAGATAGTATGAGAGAGAGAGACAGAGAGAGGGACGGAGGGAGACACAAAGTAAGGGGGTGGGGGTGTGTAGATTCAAATTCATTTTAGAAAAAATTACCATGTTTTGGCTCTCTTAACTGAATTGGGTTGGGAGTCAGGAATGCTGGGAGCTGTCTTGCAGCCTCTCTTTCAGTTTTGAGCTCTCCCTGCTCTGTGCCACCTAGGTGTTACAGCAGGGCTTCCTGTGTTTTGGGAAGAATAGCCTCCATCTTTATGTTTGCTTGGTCTTATAGCGTAAGGCCTCAGGAGCAGAGGCTGCAGCCCCCTAGCGTTCCCAGGGACGGTGCTGACCCTTGATCATGTGAGCATCCCAGGACAAATCACTGGGTTCAAGTGGATGGCGGCCCTCTGCCTAGTTTGGGTTATGTGTTTACCATGACAGAGAAGGGGGACACCTCATGTATGAGATGGGTAAGCAAACATATACACAAACTGGAATCAAGAGAGGTGTCCATTGCAGTTGGTACAATATTATTTTCATCATGTTCTCTGCATTTGTCAGCATGTGGCTAGCCATGAGCTCATTAAATGGGACAAGGCAATTCAGAAAGATTACCCATCAGGAAGTAAACTCCTTACTGAAAGTGCAAAGATAGGAGAATGGATATATATGGCTTTAGACAATAGATATGATCCAGTTTGCAGAAATATATGCAAATAAGGTCAGGAATAACTTAAGTACAGCTAGAGACTGGGCATCTGATCTCAGACACACAATAGAGACCAATGATCAGACTAAGGTCTTTAGCAGAAAAGATGAGTTTTATACTTTTATACTGCTGCTGCTGCTGCTAAGTTGCTTCAGTCTTGTCTGACTCTGTGAGACCCCATAGATGACCTCCTACCAGGCTCCTCTGTCCCTGGGATTCTCCAGGCAAGAAAACTGGAGTGGGTTGCCATTTCCTTCTCCAATGCATGAAAATGAGAAGTGAAAGTGAAGTTGCTCAGTCATGTCTGACTCTTAGCAACCTCATGGACTTGGTTAAATTCCCCTTCCTAATTTGAAATAGTTCAAGACAATGGGGGAAAGGTTTCTCCTGTTATGTGCTGCAGAAAACATCAGAGACTGGCAAAATTAGGCAAGACTTGAGAATCTCAGTGCTTTTGAGAGGAACACTGACACTTCTGGTTTCCAGAAACAATTTTCTTTCTGATTTTCTCTCATATATCATTAAGCTCATAGCTATTGTAGAATTTTCAGCTGAGAAAATACTATTTAGCTCTTCCTAATTCATTTTCCTCTTCTCTTGATTGATTGAATAATGTGATTAAAGCAACACAGTCTGCTATATTGCCTGCAGTCATGATATTATCCACCAATTTTTTGGAGTTCTATATAATTATATTAATCTGAAGCTTTTCAAACTAATTCAATCGATCTTCAATAGAATATTAAATTAAATTATTGATGTGAGGAAAGTTTTGCTGTTGTTATATCTTATTCACTTTGAACTGAATGGCTCCATTTTATTTTTTATATTTGAATGAGTCCATTCACGGTGACTACCTATTACATACAACTTAACTTTGATTCAAATCTCATTTATTTTCATTTATCCTTCTATATATTTCTACGAATGTTGCATGTAAGTTGCTGTGACCTTTTAGGGTTGTTATAATCTTCTAAAAATGGACCAGTGCTCCAATGTTCCATACTGTAATTTAAGGCATAGAATCTATTATAATCAATCATTTATAAAAACTTAATACTGAAGAAAACTAGCAATCCCCAAATTATCTTTTCATCATTAAAAAAAAACAGTGGTGAATTATGCATGAATGCTAACAGTATAAACTCTTAAGTGCATCTGATGAATGTTAAATATTGATGTCACAGAAGAGGCCTCCTTGATATCTGTCAAGTCTTACTGAAACAGATTGATATAAAAGCCATGATGATATTCACAGTGATAGAGCTAATGTATTGACAGCAAGATACACATTTTTCATTGGGCAAAAATATCTTGGTGTCTACATAAACTTTAAGGCAGGAGTTTTCAGGAATAATAATTACTGGTAAAGCAAAGCTCCAAAGAAACCTCTTGGAAACATGCAAGCATGAGGTACTCTGTGAGTCCAGACTCCTTTAGCAACAGGTATAGTCAGATAGCAAAAACAAGAAAAAAAATAAAGAGCAATTTAAAAATAGAAATCTGAGTCAGCAGCAGAGTCTGGCTCTATGAACCTTAGAGCAATGCATTACTTTTCTTTTCCTTCAGAGCTAAATGCATCAATATGTCTGGGGCAGGGGCATCTACTCTACTACTTAATTTACAGGAAGGACTTGACCACGGCACACAGGACTGCAGCTGTGGCGGAGAAAGGGGACAGGGGAGAGACAATGTTATGAATGGCTCTTTCTAGTACTGATTTCTACTGCCTGTTTTTATGATTCTTTCTTTCCAATACCAAAACCCTTCACTCTACAATCTTACAGTATCACACAGTTACATAATTTTTATTAAAGGCAAGAAAGTCCTTAACAATCAAGATTATTAACTAAGGAGTCCCAGATCTGCCTTTGAACGCTGTTGTTTATTTTTATTTTCATTTTGTGTGTATTGACATCTGCAATTTGTTTCTGGAAAGGGTATTCATGGGATCACAGATGATTTTTTACATGGGTCATAAAACAAAATTTAAGAAGTCCTGCTGTAGAAACCAGATTCAAAGAAAGTTACTTTGGGGAGAGTGATTATGTTTTGGAAAGACAATCTCCCATAGATCTTGTGTTTTTATATTATTTTTTTTAATTGACGTGTGCAATGTTTATGTTAGTTTCTGCTGTACAGTGAAGCAAATCAACAATAAGTAAATATACCCCTTCTCTCCCACCCCCCTAACATCCCACCCCTCAAGGTCATCATGGAGACAGAACTGCACTCCCTGTGCTAGGCAGCAGCTTCCTGCTAGCTGTCTGTTTTACGCATGGTAGTACAAGCAGAGGTGCCGACTGTTTGTTCTGGACTATCTTTACAAGGATGATCCTACAGCAAATCCTCTCAGAAGAAAAAGCTCTCCCTTTGGCACACAGGGAAGGTTTGCATATAGACTTAGAGGATACAGAGTGGAGTGTCTCTCTCTCGAGCCAGTCTGCCTGCTGCAGTTATGCCTACAGTAATGCCTTGGGCTCCCTAACCTTAGGGCCCCTTTCTTGTAATGGAGGTCATGGCATATTGCAAGTGTCATTGAATCTCTGTCATCCTGTGGGGATTAGAACACAGAGAACCAGGACAAGGAAATGCTGACCCTCTGTCTTCTGTGTTGCTTTCTGCAATCAAATCCTTTGTCTTGACTCAGGAAATATGATGTCTTCAGCCCAGCCAGCACCATGAACTGACCACAGGCTAACCATACAATATCATACATTCACAGTTTTGGCCATATGCATGGACATGTTGACAAAGGCATGCCTTTCTGGAAGAGAAAGAAATGAAAGCCCTCTTGGACAGTTTGTAACTGATCAAGAACCTACAAAGCCTTCCTAGAATGGACCCCTACCCATGTCCTCTGCCCGCCTTTTGTCTTTAAAATTTTAGTCAAAGAATAATCAGAGAAGTGAGAAAATACAGAAAGAAAGCAAAACAGTCAAGCAAGACAAAGTAATAATACTTTAGCCATTAAACAGAGTCAAGGACCTTTTTTTCTTCTTCAAGGACTATATGTAAGATTCTGAGCCATGTCATTTGAACTGTTTTGCAGATAATGAAACAAGCATGGAGACCCCAATCGAAACCAGAAGGTCGATGATACCAACTCCTGATCACCTCAGCACCAACCAGTCACAAGAATGTCCACTAGCTGACCACACCCTGTTCCTACAAAACTCCTCACTATCCCCTGCAGAGGGGACACAGGGTCTTGAGGGCATGAGCCTATTATGACCCTGTTTACTGGCAAAGCTATTCTTTTCTACTTCACCCAAAACTTTCTCCACAATTTCTATTCAGCATCAGTGATCAGAAGCCAGGTTTCACTGAGGCAAGAAGATTAACAGGATTTGAGGGAAGTCCACAGTCATCAATAGCAACCATATAGATCAAAATACACAGTCAACTGGGTAATAAATGGTTCTTTATGCCATGGCTATTGATTAGTAGGAACTGGGGAGGTGGTTGCAGCCTGAGTATCATCAGGTAAGTTCAAGGACTTGTGTCTGCACAGTGCTGTAGTCATGGTTGTCCCTCCTAAGGAAGGGCACTTCCTGGCCTGTCTGATGCCAGCCTTAGGTTTGCCCCATTATAAAAGTTAGTACTAAGATTCCTCCTAGAGTGTAGAATTTTCCACGCCTTTTCAGACAAGAGTTGCAGAGATGCATACTCATACTGAACATGAGAGGAGAGACATAGCAACCACTGTGGACAGGTGCCAGGTGTAGTGCAAGGAAAAGTTTGGGAGAGGAGAGCCTGGGGGTGAAGGACACTTTGTCAAAGAAGAACGACAGCAACCATCCCTTATGCCTCAACCCCTTCTGAACTCTCTGCTGCCAACCTTAGATCATTCACAAGCAAGAGTAAAAGTTGCTAGAGACTTCTGCAATGGGTCCTCTAGGCCACCAAGGAGGTTTAACTTTCTAGGGAGGATTTCCCTGAAACAAACTCCCAAGAGAACCCACAGAAGAGACTGACACTTGTATGTGGGTTTCACTGTCTTGGGCTGGGTTTACAGTGCAGAACATGATCCAGTAGATGGTTTGACTGAACAGAGGAATTTTATTAAAGATAAATTATCTTAGTCATGTATGCAGCCCTGGAAGACCTTCCTAGCCATTTGTTGACAATGGGAAAGACATTAAAGAGATGTCATGATAATGGAACACTGAGTTGGTGGACTCCTTTAAAAAGATGCTGCTGTGTGAATCCCTCCCAGGTCAGCCAAACGGTGCAAACGCCACAACAGGGCAGCAATACGGGGAGAACTGCTGAGTCAAGAGACGATGTCAGTAATGATGACCGTGTATGTATGTGTGCCTTTGTGTGAGTGTGCATGATCAGTTGTGTCTGATTCTTTTGTGATCGCATGGACTGTTGCCAGGCTCCCTTGCCCATGGAATTTTCCAAGCAAGAACACCAGAATGGGTTTCCATTTCCTCCTCCAGGGGATCTTCCCAACCCAGGGATCAAACTTGCTTCTCTTGTGTCTCCTGTATTGGCAGGTGGATTCTTTACCACCTGGGAAGTGGAAGAGCAAAACCATCAATTTGTTTGGTTGAGTTGCAAGCATTCAGTGCCCCTGACCCTGCAGCAGGCCACCACCAACCCATGTCTCTGCTAGAGACTCCTGGACACTCACAGGCAAGTTTGGGTCAGTTTCCTGTGGAGTCACTTCTCCTTTCTGGATCCTTGTGAGCACAAGATTTTGTTTATGCCATCCAAGCATCACTGGTGAGTATGGGGTTTGATTCTAAATGTGATTTCACCCCTCCTACCATCTTGATCCCATAAATAGAGGAGCCTGGGAGGCTGCAGTCTATGGGATCGTGAAGAGTCAGACACGACTGAGTGACTTCTTTTTCACTTTTCACTTTCATGCATTGGAGAAGGAAATGGCAACCCACTCCAGTGTCCTTGCCTGGAGAATCCCAGGGACAGGGGAGCCTGGTGGGCTGCCGTCTATGGGGTTGCACAGAGTTGGACATGACTGAAGTGACTTAGCAGCAGCAGGGGCACCATCTTTATGGGGGCTTTTCCTTTGCCCTTGGATGTGGGGTATCTTTTTTTGGTGGGATTCAGCATTCTCTTGTTGATGGTTTTTCAGCAGTGAGTTGTAATTTTGGAGTTCTCACAGGAGAAGATGAGTGCACGTCCTTCTACTCCGCCATCGTGGCTCTTTCCTGCATCAGTGTACAAAATAGAAAACACCTTGGGTTTTCAGAAAAATCCACAGAAAAATATCTATAGCATAAGTTCCACCTTAGGCAGACACCTGAGGGGCTCACATGCCACTGCGGTGACCACCTTCGCTGACTGTCCCATACCCTTCCCTGCGACCATCAACACCAGCACCAGCACCAAGCAACTGACACCGACTAACAACAACCAACTACTCGCCGCCGCTGAGTCCACAGGGTCAGGGGCACTGAGTGTAGTGGTGCATGCATGGAACCTTTTGAAGGAGGTTATCATTATCTTCCTTACTTCCACCATAATTTGGTCTCAGGTCAAACCACAGGGAGGAAACACAGCCCTGCCCATGAGAGAAAACTGGGTTGAGATTTACTGAGCATGGCCCCACCCATCAGAACAAGATCCAGTTTATGCCACAGTCAGTCCCTCCCATCAGGAAGCTTCCATAAGGCTCTTATACTTATCCATCAGAGGACAGACAGAATGAAAACCACAGTCACAGAAAACTAATCAAACTGATCACATGGACCATAGCCTTGTCTAACTCAATGAAACTATGACCCATGTGATGTAGGGTCACTCAAGATGGAAGGGGTCATGGTGGAGAGTTCTGACAAAATGTGGTCCACTGGAGAAGGGAATGGTGAACCACTTCAGTATTCTTGCCTTGAGAACTGCATGAACACTATGAAAAAGCAAAAAGATATGACACTGAAAGATGAACTCCCCAGGTTGGTAGGTGCCCAATATGCTACTGGAAAAGACTGGAGAAATAGCTCCAGAAAGAATGAAGAGACAGAGTCAAAGTGAAAACAACGTCCAGTTGTGGATGTGACTGGTGACAGAAGTAAAGTCTGATGCTGTAAGAACAATACTGCATAGGAATTTGGAATGTTAGGTCCATGAATCAAGGCAAATTAGAAGTGGTCAAACAGGAGATAGCAAGAGTGAATGTTAACATTTTAGGAATCAGTTAACTAAAATGGGCTGGAATGGGTGAATTTAATTCAGATGACCATTGTATCTACTACTGTAGGCAAGAATCCCTTAGAAGAAATGAAGTAACCCTTATAGTCAACAAAAGACACTGAAATTCAGTACTTGGGTGCAGTTTCAAAAATGACAGAATGACCTCTGTTCATTTCCAAGGCAAACCATTCAATATCACAATAATCCAAGTCTATGCCCTGACCTATGCTGAAGTCTATGCTGAAGAAGCTGATGTTGAACAGTTCTGTGAAGACTTATAAGACCTTCTAGAACTAACACCCAAAAAGATGTCCTTTTCATCATAGGGGACTGGAAGGCAAAAGTAGGAAGTCAAGAGAAACTGGAGTAACAGGCAAGTTTGGCATTGGAGTACAAAATGAGGCAGGAAAAAGCTAATAGAGTTTTGCAAAGAGAATGCACTGGTCATAGCAAATACCCACTTCCAACAACACAAGAGAAGACTCTACATATGGACATCACAGATGGTCGACACCAAAATTGGATTGATTATATTCTTTGCAGCCTAATATGGAGTGGCTCTATAGAGTCAGCAAAAACAAGACTGGGAGCTGACTATGGCACAGATCATGAACTCCATATCATTAAATACAGATTTAAATTGAAGGAAGTAGGGAAAACCACTAGAATATTCAGGTATGACCTAAATCAAATCGCTTACGATTAGACAGTGGAAGTGACAAATAGATTCAAGGAATTAGATCTTATAGACAGAGTGCCGGAAGAACTATGGACAGAGGTTCATGACATTGTATAGGAGGCAGTGATCAAGACCATTCACAAGAAAAAGAAATTAAAAAGGCAAAATTGTTGTCTGAGTAGGCCTTACAAATAGCTGGAAAAGAAGAGAAGCTAAAGGCAAAGGAGAAAAGGAAAGATATACCCACTGGAATGCAGAGTTCCAAAGAATAGCAAGGAGAGATAAGAAAGCCTTCGTCAGCCATTAGTGAAAAGAAAGAAGAAAACAACAGAATGGGAAAGACTAGAGAACTCTTCAAGAAAATTAGAGTTACCAAGGGAACATTTCATGCAAAGATGGACAAAATAAAGGACAGAAATTGTATGGACCTAACAGAAGCAGAAGATATCAAAAAGAGGTGGCAGGAATACACAGAAGAACTATACAGAAAAGGTCTTTATGACTGAGATAACCACAGTGGTATGATCACTCACATAGAGCCAGACATCCTGGAATATGAAGTCAAGTGGGCATTAGAAAGCATCACTACAAACAAAGCTAGTGGAGGTGATGGAATTCCAGTTGAGCTATTTCAAATTCTAAAAGATGATGCTGTTAAAATGCTTCACTCAATATGCCAGCAAATTTGGAAAAGTTAGCAGTGACCATAGGACTGTAAAAGGTCATTTTTCATTCCAGTATCAAAGAAAGGCAATGCCAAAGAATGCTCAAACTACTGCATAATTGCAATCATCTCACACACTAGCAAATTAATGCTCAGTACTCTCCAAGCCAGGCTTCAACAGTATGTGAACCGTGAACTTCCAGATGTTCGTGCTGGATTTAGAAAAGGCAGAGGAACCAGAGATCAAATTGCTAACATCCATTGCATCATTGAAAAATCAAGGAAGTTCTAGAAAAAACACCTACTTGTGCTTTATTGACTACGCCAAAGCCTTTGACTGTGTGGATCACAACAAACTGTGGAAAATTCTTCAAGAGACAGGAATACAAGAGCACCTTACCTGCCTCCTGAGAAATCTGTATGCAGGTCAAGAAGCAACAGTTAGAAGCAGACATGGAACAACACACTGATTCCAAATTGGGAAAGGAGTATGTCAAGGCTGTATATTGTCATCCTGCTTATTTAACTTTTATGCAGAGTACATCATGTAAAATGCTGGGCTGGATGAAGCACAGGTTAGAATCAAGATTGCCAGGAGAAATAACAATAATCTCAGATACCCAGATGACACCATCCTTATGGCAGAAAGTGAAGAACTAAAGAGCCTCTTGATTAAAGTGAAAGAGGAGAATGAAAAAGTTGGCTTAAAACTCGGCATTCAGAAAACTAAGATCATGGCATCCTGTCCCATCACATCATAGCAAATAGATGGGGAAACAATGAAAACAGTGAGAGACTTTATTTTCTTGGGCTCCAAAATCACTGCAGATGTTGACTGCAGCCATGAAATTAAAAGACACATGCTCTTTGGAAGAAAAACTATGACCAACCTAGACAGTATATTAAAAATCAGAGAAATAACTTTGCTGACAAAGGTCCATCTAGTCAAAGCTATGTTTTTTCCAGTAGTCATGTATGGATGTGAGAGCTGGACTATAAAGCTGAGTGCCATAGAATTGATGCTTTTAAACTGTGGTGTTGGAGAAGACTCTTGAGAGTCCCTTGAACTGCAAGGAGGTCAAACCAGTCAATCCTAAAGTAAATCAGTCCTGAATATTCATTGGAAGTACTGATACTGAAGCTGAAACTCCAATACTTTGGCCACCTGATATGAACACTTGACTTATTAGAAAAGACCCTGATGCTGGGAAAGATTGAAGGCAGGAGGAGAAGGGGAAGACAGAGAACGAGATGGTTGGACGGCATCAACATCTCAATGGACATGAGTTTGAGCAAGCTCTGGGTGTTGGTGATGGACAGGGAAGCCTGTAAGGCTGCAGCTTATGGGGTTTCAAAGAGTCAGATACCCCAGAGTGGCAGATATGAACTGAACTGAACTGAGTTGTAAGCATGAGCCATGCCACTCGGAGACAAAAGTCAGCATGCCTTGTGTAGTGGTGTTCAGTCAACCTCTCCATTCCTGACCGCAATGCCTCCCTTCCAAGTGCTCACACCTCAGATGGTGAAAGGAAGGATGATTAGGGGTGAGGTCAGGATCTCAAACTTCTGGGACAGGAAGAGCTCCAACCCTTGATTTTTTTAGGTCAGTCACTGTGTGAACAACCTGCCTGATACTGTGGGGAAAGGGGCATCTCCACTCCCATAAATGGGTTTTAGTGGTGTTCCCATGGGGACAGGACATGAAATTGACCTTTCCCTTGGGGGTAGGCGAGATGGACAAAATCAGTGTGCTTTTGTTGTTTCTAAGTAAGTGAAGTCACTCGGTCTTGTCTGACTCTTTGCAACCCCATGGACTGTAGTCTGCCAGACTCCTCCATTCATGGGATTCTCTAGGCAAGAATACTGTAGTGTATATAGGAGGCATTGAGGTGCTGTGAATCTGTAAATCTCTGTCACATAAACTCTAGAAGGATTCTTTCAATTGGGGGTTCTTCATGAAGAGAAGTGCTAGTACCCTTGGGAACCTGGAACCCTGATGAGCACTTTGAGTTGTAAGTTTCTCCGCCTGATGCTGCTGCCAAATGGAGCCTCTGGCACAGGGCAGGGGGCACTCTTGTACACACACAGCACTCCAGGGTTTCAGACTCATCACCCCTTTGGCACAGCTACAGGACATACCCTGCTTCAAGAACAACCAGTAGCCTCCTAATAGGGCGATAGGTGCTTGTTCAAACCAAACACCTGACCCAGGGCCCATGTGACTGAAGAGCTCATGATGGGTGTGTCAACTCAGGCTCCAGGACTCACAATGTGATGAAGATCCCAGGGCAATCACTCTTCAGATGAAAATGGTATAGTCAAGAAATTGCAAGGCTAACAAATACCTCTGAGCCCTCTCCTTGGCCTGGCCTTAGGCTTGACCTCCAGGAACCAGTATCACATCACAGATTTCTTTGTCTTCCCTCCACACTAAGAGATTTTCACAAACATGTCTTAGTCAATTCAAGCTCCTATAACAAAACACCTCAGATTGGGTGGTTTGAACCACAGTTATTTCTCTCAGCTCTGGAGGCTGAAAGTTCAAGACCAAGGTGCCAGCTAGTTGGGCTCCTGATGAGAGCTTTCTTCTTGGCTCAGAGACAATGGGTCTCTTCTTCTTCTTATAACCACACCAACAGGGTGGTTATAAGAAGGGCTCCACACTTTTTTTTTTTTTACATTTTTATTTTATTTTATTTTTTTAAATTTTATTTTATTTTTAAACTTTACAATATTGTATTAGTTTTGCCAAATACCAAAATGAATCTGCCACAGGTATACCTGTGTTCCCCATCCTGAACCCTCCTCCCTCCTCCCTCCCCATACCCTCCCTCTGGGTCGTCCCAGTGCACCAGCCCCAAGCATCCAGCATCGTGCATTGAACCTGGACTGGTGACGCGTTTCATACATGATATTATACATGTTTCAATGCCATTCTCCCAAATCTCCCCACCCTCTCCCTCTCCCACAGAGTCCATAAGACTGATCTATACATCAGTGTCTCTTTTGCTGTCTCGTACACAGGGTTATTGTTACCATCTTTCTAAATTCCATATATAATGTTCATTGCAGCACTGTTTATAATAGCCAGGACATGGAAGCAACCTAGATGCCCATCAGCAGATGAATGGATAAGAAAGCTGTGGTACATATACACAATGGAGTATTACTCAGCCATTAAAAAGAATGCATTTGAATCAGTTCTAATGAGATGGATGAAACTGGAACCTATTATACAGAGTGAAGTAAGCCAGAAAGAAAAACACCAATACAGGACTCCACACTTTTAACCCCATCTGAACCTGATTGCTGCTGTAAGGCCCCAGCTCCTACTATCAGCACACTGGGGATTAGGGTTTCAATGTGAGAATTTTAGAAGGACAAACATTCAACCCATAGCAAAGGCTTAGTGTAGTTTCTAACAGCTCAAGGTCTCATTCTAGAATGACCCCCCTCCCTTGGAGTTCAGTTAAGTCACTCAGTTGTGTCCAATTCTTTGCAACCCCATGGACTGAAGCACACCGGTCTTCCTTGTCCATCACCAACTCCTGGAGCTTGTTCAAACTCATATCCATTGAGTCTGTGATGCCATACAACCATCTCATCGTCTGTCCTCTCCTTCTCCTCCTGCCTTCAATCTTTCCCAGCATCAGGGTCTTTTGAAATGAGTGAGTTCTTCGCATCAGGTGGCCAAAGTATTGCTGAAGCTGAAACTCCCTTGAAATGCATGCCTGCAAAACTCAGAGCTACCAGGAGAACTGACTATTTCAGCCAAAACTCAATGATAGGCAGATAGACACCTTAACTCCTCTTGGAGCAGTTACTTTAGAAAACTTGCAATAAGAAATCCTTTCTCTAACCCTTTGGGGTATAAATCTGAGACCCACAGCTGTCTTCTCAAGGACCTAAAAACATCTCTCTGAAATGCAAACATCAAGTTGCTCTGGATTCCCAAATCTCAGGCTTCCTTTCCTACAATGATGGCAGTAGCCCTAATGAGATGCTGTGCCAGACCAACTGAATGGATTTCAACCCAGCCTCTAGGTCATATGAATCAGGGAGGAGAACAAAGTGCCTTACTCTTAGGAAATTTTGCCAAAAATCGAGACAGCATAGAAATGAGGGATGTTTATTATCAGAAGACAACAATCCCTTATGGGCTTCTCACATTTCTGCTTATCTTGCAATAAAGCAGAGGTGTCAACTGGCTTTATCCCACAACATCTTTGTTCCAAAATGTCAAGGGTGTCTTCAGAGTGATCAGTCTTGGAAGACAGAGATAGCATCTCTGTTGAGAGCAAAGGGCGAGTTTATTTACTAGCCATCATAGAAGAGCTCTATTCCCAAAGCTCAGACTCCTTCCGGTAACACAGCCCATGGCACGTGCCGGTGTCACCAGGCAAGTCCTGTTCTCTGAGGGAATTAAGGCTGGTGGAAGCAGTTGTAAGAAAATGCAGATATTCTGACATTACTACTTTGGGGAGTAACTTTCCTCTGTTTCTGACTCAGGAATCTCATGTCCCAGCAAGGATTCATGAAACTAGGCACCCAGAATTTTAATTGCAGGTAGGGTAAATTAGCAGACCCTTCACAATTCTTAACAATTCACAATTCTTATGTTTAATTTGTTTCCTGGGATTTTTTTTTCTATCAACTCATTTCTATAATTTGTATGTATTAGCTCAATTAGCATAAAAGAGTAATGCACTGGGGCTTGCAGAGAGATATATATTATTTTTAAAAATTCTATTTATTAGCTAACTAGATTTTATGAACATTTATTAATCTATTTATTAAACAAATACTGTAGTCAACAAGGCTCTAAAAGTTATAGGAATGCATATAACAGATCCCAATGGACATAGACACGCACTGTTATTATCACTTACGTCATTACATCAGAGCTAAATTGAGAAAAAATAAACATGCAGTGCTTTTCATGTTTATAATAGACAGAAGAGGGCTTACTTCTGCCTGGTTGGGCAGCCAAGAGGTTTGAGGCTGAGGAGATACCAACTGTCTCATAAGCCCACTTTAGGTCCTATTGGCCTCGGTTGCCTCTGTTTTATTCCAGCCACTACTCTGTAGGACACCCACCTGATTTTACTCAAATGAAATATGACAGCACCTTCCACATGCCTCTCACACCCTGCCTTGGAGCCTTCCACTCGACACAGGGGCACACAAGACCCTGGAAGGCACCTGAGAGTCACGCATGGACAACTAGGGGTATAGATGAGATCATGCGCTGGGTGGGGCAAAGCTCTGACAGGCAGAACCAGGAAGCAAAGGTATGTTTGTTGCCCTTTCTCATCAACCCAACCCATGGAACATCCTGAGACACTCTATGCCACGCTGGAGAATGGCTCCATCAGGTTGAACAATGGCGTCCCTTGAGAGCTAACAGGCGGTCAACATCAGAGAAAGGAGCCTGCATTCTGACCCCTGCTGTTCTCAGTTCCCTTCCCTCACTCTGGCTTCCCTGAGGTTACACACCATCAGAATTACAGCACGGAAGGTGAAAACACACACAGTTGGGGTTATACTTTGCAGAGATATTGGACAAAGAGATGTGGGTCATGAAAGAGGTAGACATTAAGTTGAATGCAAGAAAACGCTGAGATGTGTAGAGAGGCAGTTAAGCCAGAAAGAAATGGTCATCTAGCTGAAACCAAGAGTAAAAATAACTACAATGGGGAAAATGAACATGAGGAATGGCAAGTGAATTTGATGGCAGGGTTTGCTGTGTAAACATCACTTGGGGGATTTTGCCCCAAGAGTCTAACAATTCAGACTGAATGGACTGGTGGTCCCATGACAGAACCTACATGTCAGAGGTCCTTGTAAGCAGGGTGTTAAGAACATCAAGTCAAAATTCAAGCAAATGAAGTAATTTAAAATGAAGACAGATTACCAGGCAAGAATTAGTGCCAGTGAGAAGAATATGTCCCTTCAAAGCCCAACACATTTTCACTCATTTTAGGCTCAGCCCTGGAATTTTCAAATACATAAGATTCTAGATATGTTTCTGATATAGTTTTCAGAAGGTTCACTGGCTTATTCATTTGTCTTCTGCAGAGGTTCTCTTTACTTTGACTAGTCCTAGTAACACAAGCAGAGAAGGCAATGGCTCACTCCAGTACTCTTTCCTGGAGAATCCCATGGGCGAGGAGCCTGGTGGGCTTCAGTCCATGGGTAGTGAAGAGTTGGACACGACTGAGTGACTTCACTTTCACTTTTCACTTTCATGCATTGGAGAAGGAAATGGCAACCCACTCCAGTGTTCTTGCCTGGAGAATCGCAGGGACGGGGGAGCTGGTGGGCTGCTGTCTATGGGGTCACACAGAGTCAGACATGACTGAAGCGACTTAGCAGCAGTAGCAGTAATACAAGGGCATCCACAGAACAGGAGGTGGTATAGGCAGACAATGTGGAAGGGGGCAGTATTCTTAGTGCTGTTAATAAAAAGGGCTCTACACAAACTTGCTTGGATGGTTTTTACTCAGTAACATGAGGATGAAGAGGGAAATGGAAGTTTAAAGGACTCAACAGAGATCATGAGCAGGAAAGATCAAAATCAGGCATTTAAGAGAGTGCGAGGAAGATAGGAGAGTCATCAGAGGTAGTTTCAAATTTAAAACCAAAATTAGTGACATAGGACCACAGGTAAGGAAGGGAAAGCACAGGGAGGCATATTACAGAAGAGGAAGATCTTTGTGCCACTGGAAAAGTATGCTAAGAAAATATATTCAACCTCATTAGTGACCAAAGAAAAGGAAAGGAAATGTGACCTTAAAAACTATCATTTTTAATGATAGTTTTGGTAAAAGCTCTCTTGCACTGAGTTTTGGAACGTAATTTACTAAAATGTATTTGGAAATCTTGCAAATATTTAACTCAACTCAAACTATTCAACTCCTTGGGCTATATACCTATAACATATTTCTTGAGTGCATCAGTCCAGTTCAGTTGCTCAGTCATGTCTGGCTCTTTGCAACCCCATGAACTGCAGCACACGAGACCGCCCTGTCCATCACCAACTCCTGGAGTCCACCCAAACCCATATCTATCGAGTCAATGATGCCATCCAACCATTTCATCCTCTGTCGTCCCCTTCTCCTCCTGCCCTCAATCTTTCCCAGCATCAGGGTCTTTTCCAATGAGTCAGCTCTTTGCATCACATGGCCAAAGTACTGGAGTTTCAGCTTCAACATCAGTGCTTCCAGTGAACACCCAGGACTGATCTCCTTTAGGATGGACTGGTTGGATCTCCTTGCAGTCCAAGGGACTCTCAAGAGTCTTCTCCAACACCACAGTTCAAAAGCATCAATTCTTCAGTGCTCAGCTTTCTTAACAGTCGAACTCTCACATCCATACATGACCACTGGAAAAACCATAGCCTTAACTAGACGGACCTTTGTTGGCAAAGGAATGTCTCTGCTTTTGAATATGCTATCTAGGTTGGTCATAACTTTCCTTCCTAGGAGTAAGCATCTTTTAATTTCATGGCTGTAGTCATCATCTGCAGTGATTTTGGAGCCCAGAAAATAAAGTTAGCCACTGTTTCCACTGTTTCCCCATCTATTTCCCATGAAGTGATGGGACCAGATGCCATGATCTTAGTTTTTTGAATGTTGAACTTTAAGCCAACTTATTCACTCTCCTCTTTCACTTTCATCAAGAGGCTCTTTAGTTCTTCTTCACTTTCTGCTATAAGGGTGGTGTCATCTGCATATCTGAGGTTATTGATATTTCTCCCGGTAATCTTGATTCCAGCTTGTGCTTCCTCCAGCCCAGCGTTTCTCATGATGTACTCTGCATATAAGTTAAATAAGCAGGGTGACAATATATAGCCTTGACGTACTCCTTTTCCTATTTGGAACCAGTCTGTTTTTCCATGTCCAGTTCTAACTGTTGCTTCCTGACCTGCATATAGGTTTCTCAAGAGGCACGTCAGGTGCATAATATAGTTTAAACACTAAGTTGAATGCTTTCGGAACCTTTCCATTCTCTTGAACCTTAGAAAGTAGGTATTTGCTGCTCTCCTAAAGTCTAACAATAAAGATCTACCAAAAAATATTACTAAAGAGATAAATTGATCTTAGTACATACAACTACTCTTGTAGCTACTAGTCTAGCATCCAGGTGAAAAAGTGAAAGTGTTAGTTGCTCAGTTGTGCTCGACTCTTCGCTACTCCATGGACTGTGGCCTGCCAGGTTCCTCTGTCCATGGAATTCTCCAGGCAAAATAATGCTGGAGTGGATAGACATTACCTTCTCCAGGGGCTCTTCCCAACCCAGGGATCTAATCTGGGTTTCCCACATTGGCAGGCAGATTCTTTACTGTCTGAGCCACCATGGAAGCCCAGCATCCAACTATACACTTTTATTCTGAACACACTTTGTGACACAGAACTCTCAGTGTGTGACTTTGAATAGGTTTAAAGCTTCAGAGAGAAAACCTAAGAGAATGGAAGGTGAATGAGAGCATGGCTGAGCCACTGGCTGTGCTGAACACCAGCCCCTATTGTGTTAATTACATGCAATGGTCAATTACCCACACCGACGATCCCTGTTATTGCAATAGAAAATCGAAATTTCAATAGTTTACTGAGATCACATACAAATCAGGTTTATCTTGGAGTAATAACATCCTTGAATATGAAGGACAAAAAAATAACCCTTTAATTACCATGTTTATGTCTCCTTTTTTAGTTACCCACAGAACATAAACATGCTCAAGAGCATCGTGGCAATTACAATCTGCTTTTCAGACTGTTTAATTATGAGTGAATCAATCAATACATTTCTATTCACTGACTCATTCTAATGCTTTAAACCAGTTTTAAAAGTGAACATTTCCTGTAGACTGGGGCTTCATTATTTCCCTCTTACATAGTTATCCTAATCCTTAAAAAAATGATTAAATATAAAAACACATCATTCTCTTGTACCTTGTAGGGTACTAGTTTTTCTCAAGCTGTTTAATGACTGTCCTTTTGTTTATACCCATGATGCTGCCATCCTTGCATGCAGATGGCAACATTTCACCCTTCATCCCACAGGAAGTATCTGCCATGTGCCTTAAAGTCCAAATTTCTCTTAAAAGAGGCAGACACTTGCTCCTTAAAGGTAGAATTAATTTTTAATTTTTCTTTTTTTTTCAAATTTTACTTTATTTTTAAACTTTACATAATTGTATTAGTTTTGCCAAACATCAAAAAAACAAAAAAAAGCTAAATAATTCAGTGTATAATAGGATCTGCTGTGCCTCAGGGAAGCTATCCATGACCTTGTACTCATCTTTTCTGGGATTTAACATATAGTATAGGCTTGCTTATTTTCCCACACACAAAGCAATTAATTTCTCCATTATGTTTAGAGTCGTCTCTTGCCATTCAAACTCTCCTCTCAAGAAATAACACAGGATTATATACAAAAAAAAAAAAAAGAAAGAAAGAACACATGCTGGTGAGGATATGGAGCAAAGGGAACCCTTGCACACTGCTGGTGTACAGCCACTATGGAAACAGTAATGA
This sequence comes from Bos mutus, assembly GCF_027580195.1. Lineage (NCBI taxonomy): Eukaryota > Metazoa > Chordata > Mammalia > Artiodactyla > Bovidae > Bos > Bos mutus. The sequence goes on along the minus strand of NC_091643.1, from coordinate 39,811,336 downwards.
GATTTCTTAAAAACAGAACTACCACATGATCCAGCAATCTCACTTCTGATTATATATCCAAAGGAAACAAAATCACGATCTTGAAAAGATATCTGCACTTCCAAGTTCACTTGGAAGCATTACTTATAGTAGCTGAGACATGGAAACAACACAGTATCTGATAACAGATGAATATATTTTTAAAATGTTCTAGGTACATACAATTATTCAGTCATAAAAAAGAAAGAAATCCTTTCATTTACAACAGCATAGATGAGCCTGGAGGACATTGTGCTAAGTGAAATAAGTCAGACACAGAAAGACAAGCACTACATGATTGCATTTATAAGTGGAATTTAAAAAATCAAACTCATAGAACAGAAAGCAGAATGGTGGGAGCAGGGAATATGGAGATACTGGTCAAAAGGTACAAGCTTTCAGTTGTAAGATGAATAAGCTGTAAGGCATGGTGACTACAGTTAATCATACTGTATTATATACTGGAAACTTGTTATTTCAAGTATATAATATGCGACATGATATTAAATACTCTCACCACAAATAAAAGGTTTACAATCAATGTGAGGTGATGGGTATGTTAATATACTTCATTTCAGAATGTGTCTGTACATGAAATCATCACATTATGCACCCTAAACAGAGATTTTAAAATGACTATGCTATTACAAGGGATTCCCAGGTAGGTAAGTGTAGAGAATTCTCCTGTCAATTCAGGAGAAGCGAGTTCAATCCCCGGGTCTGGAAGATACTGTGGAGGAGGAAACGACAACCCACTCCAATACTCTTGCCTGGAGAATCCCACAGACAAGGAGCCTGGCAGGCTACAGTCCATGGGATTGCAAAGAATCAGACACAACTGAGCAACTAAACAACAAAAATAATTCTGTTACAAATAAATAATCCAGGGTTAACAATGTTTCCTTGGGCACCAAGTTTGGGCTGTTTTCTCACTGGAGGCAGGAGTTAGCATTTATAAGTCTTTGAATTCCAGTCTCATTCTTAAAATTTCCAGAGTTTCATTCCTATCAGGCTCTGTCTATAATTATGGCATCAATGTAGAAAGGGTGGATATTAAGAAAATATAAATATTTGGTTAAATAAAGACATTTGCTTACTGAAACAATATAGTCAAGAAGTGCTTTTCCCACCATATCCAGTGACTGCACAAATATTTTAGGTGTACTTTTGAATTCCAATCAATAATAACAGTGTTTCCACAGTTCATGACAACTGACTGATACTTAACTAAATACTTTTGCTGCTGTTCATTTTTATGCCCTTTTGTTTTGTCCAGAGTCTTCTTTTTTAATTTTATGCCAGATACTAGAAGAAACGCAAAGAGAAGTAAATATCTTGTCCGGTTCTCTTATTTTCAGCGGAGATGTAAAGCCTCAGATACACTGAGTACATTGCTAGACTCCCGGCTAGCAATTCTCTGAAATGGAGCATAACCCCAAGACTATTGCTTTCTCCATTACTATGTCACTACTTTGAAATTTTTACACTAAATTTAGAAGGCAATGATTATTCTTTTATTAAAATAATACTTTAGACATTGTTTTCTACAATCTTTCAATCTTTTCAAACTCAAAAACACACAAATGTGCACACAGACATTCTATTATCTTCTTCTTTGTTTATGCATCTTTTTACTTATCAAAGTTTAGGCTATTCTAGAAGCAAGAATCCTTAATCTTAAAATCACAGAAATTTGGACTATATTTTTCTTGAAAAAATTAGTTGTAACATTTTAGAGATGTAACATTAAAACAGGTGTTCTTTTTTGAATGATGACTGAATGAGCATGTAAATGATAACCTATCCTGTATGTGCATACATGTCCACAAGGGGTCACAAAAAGATGTAATTAAATCTGTCTTTATCTTTGGCAAGTCTTATGCTATGATGAAGAAACTGAGAAAACAGATTCATTAATAATGAAAAAATGTCACAAAATGAATTAAATGTGTTACTCTATCTTTCAAAAAAAAAAAAAAACAAATGAAAAAGAACAATACTGCTCTGCATTAATAAAAATTATAAACATACCTTTGAGAAAAAAATGAGAAAGATAATATAGCATTTATAGACTAACTTTTTCTTAAATAACTTTAAAAGGTAATATAATTTTGTTTTTTTAATCTAGAACCATTCTGAATTGACATTGTAACAATTATATATATATATATACCTATATATAAGTATACTTATATAATATATATACAATTATATATATATACTTTCACAATTATCTATATATACTTATATATATGTATAAGTACATTGATCATGCTAGGATAAACAAATCCCTCAGGCCTGTAAAAAAGAGTAAGTCTAACAGAAAATGTCAGAGAAAAATAAATACAAAAGAGAGAATGAGAGAATGCAAAAAAGTGTAAGAAACAAGAAGGCACTAAAATACGATAATGATATGGCTGTAGGCAGCCATTTTTCAAACACACAGTTTCAATTTTAACCATGCAAAATTAATAGCAAAAAAAAAACTTTATTGCAAAATGTAGTCTAGAAATATTACATGTATGAAATCCTGGTTGTTTATTTGACTGGTTTCATCCATTTCAAAGAAGTAGTTAAAAATCATGATGAGAAATTGGCAATAAGAAATTTGTAATTTTGCTCTAAAATTGCTTGTAGCTTTTTAAAACCACTACTTGGTGTCTATTATTAATAAACATAATCATATTGCTACAATTTTGAAAAGTGTAACATAAGATGATGTGATCCTTGGAGATGCTAAGAAATAATATTGATTTGAAACACTGTTGTGTTTTCTCATCTTACACTTTCCCGTTGCCTGTTAGCTGCCAGGAAAACCTGAGGATGAAGTCATCTGTGTGGTGAGTGTCATGTAACAGAGACATGGGTGCTGTGCAAGACCTTGAAGTTGCAATTCCAGTCCTCAGAGAAGAGGGATTAGTTGAGCAGAAACCTAAAAGCTTCCTACTCTACTGTATGGACAAATATTTCTATCACATTGCCCCGATGAGCAGATAATCATCTTCCCATCTCTGCCTCCACCTCTACCTCAATAGAAAAGCATTTGCTGTTGTTGTTCAGTTACTCAGTCATGTCCAACTCTTTGCAACCCCATAGATTGCAGCATGCAAGGCTTCCTAGTCCTTCACCATCTACCAGAGTTTACTCAAACTCATGTCTGTCAAGTCGGTGATGCCATCCTACCATCTCATCCTCTGTCATCCCCTCCTCATCCTGTCTTTAATGTTTCCCAGCATCAGGGTCTTCTCCAGTGACTCAGTTCTTCACATGAGGTGGCAAAATATTGGAGTTTCAGCTTCAGCATCAGTCCTTCCAATGAATACTCAGGGTTGATTTCCTTGAGGATTGACTGGTTTGATCTCCTTGCAGTCCAGGGGACTCTCGAGAGTCTTCTCCAACAATACAGTTCAAGAGCATCAATTTTTTGGCACTCTCTTTATAGTCCAACTCTCACATCCATACATGACTACTGGAAAAAACATAGCCTTGACTAGATGGACCTTTGTTGGCAAAGTAATGTCTCTGCTTTTTAATATGCAATCTATGTTTGTCATAGCTTTTCTTCAAAGGAGCAAGTGTATTTGAATTTCATGGGTGCAGTCACCATCCATAGTAATTTTAAAGCCCAAGAAAATAAAGTCTCTCATTGTTTCCATTGTTTCCCCATCTATTTGCCATGAAGTGATGGGACCAGATGCCATGATCTTTGTTTTTTGAATGTTGAGTTTTAAGTAGTTTTTTCACTCTCCTCTTTCACTTTCATCAAGAGGCTCTTTATTTCCTGTTCACTTTCTGCCATAAGGGAAAATAAAAGTACATTCTGTATTTTATCACTCAAAATTCCTTTCTGATTTCAATGACATAATTGCCTGAAATAACAATTGTAGTATTGAATTACAAAGGCTCTGGATCAGAAATGTGTACCCCAGACGTAATGGCACAACACACTAAAAGTAAAAAGAAAAAAGTGAGGAATTTTCCTTATGGTGATTTCAAACATCCACTTTTCTAATGAGAAATGCTAAATGGAGTTCATTCATAAACCAGGAAAGGGGAATAGCAGTCACTCTGAAATAGCTAATTCAGGCCTTTGAATATTGAGAATTTTCTTAGCTAAAATTAAAAATTTAGCTCTAAAAAATTCATAGTTAAATATATATAGGGAAGCTAAAAGCAAAGGACAAAAGGAAAGATATACCCATTTGAATGCAGAGTTCCAAAGAATAGTAAGAAGAGATAAGAATGCCTTTCTCAGTGATCAATGCAAAGAAATAGGGTAAAACAATAGAATGGGAAAGACTAGAGATCTCTTCAAAAAAATTAGAGATACCAAGGGAACATTTCATGCAAAGATGGGCACAATAAAGGACAGGAATAGTATGAACCTAACAGAAGCAGAAGACATTAAGAAGAGGTGTATAAATCAAGAATACATAGAAGAACTACACAAAAAAAGATGTTCATGACCCAGATAACCACAATGTGATCAGTCACCTAGAGCCAGACATCCTGGAATGTGAAGTCAAGTGGGCCTTAGGAAGCATCACTACAAACAAAGCTAGTGGAGGTGATGGAAATTCAGTTGAGCTATTTCAAATCTGAAAAGATGATGCTGTGAAAGTGCTGCACTCAATATGCCAGCAAATTTGGAAAACTCAGCATTGGCCACAGGACTGGAAAGGGTCAGTTTTCATTCCAATCCCAAAGAAGGGCAATATCAATGAATGCTCAAACTACCGCACAATAGCACTCATCTCACACACTAGTAAAGTAGTGCTCAAAATTCTCCAAGCCAGGCTTCAACAGTACGTGAACTATGAACTTGCAGATGTTCAAGATGCACTTACAAAAGGCAGAGCAACCAGAGATTAAATTGCCAACATCTGTTGGATCATCGAAAAAGCAAGAGAGTTCCAGAAGGACATCTACTCCTGCTTTACTGACTACGACAAAGCCTTTGACTGTGTGGATCACAACAAACTGGAAAATTCTGAAAGAGGTAGGAATACCAGACCACCTGACCTTCCTCCTGAGAAATGTGTATGCAGGTCAAGAAGCAACAGTTAGAAACAGACATGGAACAACACAGTGATTCCAAATAGGGAAAGGGGTACGTCAAGGCTGTATATTGTCACCCTGCTTATTTAGCTTCTATGCAGAGTATATAATGTGAAATGCTGGGTTGGATGAAACACAGGCTAGAATCAAGATTGCCAGGAGAAATAACAGTAATCTCAGATACTCAGATGACACTACCCTTATGGCAGAAAGTGATGAACTAAACAGCTCCTTGATTAAAGTGAAAGAGGAGAATGAAAAAGTTGGCTTAAAACTCAACATTAAGAAAACTAAGATCATGGCATCTGGTCCCATCACTTCATGGCAAATAGATGGGGAAACAGTGAGAGATTTTATTTTCTTGGGCTCTAAAATCACTGCAGATGGTGACTGCAGCCATGAAATTAAAAGGCACTTGCTCCTTGGAAGAAAAGCTATGACCAACCCAGACAGCATATTAAAAAGCAGAGACATTACTTTGCCAACAAAAGTCCGTCTCATCAAATGTACCGTTTTTCCAGTAGTCATGTATGGATGTGAGTTGGACTATAAAGAAAGCAAGCACCAAAAAATTGATGCTTTTGAACTGTGGCATTGGAGAAGACGAGAGTCCCTTGGACTTCAAGGAGGTCAAACCAGTCCATTAAAGGAAATCAGTCCTGAATATTCATTGGAAGAACTGATGCTAAAGCTGAAACTCCAATACTTTGGCCACCTTATGTGAAGAACTGGCTTGTTGGAGAAGACCTTGATGCTGAGAAAGATTGAAGGCGGGAGGAGAAGGGGATGACAGAGGATGAAGATGGTTGGATGGCATCACGGACTCAATGGACATGAGTTTGAGAAAGCTTCGGGAGTTGGTGATGGACAGGGAGGCATGGCGTGCAGCAGTCCATGGTGTTCCAAAGAGTCGGACACAAATGAGTGACTGAACTGAACTAATATGAACTAATATATATTGAGTCCATAATTAGTTTTATCTCAAGGATTAATCAAACATGATTTGCAGCCCATCAAAATAATGTAACTATTTTTAAATGCATTCGCATACCTTAATAACAATATATCTACCATGTCATCACCATAGAATGAAGTTTGTTTTTGACAGATTTTCACATGTGAGATCAAGTCTATGTCAAATGTCTCATCAAGCCAACTTACTCATAAATCATCAGTCACTGCTAAGAGGGAGGAATGGGTTTAGTTTAGCATTTGTAAATCTTTCAGAGGAAATAAACATACTGCACACATTTAAAAAGTGAACTTCCTTTTTGTATCTGCACTTTGTATTACATGATTCTATTTTAAATGATATTCAGAATTATTCTAATATGACAACAGCAAAAATATAATTCTGTAAGTATGAAAAATCTGAACTGTACAGCATTATAGCTAACATTTTTTAAATTTATTTTAAAGGTAGTGCTAGCCTTCTAAGTTTACTTAAATGCACTCATGTTTTGGTTAGGGAGAGGCATACTAAAACTTTATGTTCCACACATTTTTCTCAAAGGGGTCCTAAAAGATTCCTCAACAGTCCTAGAAAATGAAGTCCTCAAAAGATCCAGCAGAAAGAAAGAAGTTTGTTTAACTGATGGAAACACCACTCTCACATAAAATCTGTAGCCTGCCATATTGTGTACTACTGGAAGGAGTCTAGGCTTGGTCTAGAAGTAATTTTAGAGGAAGAGTATAAAAAATGTGGATATTTTATCACCATTTCATGAGAAGCTCTGGTGACAACAGAGTATAGTCTCAGTGGATTGCCCTGAATGATCTAGTTTGTGAACTAGTCAGGAATAACTTGAACACCAGGAAAATCCGGTCTGTGAGAAAGGATGTGCTGTTCAAAACACAGTGCTGTTCTCTGAGCCATTCACTGAGTGTAAGAACACATGCAAATAATTCATTTTCAGTGCACTATCTTACTGCAATTTGAGGTCTCCAGTTCAATCAAGAAATACCAACTAGTCCAAGATGACAGTTTTTCGGGGAGGGGTTCTACAGTTTATGTATTTTCCCCTCTTTTCCTGATTCTTGAAATAGTTCAACCAAGTCACTGCTCCCACAAAATGTCCAGAGCTGCCAAACACATGGAGAGGCTAGGTGAGTGGGCATGGTTGGGTTTCTTGGACTCTTTGATTTGTTTAATCTGTATGTAGTAACTGCTAAAAAAGCCTGTCATTTCTATTAGTACAAACCCCTGATCTTCATCATATAAACAGAGAAGAGCCGATTCATTGGAAAAGACCCTGAGACTGGGAAAGATTGAAAACAGGAGAAGAAGGGGATGACAGAGGATGAGATGGTTGGATGGCATCACTGACTCAATGGAGATGAGTTTGAGCAAACTCTGGGAGATAGTGAAGGACTGGGAAGCCTGGCGTGCTGCTGTTCATGGGGTCGCAAAAAGTCAGACACAACTTAGTGACTGAACAAAAACAACAACAAAGAAGGTGGTTTATTTAAAAGTCTTTCTCTAGATAGCAGAATACTTCACTGGCTTTACTTGTCTCCTACTGGCTTCACAAGCTCAGGAAAAATCATTCCCATCTAGTTCCCCTTCCCTCTTTCTGATCCACAATATCCTTAAAGAGAAAATATTATGATATATGATCCAGAGTTCGCCAGTGCTTCTATAATACAATTCTAAGAAAGTAAAACATTTCTTTACATAATTGTTATTGGATCCAGATATCACAGAAAGAGACAACACAAAGAACCCTGCTAGCCCATGGAGTAAAACGGGCAAAACTCATTCATTACCGCAAGTAGTTTCCATAGCACCTTGATTTCACAGTAAAATGAATAAAAATCAAACCTTTGAATTTGAGAACTAGTTCTACAGAGGACAAAGCATTCCTTTTCAAATAACCAATGTACACTTTTCACAATACACAAGGTTTCTTAGATGTTTCTAGAAGGACTCAAGACTTTATTCTTTTTTGTGTGTGTGATAATACATCTTTTGCTTAATAATCTGCCTACTCTAACACATGATCTGCATGCAATGCAGGAGACCTGGGTTTGATTCCTGGGTTGGGAAGATCCCCTGGAGAAGGAAATGGCAACCCACTCCAGTATGCTTGCCTGGAGAGTTCCATGGACAGAGGAGCCTGGAAGGCTACAATCCTTGGGGTTGCAAGAGTCGGACACTTTAGTGACTAAGCTTCTACTATAATACATGATCAGCACTCAAAGGTGTCACATGTTTTCAAGTACTGCTCACAGTAAAAAATATTGGCGTGTTCCATCCAAGGAATATAGCTTGTATAAATAACAAAGAAATGGTATATACATGTCCATTCACATGTCTAAAAATTCTTTATGGAAATGACATCTTGGACTTGGCTAAAACAACGCCTTAAAAACATCTGATGAGCAGATCATGAGAACTGAAAGCTTTTTCTGGCACAAATATTCTCAGCTTCCCCTTACCGTCACCTGGAAAACCTGTTTCCATACCTTTCCTTCTGTGTCTGATAAACTCCCAGGAGATCCTTAAAGCTTACTGAAAATAACTCCTTGAAAAGTTTCACCTCTCTGCTTCACTCCTCCAGGCAAAATTAAACCCACTCTTCTCTTTCACAGCCACTGCTATGCCTCTGGGGCAGTCACGGGGAAGAGCTGAAACTATCTGCTCGTGTGTCTCAATCTTCTTCTTAGACCAGATGAGAATCTTTGAGGAGTAAGACCTGCTTCTAGCTTTCTTCAAATATGATCTTACTGAACATCCCAGTAGCTATGGTTGTACAGGGCACAGCCGAAAGAAAAATAATAACATGTGGCAGAGAGCATGCTAAGAGTATACCCACATATAATTCTCAGAAATACAATCCTCTGTGAGGTCACCCCAGTGCAAAAAGGAGAAAGCCAAACATTAGAGCTGGGAATCAATCCCACCTGCCTGAGCTCAAACTCTCAATCATAGCACCGTTTTGTTTCACAGTTTTTTAGAATATGTATCAAATATATGCCAACAGAAAGAACTTGTTACACTGACGTCTGGCTCAAATGTTGAGGTCCCACTCCAATACCCTTTCCTCCATCAAGTCTCCTTTCCACCAGCACTTTTCCCCCAGCGGATCCTAACTGCACTTCCGACCTTGTTTACAGGATGGTACGGCACCTAGCACACGCCCTGACAGTCTCTGTCCTAGGCTGTGAGACTCTTGAGGACTGGGGCGATGCTTTTCTTCTCTGAGTCACCAGAGAATAAATAATTGCTGAAATAATTGGAAATTTTAAGTTACTTAGTCATTAAATTGCTTGAAAATGAAACTTTAGTTCTCACTCTTGGTCTCATTTATCTTCTCAGCTGGTAGCCATGCTTTAGAAATATCTAGAGAAATTTGTAAAACACAAATTCTCAGACCCCATTTATGGGCATTCTGATCACATGGGTTGGGCCCTGAAATATGCAATTAAAAAACCTCAGTGTGAAATCAGGTTCTTTGACTGCCTGAACTCCCTCCATTGGTCTCAGTTACTTTCTCTATCCCTGTGTTTGCTTTAACCCTGAAAGCAAGGGTCAGGGAAAGCCAGACCTGCTCATATCAGAACTAAGTGTTTCCTTTTTCACCGTTTGCTATTATCTAGTTTTGTGTTGACTTTCAGTACCTGTGCCCTGTGAAGCAGCAGGTGCATATGGGCGCTTAATGAGTATTTAATGATTTGCTGAGGATAATTTAGTGTACTGGACAGGAGCTAAAATGAGTAATTGCTGAAAGTTTTGAAATGTTAACTACAGCTCTGGCCAACTTCCACCTAGGTAACTTTAATTATCTGTCAGAATGTGTCATGGTATTTACAAAAATAAAATCAGTTGTGTTATTTCATTTCACTTTCTGACATGGTCCATTTTCTCAGTGTTATATGTTGGTTTATTGCTGTTCCATAACAAATTAACACAAATTTATCAGCTTAAAACAGCACAGCTTTATGATGTCAGAGTTTCCTGGGAATGGGGATTTGGGTATGACCTGGTCTCAGAGGTAGAAGTCAAGTTGCCAGGCTGTGCATTTAATCTGGAGGTCAGGAGCTCCTCCAAGTTCATTTATTAATAAGATGGTGGAACAGTGAAATCCGCTGAGGTAGGGGGATAGAGGTCCCTGTCTACTCACTAGCTGGAGGTCTCTCTCAGCTCTTCTAGGCCACACAAAGATCCTTGCTTGGACCCCTACCCCCATTGCACGAGGAGTTCTTTATCCCAGGCAGGTGTGTGTCCATCAAGGTGACCTTCCATTCCCCTTCCAGTAGGCTCTCTATGCAACATAACTTAATCATGAGAGTGACCATCTACCACCATTCATGGTAAGAAGTAACTGAGTCAAGGGACCTAACTTCCAGATAGTGCATATTCAGAGGTTATGTCCACCCTCAAGAAGAGGGAATGAAAAGGCTCACATGCTCTGGATCAGGAATCATGGTGGCCATCAGAGAACTGTTCTAGAATTGTGCAATTCCAGAAGTTCAAATTCTATCTTTTAGAGCTATTCCCCACTGAAGGTCACAACCTTGAATGTTACATCACCAAATTTTCTTCACTTTATAATTTTACAAGTAAAACATAATTAAATATTCTACTTCTTCCATGCTTTGGTTGTTGTTTTTATTTAGAGTCTAACAATAGGCTTTGTCAGCAGGCTTGGAAGTACTGCATTCTAAATTAGAGACCAATGACCTTGAGGCAAACTAGGCTGCGTTTTTATTTGAAATCAGAGAGAACAAAAAGGGGAGCGGCTGTTTCAAGGTTTCTGTGTAAGCCCATTTGCCAACATGAAAAGATATTAATCCTCAGGGTTATAAAGTCCATAAATGATTTTGATTTCTTTTTCTTGCAAGAGTATGCATACATTAAGAGTTTATATGATGATTCTCCATCATTATTATATTTTACTAACCTCAAGGGATGGTCTCACCTTCAGCATTTGGCTCTCAGCTTCCCCCTTTACAAGTTGCCCTGCCATCATTCTTCCGACTTCAGTGCTGAAGATGGTTCAGACTAAAGTTACATCAGTTCTATGGCCTCACTGTCAAGAGCACAGGATACTGTGGACAGATGCTTGAATTAGAATCCCAGTTCTGACACCTACAAATCTCTGCACTTCATGCATAAAAGTAACGGAAACTCTTTTTGGTGATTGTGAAAGATAAATGAGTATTGGTGAGACCTGTAAAGTATTCGGGACAGCGCCCAACTAACACATTACAAGCATCACATAAGTGTTAGCAGTTATTTTGAGCTTACGTTCACAGCCACTTCACTTTTATCTGAATTCCACCATGGCTCACCGCTAAACTGACCAAGCATTATACCCTCTATTTCTCAGACAGGACTTTAGAATTCTTAAATTCAAGAAGACCAGTCTCATTTCAATCTATACTTGTGCTCTTTTGAACACTGAATTGACTCTTCATTGTCTTCTGTTATCAACTTTATATTGTGGTTTTCTTAGTTAATTCTTGGAAGTAGGTTTCATTTTATTCTCTTCTCAGCCCTCCATCTCCAAATTTAAGCTTTTCTCATCTCTATAGTACCAGCTCTAAAAATCCAAATTTTGTATTTGTCAAAGAATATTTTTCAATATCAAACTCATTATGATTAAAAAAAACAAATAAACTGTAGGCAAAATGTAAGAGCAGAAAGGAAGAAAAATCTTCTTAGTGAGAACCACTGTTTGCTTTTAATCTAGTGCCTCAGCATGACTGCTATGTATCATATTTATAAACAAGTCATTATATGATTTGTTTCTGTCAAGGCTGCTTTTTTCACTTAATTTGATATCAGTATCTTTTTATGTGAAATATAAAACTATACCATTAATTGTGGAATGGTATTTGGTTGTTAAGTGAACTACAGTTTATTTAATAATCATCTATCCTTTCAAATTTTTATTTTGTATTGAGGTACAGCCAATTAACAATGATGTGATAGTTTCACTGTTGCAAAGGGATTCAAGCATATAGACACATGTATCCATTCTCCCCAAAACTCCCCTCCCAACCAGGCTGCCACATGATATTGAGCAGAGATACTGTGCTATATAGTAAGGTCCTTGATGGTTATCCGTTTTAAATATAGCTTTGTGCACATGTCCATTAAGTGGTTTACAACTTATAACACACACATACATGCACACACACATTCACAAATCCAGATTGATCACTTATGGATTACATATGCTATATTTTAGATTTCTCTTCATCTTACATTATTTCCTGAAAATCAATACTTAGAAGTGAGTTTAAAACAGCAAGGTCTTACTGTATAGCACAGAGAACTATAATTAATATTCTGTGATAAACTATAATGGAAGAGAATATTAAAAAAGAATGTCTGTATATGTATAACTGAATCATTTTTCTATACAGCAGAAATTAATACAACATTGTAAACCAACTATACCTCAATAAAATTCTTTTTTATAAAAGAAGCCAGATTTCTGTAAAGTATTTCACTAAGATTTTCTGCATGTTACCCCATTTTACTAAAATGTGATACCAATTCACAATCTTATGGCAGGGTATGTGAGGGAGGCTGTGTCGTCTCTCCAATGCCAACACTGAAAATGGTCATTCAAATTAGGCTGTTCTGTTCTTCCTTCTCAACTAAACCCTGTACTTTATCCCTGCTTTATTTCCCACCCAACCATAGCAAAACACACATTCTTCTCAAATGCACAGAGAATATTCTCCATTGTCTTAATGTACCCGTTACTGGCTATTGGCCCAGACATAAGATCTGGTTCCTGAAATTCAACATCATCATTAAGACTTTGGAATAAGGTTTAAAGTGAGAATATGTTCTGTCTTGATTCTACCATGTCTTTGAAGTCCCACTCACCAAAGTGTACAGGAAATAATTAAGTGATTATAGGCTTAATTCTACTATCTTATATGATAAATTCTTTGATATAAAACATCAATGATAATGCTACTTATTTAATCAACTCCATCACATTTAGATCTACAAGTCTCCTAAAATGACATTTATTATAATATTTACTAGACATTTTCAAGTCTCCAGGCAGACTTAAAATTTAGAAAATGATATACAGGTATCCCGATAACCAAATCCTACACTTACACAGGCAATAAGAAATTTTCCCATGAGAAAAAATGCAGGCTAGTTGTCACCTATTTCAAGTTGGCTCTATGCTAAAAGGAAATAACATGTGACATTTTCTCATGAACAGAGTCCACCTGCCTTGTATTGGTCAGAATTCAGCAGCAGAGGGCAGATCACACTTCAGGTTTAAACAGAAAGAGATTCATTACAAAATATTCAATGGCATCCAGAAGTCCTGGAAGTGCTCAAGGGGTGAATACTGGGCTGAGTTTCCAGGAGCAACTACGTGAGAATCTGCTCTTCAACAGTCCAGGGCCACCCAACTCCACTAGGAAGCCACCTGCAGTATCCAGCCCCGGAACACACTACTGCCTTTCCAATTCATCCATTGCATAATCCAGCTCTGAATTCAGAGCCCATGTAATATATGCTGTCTGCAAAGGGGTCTGGGAACCATGAGGAAATAAGTGTTTCCTGTGTAAGTCACCCATTCTCTGGCATTTTTGTGACAGCAACATAAATTAAAACAATACACAAACATGCCATAAGCAAATAAGCAAAATAAGTAGTTATTTTTTTTCTTCCTTTCCAATCTGTATGTCTTTAATTTCCCTTTCTTGCCTTATTGCACTGGCTAAAACTTCCAACACAAATCCAAAAGAGTGGTGAGAGCAGGCACCCTTGCCTTATTCCATCAGAGCAGGAAGAGATTCAGTTTTTCAAAACTTGTTTTACTTATTTAAATTCAAAATGAAATATAATGCTTGTTGTATTTTCTGTTGTTGTTCCTTATCAAGTTGAGAAAGTTCCCTTCTAGTTCCACTTTTCTTAGAATTTTTATCGTGAATGAATGTTGAACTTTGTTAAATACAATTTTCGCACTGAATATATAAAAGTTTGATTTTTTTTCTTCCTAAGTCTATAAATAGAGTTTATTATGTGTATTGATTTCTGAATACTGAACCAGTCTTGAATACCTAAAATGAAGGCTCCTTTATCATGGTGCATAAATCATTTTATGTAATGGTGATTTCTAATTGTTAATATTATGTTAATGATTTGTACAAATACATTCATATAGGTTTTGGTCTACAATTGTTTCTGTGTATGTTTGCCTTTATACTTTTTGTCTGGTTTGAGTATTTGAATGAAATTAGCTTCATAAAACAAGCTGTGAATGATTCATTCGTCTAATTTCTGGAAGAGATTATACTGAATTGGACTCAATTACTCTTTAAAGTTCTGGTAGAAGTCTCTAGTGAAAACAATCTCAATGAAGTATTTTTTTCTTGAGGTTTTCATTTGTTTGTTGTTTGGTTTTAAGTTAGGAATTCAAATTCCTTAATAGATGTGATCAGGTCAGATCAGATCAGTCGCTCAGTCGTGTCTGACTCTTTGTGACCCCATGAATTGCAGCACCCCAGGCCTCCCTGTCCATCACCAACTCCCGGAGTTCACCCAGACTCACGTCCATCGAGTCAGTGATGCCATCCAGCCATCTCATCCTCTGTCGTCCCCTTCTCCTCTTGCCCTCAATTTCTCCCAGCATCAGAGTCTTTTCCAATGAGTCAACTCTTCGCATGAGGTGGCCAAAGTACTGGAGTTTCAGCTTTAGCATCATTCCTTCCAAAGAAATCCCAGGGCTGATCTCCTTCAGAATAGACTGGTTGGATCTCCTTGCAGTCCAAGGGACTCTCAAGAGTCTTCTCCAACACCACAGTTCAAAAGCATCAATTCTTCAGTGCTCAGCCTTCTTCACAGTCCAACTCTCACATCCATACATGACCACAGGAAAAACCATAGCCTTGACTAGACGAACCTTTGTTGGCAAAGTAATGCCTCTGCTTTTGAATATGCTATCTAGGTTGGTCATAACTTTTCTTCCAAGGAGTAAGCGTCTTTTAATTTCATGGCTGCAGTCACCGTCTGCAGTGATTTTGAAGCCCTGAAAGGATCATTCAAATGATTTACTTTATGTTGAGTAGGTTGTGGTCATCTGTGTTTGTTTGTTTGTTTGTTCTTTTAGGAATTGGCTCAATTTACCCATGTTTTCAGATCTGTATGTTCAGAACTGTAGTATCTTTCACTTTCCTACTAGTGTATACAAGTTTCTTTCACTCCTGATACTGGCAATCTTCTATTTTTCTGTTAAAACATTTTTGCTAAACAGTTTGCTAAATGTTTGCTAATTTTATTGATTTTTTCCAGAAAAACATTTCTTTGTTCATTCTTTTTCTAAAGGTTTTATTTTTATTTTCATTCATTTCTGATTGTCTTTATTTTCTTCCTTCCCTTGTCTTTCTTTTGTTAATATAACTTTATTTATTTATTTTTGTCCGTGCTGGGTCTTCAATGCTGTGTGCAGGCTCTCTCTGGTTGGGGCAAGTAAGGGCCACTCTCTGCTTGTGTGCGAGTGGTTCTCACTCCGTGGCTTCTCTTGTTGTTAGAACAGGCCCAGTAGTTGTGGTACATGGACATTAGTTACTCTGACACAGGTGGGATCTTGCAGGACTAGGGACTGAATCCAGGTCTCTTGCACTGGCAGGCAGATTCTTTACCAATGAGCCACCAGGAAAGTCCAGTTTGTTTTCTTTTGCTCTTCTTCTTTATGGAAATGCAGTGAGAGCTTAGATTACTGATTTGAAACTTGCTCTTTTTTTCCAATGTATACATTTAGTGCTATAAAATTTCCCCTTATACTGCCTTAGCATGATGATTTTTTGATACATTTTAGTTTCATTTATATCTACATATTCTATTTTCCTGCAATTTTTCCATCCTTGGATTATTTTGAAGCAGACTTTAGTTTATAAGTGCTTGGAAAATTTTCTGTCATCTCTCTGTTATTGATTCCTAGTTTTATTTCATTGTGGTCAGAGAACATATGCTATAAAATTTTAACTCTTTAAAATTCATTTAGCCATGTTATACAGCCTAGGATTTCTCAGAAGGCAAGTAAGGGGGTCTGGTACTCCCATCTGTTTAAGAATTTTCCAATTTGTTGTGATTCACACAGTTAAAGGCTTTGGTGTAGTCAATAAAGCAGAAGGAGATGTTTTTTTCTGGAAATCTCTTCTTTTTCTATGATGCAGTGGATGTTGGAAATTTGATCTCTGGTTCCTCTGCCTTTTCTAAATCCAGCATGAACATCTGGAAGCTCATGGTTCACATACTGTTAAAGCTTGGCTTGCAGAATTTTGAGCACTGCTTTACTCTTGTGTGAGATGAGAGGTATTGTGCGGTAGTTCGAGCATTCTTTGGCATTGCCTTTTTTGGGGATTGGAATGAAAACTGAGCTTTTCCAGTCCTGTGGCCACTGCTGAGTTTTCCAAATTTGCTGGAATGTTGAGTGCAGCACTTTCACAGCATCATCTTTTAGGATTTGAAATAGCTCAACTGGAATTCCATCACCTCCACTAGCTTTGTTCGTAGTGATGCTTCCTAAGGCCCACTTGACTTCACATTCCAAGACGTCAGGCACTAGGTGAGTGATCACACCATCGTGATTATCTGGGTCATGAAGATCTTTTTTGTACAGTTCTTCTGTGTATTCTTGCCACCTCTTCTTAATATCTTCTGCTTCTATGAGGCGTGTACCATTTCTGTCCATTATTGGGCCCATCTTTGCATGAAATGTTCCCTTGGTATCTCTAATTTTCTTGAACGATCTTTAGTCTTACCCATTCTATTGTTTTCATCTATTTTTTGCATTGATCACTAAAGAAGGCTTTCTTAACTCTCCTTGCAATTCTTTGGAACTCTGCATTCAAATGGATATTGTTCCTTTTCTCCTTTGCCTTTAGCTTCTCTTTTTTCCTCAGCTATTTGTAAGGCCTCCTCAGACAACCATTTTGTCTTTTTAAATTTCTTTTGGGGGGTGTACTTGATCAATGCTTCCTGTACAATGTCATGTACATAGTTCTTCTCTGTTCATAATTCTTCAGGTACTCTGTCTAACAGGTCTAATTCCTTGAATCTATTTGTAACACTCACTGTATAATCATAAGAGATTTGACTTAGGTCATACCTGAATGGCCTAGTGGTTTCCCTACTTTCTTCAATTTAAGTCTGAATTTTGCAATATGGACTTCAGGATCTGAGCCACAGTCATCTTCCAGCCTTTTTTTTTTTTTTTTTGCTGACTGTATAGACCTTCTCCATCTTTGGCTGCAAAGAATATAATCAATCTTATTTCAGTGTTGACCATCTGGTGATGTCTATGTGTAGAGTCATCTCTTGTGTTGTTGGAAGAGGGTGTTTGCTATGACCAGTGCATTCTTTTGGCAAAACTCTGTTAGCCTTTTTTTCTGATTCATTCTGTACTCCAAGGTCAAACTTGCCTGTTACTCCAGGTTCTCTTGACTTCCTACTTTTGCATTCCTGTCTCCCATGATGAAGACATCTTTTTTTGGTGTTAGTTCTAGAAGGTCTTGTAGGTCTTCATAGAACCATTCAAATTCTGCTTCTTCAACATTACTGGTTGGGACATAGACTTGGATTACTGTGATATTGAATGGTTTGCCTTGGAAATGAACAGAGATCATTCTGTCATTTTTGAGACTGCACCCAAGTACTGCATTCAGAGTCTTTTGTTGACCAGGAGGGCTACTCCATTTCTCCTAAGGGATTCTTGCTGACAGGAGTAGATATAATGGTAGTCTGAGTTAAATTTGCCCATTCCAGTCCATTTTAGTTCACTGATTCCTAAAATGTCACCAAACCACCTTACTTGCCTCCTGAGAAATCTGTATGCTGGCCAAGAAAAAACAGTTAGAAGCAAAATGGAACAACAGACTGGTTACAATTTGGGAAAGGAGTGTGTCAATGCTGCATATCGTGACTCTGTTTATTTAACTTATATGCAGAGTACATCATGGGAAATGCCAGGCTGGCTGAAGCACAAGCTGAAATCAAGATTGCCAGGAGAAATATCAATAGTCTCAGATATACAGATGACACCACCCTTATGGCAGAAAGCAAAAGGAAAAAAAAAGAAAAGAAAAGAAATAGCCTCTTGATGAAAGTGAAAAGGAGAGTGAAAAAATTGGCTTAAAACTCAACACTCAAAAAACAAAGATCATGGCATCCAGTCCCATCACTTCATGGCAAATAGATGGGGAAACAGTGAGAGACTTTATTTTTGAGGGCTCCAAAATCACTGCAGATGGTGACTACAGCCATGAAATTAGAAGATGCTTGCTTCTTGAAAGAAAAGCTATGATCAACCTAGAAAGCATATTAAAAAGCAGAAACATTATTTTTCCAACAAAGGCCAGTCTAGTCAAAGCTATGGTTTTTCCAGTAGTCATGTATGGATGTGAGAGTTGGACTGTAAAGAAAGCTGAGAGCAGAAGAATTGATGCTTTTGAACTGTGGTGTTGGAGAAGACTCTTGAGATTCTCTTGGACTGCAAGGAGATCAAACCAGTCAATCCTAAAGGAAATGAGTCCTGAATATTCGTTGGAAAGACTAATGCTGAAGCTGAAACTCCAATACTTTAGCCACCTGATGGGAAGAACCGATTCATTGTTAAAGACCCTGATCCTGGGAAAGACTGAAGGCAGGAGGATAAGGGGACAACAGAGGATGAGATGGTTGGACAGTATCACCAATCGATGGACATGAGTTTGAGCAAGCTCCAGGAGTTGGTGATGGACAGGGAATCCTGGATTGCTGTAGTCCATGGTGTCACAGTGTCAGACATGACTGAGCAACTAAACTGATTTATATCAATCAATATTATATATCGGTATTTATTCAATGGGAATTTTAAAGGAACATGCTATTCATGCAGACGTGCCATATTCTATTAATGTGCATTCAGTCCTTTGTTCGATGATGTTGGATTCTTTTACATCCTTGCTGATTTTCTATCTAGTTTCATCCACAGTTTATAGAGAATGTTTAATTATCATCAATAGTAAATTTATGTATTTATTCTTTCATTTTCATCAATTTTTCCTTTACATATTTTGAAGCTTTATTGTTTAATGAATGCTCATTTAGGATTGCCATGTCTTCTTGGTGGACTTACTCTTTCATCATTATATAATGTTTCTTTGTGTATTTGGTAATTTTCTTTGCTCTGATGTCAGCTTTATTTGGTCTTAATATAGCCATTTTGCTTTCTTTTCATTAATATTTTTACAGCATATCTTTTTTACTTTCAAACTGCCAGCATGGCAAGTGAGTTTCTTCTGGATAATGTGGTCATGATTTTTGATCCACATTACCATCTTTATCTTTTAATTGACGTATTTAGTCCATGGGGTCGCTAAGAGTCAGACAAGACTGAGCGACTTCACTCTCACTTTTCACTTTCATGCATTGGAGAAGGAAATGGCAACCCACTCCAGTGTTCTTGCCTGGAGAATCCCAGGGACGGGGGAGTCTGGTGGGCTACCATCTATGGGGTCGCACAGAGTCGGACACAACTGAAGCAACTTAGCAGCAGCAGCAGCAGTAGCAGCAGACCACTTACAAATTTGGAAAATGACAGAAACCTACAGATTAAAAAAGCTGAGCAAACTCTAAGCAAGATGAGCCCAAAGACATCCACATTAGGACAAACCATGGACAAGCTTTTAGAAACCAAAGAGAACTGCTATTTACTTTTTTTTTCAAAAGTAATTCATTTGCTTATTAGTTATCTATTTTAAATATAGCAGTGTATACATGTCAATCCCAAACTCCCAGGCTATCCAGCCTGTTATTTACTTTTAAAATTATAATTTTCATGTCATCCTCTCTAGGAATAACCCCAAGGCACTGTTCCCATAGAGACTAAAATATTAGACATGGTTCCTGTAGGCTGCCTTCTAACCCTGACCATTCAATAACATAACTCTTTCATCAATTAGAATGACTGAAGTCATAAAACCTAGAATATCTGACTGACATTTCCTGAAGTAATAATGACCTTTTTCTCATGAATAAATATACAGAGTTTAGCAGATTCAGTGTTGATGCACATCTCAGTTACGCCAGAGTTCCTGGTCAGCATTTTGGCAATGATCTTGGCTGTTGCCCTAGCTACAAAAAGGATGTGGTAGTTGTGGTTTTTATATCTGTAGATTATCATTTCAAACTTATAGAAAGGAATGGTCAGGAAAAAAGGAATTCTGTTTTATCAGGGGGGAAAATTGTTTTCTAAAACAGCCTTTCATCAGGTATTGACCAATAATTCTTCTAGCTTCCAGGGAGGTTGTCAAACAAGTTTTTTTTTTTTTTTTTTCCTAGCCTTATTGTGGGAGGTGACAAAGGAGACAGGTTTAAGAATGGCTTTTGGAAAGCCAGGGAAGAGTCAGTCACAGTCCTAATGATGTGACCTTTATTTTACTTAGTAATTTATCTTGTACAACCAACTTTCTTCATGATTTATATTAAATACTTGACATGTGGTTTTTGAATAAATTTATAACAAGTATCTGAACAATAAATTTCTATCATTTATGGAATGATTATAAGCCAGATAATGTTAAACCTAAAAGATTAAATATATTATTTTACTTAGTCTTAAGAGGTATGAATTACTATTTTCATTTTTGTAACTGAGGCTGGATGAAGTTCAATAACTTCTCCAAGGATAAAGACACAGTAATGGAGAAGTCTTTGCTGAACACAGATATATGGGTTTTCAAAGGCATTTTTACTCTAGACCATCATTATGCCTCCAGAGCCCAGCACAGCACCTGCAGTATAGGAAATCTTGATATAAGTAATGAATAAGTGAAAGTAGAGTAAAAGTCAGGCATGGATTTGGATGAAAATCAAAGGACAGAATGAATATAGAACATTTGTTTTTGTTTGATTACACTCTGTCCTCCTGTTTACTATTTCATTTACCATCATCACAATCATATCTTATTTATTCTAAAGTAATTTTATCATGCTTTCCAGTCAATTCAAAATGTTCCTTACTTTTTTTTTCTCCCTAGTCCATATAGTTAATAAGTGCAAGGGTAATTTGAAGAGTATTATTGGGTGAATTTTTTTCTAGAGATAAAGAAGACTTTATTTTTAGAATGTTTGCAACCTCAGTCCAATTTTATCTTCTATCCCAACTGTTCTCTTAATAAACTGTATGGTTTTTAGTTTCAAATTTGGATGATATAGTCAGTCAACTGATTTTCATTTTAAAATGACCCAATCAAAAAATGGGCCAAATAACTAAATAGATATTTCTCCAAAGAAGACATACAGATGGCTAACAAACACATGAAAAGATGCTCAACATCACTCATTATCAGAGAAATGCAAATCAAAACCATATGAGGTACCATTTCACGCCAGTCAGAATGGCTGCAATCCAAAAGTCTACAAGCAATAAATTCTGGAGAGGGTGTGGAGAAAAGGGAACCCTGTTACACTGTTGGTGGTAATGCAAACTAGTACAGCCACTATGGAGATCAGTGTGGAGATTTCTTAAAAAATTGGAAATAGAACTGCCTTATGATCCAGCAATCCCACTGCTGGGCATACACACTGAGGAAACCAGAAGGGAAAGGGACACGTGTACCCCAATGTTCATCGCAGCACTGTTTATAATAGCCAGGACATGGAAGCAACCTAGATGTCCATCAGCAGATGAATGGATAAGAAAGCAGTGGTACATATACACAATGGAGTATTACTCAGCCATTAAAAAGAATACATTTGAATTGGTTCTAATGAGGTGGATGAAACTGGAGCCTATTATACAGAGTGAAGTAAGCCAGAAAGAAAAACACCAATACAGTATACTAACGCATATATATGGAATTTAGAAAGATGGTAACAATAACCCTGTATACAAGACAGCAAAAGAGATGCTGAGGTATAGAACAGTCTTATGGACTCTGGGGGAGAGGGAGAGGGTGGGAAGATTTGGGAGAATGGCATTGAAACATGTAGAATATCATGTATGAAACGAGTCACCAGTCCAGGTTCGATGCAGGATACAGGATGCTTGGGGCTGGTGCACTGGGATGACCCGGAGGGATGGTATGGGGAGGGAGGAGGGAGGGGGGTTCGGGATGGGGAGCACACGTATACCTGTGGTGGATTCATTTCGATATTTGGCAAAACCAATACAATATTGTAAAGTTTAAAAATAAAATAAAATTAAAAACAAAAACAAAAACAAAAAAACCATGATCGAGAACTCTAGAGAGGCCCAGAGCTGCTCCTTCCTGCCATTACCCCATTCAGGACTGTGTCAGACATTTGCATCCATCTCATAAAGACTGTGCCTCATTCACAGACCCATGAGGAAATGAGCAGATATTTGGATCCTCTCATATCAGAGAGAGAGAGAACCAGAGTAAAGAAGAATGAACATCTCCACTGTCTAAAAAAATGTGTCATCAGAAAACCAGCTAAACCAGCAGTGCTGCTTTGTGACCTCACTTCCTTGGGCCACAATTCTCTGCAATAAAAAAGAAACCATTAGACTGGAATTCTTCAGGCTACATGTAACACAAAATATAATACTATTGCATTTTGTTTAATGCAAAAAAAAAAAAAAAAGCCTAACAATGTGTCCTCTTAAGAGAAATGGTATCTCTCTTTCTCTCATTGATCGGTGTTTTTGAAATCATGCAGCATATGTATAAATAATCAAACTTCTAAGCTAATTAATGTTTAATTTCAATTTGCTTACAATAGGGGATATGCATTTACAGGATGGGCATCCAAAGTAGGAAAATCACAAAACACCCTTTAATATCCATCTGCAGTTAAAATTATTTAAGTGTTACCTTTCTTCAATGTATTCTGAAATAGTCTGATTTGACTGAGAAACATAATGTACTCTCACTTGTGATCAGTGATCCTCATTACGGTTCCATCTTACACGTATTTAACACTTTCCTGGAAGAATTCAGAAGTGCTAAACAGGGTCACTATCTCCATGCATAACCTTTTAATAACATTTTTGTGAGCCAAAACTCCTTTAAATTGACAAAGGCAAAATTACAGTCTTTCCTCTCTAGAGCATCATTGAACTAGTGGCTCTATTTTCCATGTCCTCCCTACTTAAAAAAAATGGATGTTAGCTCTGTTCAGCAATATTTACTAGGAAAACCCTTGCAAGGTCTCACTTCATGCCAAGTACAAATGTGTTAATATTTTATACATGTTAAATGGCAACCAGGACACAGCCTCCCAGAGTGTCTTAGGCTGTGATTCATCACCCTCATTCCTCAGAGCATCCAAATTGTCTTGGGATGAGATCTGATTGATGGGGGCACCCTCATTTGCTCCTCCCCACCCACTTTCGTTCAGAGAAGCACTGCTTCTTACAGACCCCACAACTCCATCAGTCCTGCTCAGTGCGCCACTGCCTTCCAGAGGTATGCATCCATTCTCCTGAAGATCTTTCTCTTCCCTCCTCTTTTGACATTTTGCCAGTTCCTTTTTTTGTTTCCTTTTGTTTTTTCCTCTTTCATTTGTTCTGTTAGTGAGTGAAATCAAAACATCTAAATCTTGCTAATTGATAAAGATTTCCTTAATTAAAAAATCTCATCATGTAAAAAGTGAAGGTAAAATTAATGAAATACAATATTACACACTACAAAACTAACCATATCAACCTCTGACTTTATAAACCAAAATCTTCAAAAAATAACTTTTTATTTAATAAGAGGAAGGTTCATAGCAATACAAGCTTACCTCAAGAAACAAGAGAAACATAAAATAAATAACCTACCTTATACCTAAAGCAACTAGAAAAAGAAGTCAGTAGAAGGAAATAAATCATAAAAATAAAAGCAGAAATAATGAAAAAGAAACAAAGGAAATAATAGTGAAAACCAGCAAAACTAAAAGCTGGTTCTTTGAGAAGATAAATGAAATAGACAAACCATTAGCCCATCTCATCAAGAAAAAAGGGAGAAGAATCAAATCAGTAAAATTAGAAATGAAAATGGAGAAATCTCAACAGACAACACAGAAATACAAAGGATCATAAGAGACTACTATCAGCAATTATATGCCAATAAAATGTACAACTTGGAAGAAATGGACGAATTTTAAGAAAAGTATAAACTTCCAAAACTGAACCAGGAAGAAATAGAAACTCTTAACAGACCCATCACAAGCACAGAAATTGAAACTGTAATAAAAAACCTTCCAACAAACAAAATCCCAGGACAAGATGGATTCACAGTTGAATTCTACTAAAAATTTACAGAAGAGCTAACAGCTATCCTTCTCAAACTCTTCCAGAAAATTGCAGAGGAAGGTAAATTCCCAAACTCATTCTATGAGGCCACCATCACACTAATACCAAAACCAAAGACACCACAAAAAAAGAAAACTACAGGCCACTATCACTGATGAACATAGATGCAAAAATCCTCAGTGATATTCTAGCAAACAGAATCCAACAACATTTTAATATGTTATTAAAAGGATGATACATCATGACCAAGTGGGATTTATCTCAGGGATGCAAGGATTCTTCAACATTAACAAATCAGTCAATGTGATACATAATATTAACAAATTCAAAGATGAAGACTATATGATTATCTCAATAGATGCAGAAGAAACCTTTGACAAAATTTAACACCCATTTATAACAAAAAGTCTCCAGAAAGCAGGCACAGAAGGAACATACCTCAGCATAATAAAAGTCATCTATGATAAATCCACAACAAACATTATCCTGAATGGCGAAAAATTGAAAGCATTTTTTCTAAAGTCAGAAACAAGGCTTCCCACTCTCACCACTACTATTCAACATAGTTTTGGAAGTCTTAGCCACAGCAATCATAGAAGAAAAAGAAATAAAAGGAATCCATATTGGAAAGAAGTAAAACTCTCACTGTTTGCAGACGACATGATCCTCTACATACAAAACTCTAAAGACACCACCAGAAAATTACTAGAGAGCTAATCAATGAATATAGTAAAGTTGCAGGATATAAAGTTAATACACAGAAATCCCTTGAATTCTATACATTAACAATGAGAAAACAGAAAGAGAAATTAAGAAAACAATCCCACTGCAACAAAAGAATAAAATATTTAGGAATAAACTTACCTAAAGAAACAAAAGACCTATATATAGAAAACTATAAAACACTGATGAAAGAAACCAAAGATGACACAAATAGATGGAGAAATATACCATATTCATGGATCAGAAGAATCAATACAGTGAAAATGAGTATACTACCCAAAGCAATCTATAAATTCAATGTAATCCCTATCAAGCTACCAATGGTTATTTTTTCACAGAACTAGAACAAATAATTTCACAATTTGTGTAGAAACACAAAAAAACCCTCAAGTAGCCAAAGCAATCTTGAGAAAGAAGAAGGGAACTGGAGGAATCAACCTGCCTGATTTCAGACTATACTACAAAGCTACAGTCAAGACAGTATGATACTGGCACAAAAACAGAAATATTTATCAATGGAACAAAATAGAAAGCCCAGAGATGAATCCACGCACCTGTGAACACCTCATCTTTTGACAAACGAGGCAAGAATATACAATGGAGAAAAGAAAACATCTTTAAAACGTGGTGCTGGGAAAACTGGTCAACCTCCTGTGAAAGAATGAAACTAGAACACTTTCTAACACCGTACACAAAAATAAAGTAAAAATGGATTAAAGATCTAAATGTAAGACTAGAAACTATAAAACTCCTAGAGGAAAACATAGGCAGAACTTTCTCTGACATAAATTACAGCAAGATCCTCTATGACCCACCTCTCAAAGTAATGGAAATAAAAGCAAAAATAAACAAATGGGACCTAATTAAACTTAAAAGCTTTTGCACAATGAAGGAAACTATAAGCAAAGTAAAAAGACAGCCTTCAGGATGGGAGAAAATAATAGCAAATGGAAAACTGACAAAGACTTAATCTCCAAAATATACAAGCAGCTCTTGCAGTTCAATACCAGAAAAATAAATGACCCAATCAAAAAATGGGCCAAAGAACTAAACAGACATTTCTCCAAAGAAGACATACAGATGGCTTACAAACACATGGAAAAATGCTCAACATCACTTATTATCAGATAAATGCAAATCAAACCACAATGAGGTACCATTTCATGCCAGTCAGAATGGCTGCCATCAAAAAATCTACAAACAATAAATGCTGGAGAGGGTGTGGAGAAAAGGGAACCCTCTTACACTGTTGGTGGGAATGCAAACTAGTCAGCCACTATGGAGAACAGTGTGGAGATTCCTTAAAATACTGGAAATAGAACTGCCATATGGCCCAGCAATCCCACTGCTGGGCATAAACACTGAAGAAACCAAAATTGGAAGAGACACGTGTATCCCAATGTTCATTGCAGAACTGTTAACAATAGCTAGGACATGGAAGCAACCTAGATGTCCATCAGCAAACGAATGGATAAGAAAGCTGTGGTACATATACACAATGGAATATTACTCAGTTATAAAAAGAACACATATGAGTCAGTTCTAATGAGGTGGGTGAAACTGGAGCCTATTATACACAATGAAGCAAGTCAGAAAGAAAAACACCAATACAGCATATTAATGCATATATATGGAATTTAAAAAGATGGTAATGACAACCATATGTGCAAGACAGCAAAAAAGACACATGTAAAGAACAGACTTTTGGACTCTGTCAGA
Source organism: Bos mutus (assembly GCF_027580195.1). Lineage (NCBI taxonomy): Eukaryota > Metazoa > Chordata > Mammalia > Artiodactyla > Bovidae > Bos > Bos mutus. The sequence continues at coordinate 39,784,586 of NC_091643.1, read as the reverse complement.
GAAGGCGAGGGTGGGATGATGTGAGAGAATAGCACTGAAACATGTATATTACCACACGTGAAACAGATGACCAGTCCAAGCTTGATGCATGAAAAAGGGCACTCAAAGCCAATGCACTGGGACAACCCAGAGGGATGGGATGGGGAAGAAAGTGGGAGGGGTCTCAGGACAGGGGGATACATGTACACCCATGGCTGATTCATGTCAATGTATGGCAAAAACCACCACAATATTGTAAATTAATTAGCTTCCAATTAAAATAAATCAATGAAAAAAAAAGGTAATTTAGTAAAATTTTAGTTTTAGGACTGCCGTAGCTTTGAAATATGGCACCCCACTCCAGTACTCTTGCCTGGAAAATCCCATGGATGGAGGAGCCTGGTAGGCTGTAGCACATGGGACCACTAAGAGTTGGACATGACTGAGCGACTTCACTTTGACTTTTCACTTTCATGCACTGGAGGAGGAAATGGCAACCCACTCCAGTGTTCTTGCCTGGAGAATCCCATGGACAGAGGAGCCTGGTGGGCTGCCGTCTGTGGGGTCACACAGAGTCTGACATGACTGAAGCAACTTAGCAGCAGCAGCAGCAGCAGCTTTGAGATAAGCCCTGGAATATCATTAGATTTTTCACCAGGAAATAAAGCATTTGTAACATTGGAATTTAGGCAGTGAAATTAGGCATCTGTTAAAGATGGTAAAACTTGGACAATTCATTTAACCTGAGAATCTTAACCTACAAAAAGACAAGGTGGTAAGATATAATCTCCCTTGTCCTTTTAAATTACCAGACATTAAATATTTTGCAATTTTAAAATGATACTCCTAAACAACAAAACTATTTCACAGCAAAGATATATGTGTTCATGTGTGTATATATGTAATAAATATATATATAGTTGCTTTTAATAATTTGAGATCACTGTTCTGCCTACATTCAGAAATTACTTAAGCTTGCATCAATACAATTTAAAAGAAGACTTAAAATATGCATTCCAATAGAGTCCATTCCATTATATTCTTGGAATATGTAAACATTCACCTTGAGTCTAAAAGGCTGAAATAAATGGCAATGATTTTCCTCTTGGGACAGGAGCTACACTGTTCTGTTTAGTCTAAGTGGCTCTGACTGCTCACCAAAGGCATCTATGAAACTGCAAGTTTGCATCCACTCATTTTGACCACAGCAAATGACAGATTTCAAATTTAAATGAACAATATAATAGGGAAAAATTAAGCAAATGGAAAGAATAAAAAAATTTAAGCAAGCAGAATGTGGCTGATAGTAAGCTGATAATTTATTCACAAAACCTTGCTTCATATGTTTGCATATTAAACATGCTAAACACAGCTACTGGGAGATATACCTCCTTATTTCCCTGAGACAACCTGTTTTTAATGAGATGCCTAGGAAATGGCTGCTTATTGCTTTGTTTATTCACCACCACTTGCATCTGTATATGACTTTCTCTGCTTTCCAATACCTCCCAGCTTACTGAGAAGATAGAGTTCACAGGGTTAAGGATTTATCCTGATGAGGATGTGTAGCTGTCAAGCGCAGAAAATGTCTGTTTAGTGTAAATTAGAGGGATCATGTCTAATCTATATGCTTCATCTCAAGGAGTAAGTAGGATTTATCTTCAAAAGTGTTTCTAGTATTATTCCATCTTAAAATTTTAAAATAGTTCACATCTTATATCTTTTTAATATCCTGATTTTTTTTAATTGAGAAAAATGGATCTTTCCATTGATAAATACAAATTCAACAAAAATTAAATGGCAAGTACATCAGAATTCAATTTGGTTCAGAATAGAAAACATTGTGAGAAATATTTATTGCCTAAAGTTATGTGTCCATTACTAAGAGAATAAATGAATGCTCATTTTTATATCATGGTACAGAAACAATCTATTAACAGTCATCTGCCTCCTTCAAAAATGCCTGTGCTTGCACTTAGAAGAGGCTCTGTGGTCGTAATTTGAAAATTGATCCTCAGTCATTATGACTTTGTCACCTACCATGATTGGTAGGTTAATATGCCTACCAAATTTAGAATTTTTTCAATGCAAATTCTGCTCCTGATTAATTTTCAATGGTAGGGTAAGGCAAAATGACTCAAAATTCATTTAAAGATGTCAAGGATGTAAAAGAAAGGAAGAAAAACACTAACTTAAATGCCAAATTTCAAAAGTTTCAGCCTTTAAAAAATCATTTATTAGAGTTTTCTGTTATTCAATTAACCTTATAAAATCACAGTTTCTTCATCTTTAAATAAAGGGCTTTTTATTATCTTAAAATTAAATTAGCTGACTTATGTGGAAGAACCAGCCATGAGTAATATTACAGTAATGTCAGAAAGATCAAAAGCTTCATCCATAAACAATTTACAATAATATCAAGAGGTAATATTTCACCCAAATACAGTCATAATGGAGGCCTCCAGTGTATCACCATTATTAAGCCACTCTGTGTAAGATTCGATACTGTCTGGATTGTGTACATTTAGTCGTGGTTGACTCTTGAGACCCCATGGACTGTATCCCAAAAGTCTCCTCTGTCCATGGGATATCCCAGGCAAGAATACTGGACTGGGTTGCCATTTCCTCCACCAGGGGATCTTTCTGACCAAGGAGTTGAACCTGGGTCTCCTGCATTGCAGGTAGATTCTTTACTGCCTGTAACCACCTGGGAAGTCCACTGTCTAGGTAGCAACTTGCAAGATCAGAAATTATAGATGGGCCAGAAACCATTCAATAAGGATTCTCAGTATCTTTGAGGACCCATTAGTTACATTATTTCATTCATTAGTTCAGTTCAGTTCAGTCACTCAGTCGTGTCCGACTCTTTGCGACCCCATGAATCGCAGCACACCAGGCCTCCCCATCCATCACCAACTCCCAGAGTTCACTCAGACTCATGTCCATCAAATCAGTGATGCCATCCAGCCATCTCATCCTCTGTCGTCCCCTTCTCCTCCTTCCCCAATCCCTCCCAGCATCAGAGTCTTTTCCAATGAGTCAACTCTTCACATGAGGTGGCCAAAGTATTGGAGTTTAGCTTTAGCATCAGTCCTTCCAAAGAACACCCAGGGCTGATCTCCTTCAGAATGGACTGGTTGGATCTCCTTGCAGTCCAAGGGACTCTCAAGAGTCTTCTCCAACACCGCAGTTCAAAAGCATCAATTCTTGGTGCTCAGCTTTCTTCACTGTCCAACTTTCACATGCATATATGACCACTGGAAAAACCTAGCCTCTTATACTTAGGGTCCACTTCAACTATGTATGAAGACATGGACAAGCAAAATAGCCATTTTCGGCTTAATCATAATCATAAACATTATGATCATACCACCAACACCTAAGGAATATGTCAATCTCATGAAAACCAATATAACACTTTTAAAAAAGATTTTTTCTCTTCTCCTTTTTCCTGTACCCAAATGACATGTGATTATTTAAATCATTTAAAAAGTGTCCACATATAAACACATAAACTTGCTCAGAGTCATAAGAAAAAATATACAATTAGGAAGTCTGTTTATAATAGTAATTTAAAAATTTTTCATAAATGGATGTTGAATTTTGTCAAAGGCTTTCTCTGCATCTATTGAGATGATCATACGGTTTTTATTTTTCAATTTGTTAATGTCATGTATTACATTGATTGATTTGCAGATATTTAAGAATCCTTGCATCCCTGGGATAAAGCCCACTTGGTCATGGTGTATGATCTTTTTAATGTGTTGTTGGATTCTGATTGCTAAAATTTTGTTAAGGATTTTTGCATCTATGTTCATCAGTGATATTGGCCTGTAGTTTTCTTTTTTGTGGGATCTTTGTCAGGTTTTGGTATTAGGGTGAGGTGGCCTCATAGAATGAGTTTGGAAGTTTACCTTCCTCTGCAATTTTCTGGAAGAGTTTGAGTAGGATAGGTGTTAGCTCTTCTCTATCCCACTGCTGGGCATACACACTGAGGAAACCAGAAGGGAAAGAGACACGTGTACCCCAATGTTCATCGCAGCACTGTTTATAATAGCCAGGACATGGAAGCAACCTAGATGTCCATCAGCAGATGAATGGATAAGAAAGCGGTGGTACATATACACAATGGAGTATTACTCAGCCATTAAAAAGAAAACATTTGAATCAGTTCTAATGAGGTGGATGAAACTGGAGCCTATTATACAGAGTGAAGTAAGCCAGAAAGAAAAACACCAATACAGTATACTAACGCATATATATGGAATTTAGAAAGATAGTAACAATAACCCTGTGTACGAGACAGCAAAAGAGACACTGATGTATAGATCAGTCTTATGGACTCTATGGGAGAGGGAGAGGGTGGGGAGATTTGGGAGAATGGCATTGAAACATGTATAATATCATGTATGAAACGACTCGCCAGTCCAGGTTCAATGCACGATGCTGGATGCTTGGGGCTGGTGCACTGGGACGACCCAGAGGGATGGTATGGGGAGGGAGGAGGGAGGAGGGTTTAGGATGGGGAACACATGTATACCTGTGGTGGATTCATTTCGATATTTGGTAAAACTAATACAATATTGTAAAGTTTAAAAATAAAATAAAATTTTAAAAAATAAAAATAAATAAAAAATTTTTTTCAATGTGTTTTCACCAGGTTTTCTCACTATGTTCTCAAAAACCTCTGAGATGGATGCGGTGAGATTTTATGAATCATGCTTTTGCCTGAGCAAAATAAACTCATGATCATGTGGTCAGAACAAAACCATACTGTAACCCTGCTGACTCCATGAGTGGGCTTCCCTAAACACATGAAGAATGACCAGCTAGTCTACTTTTACTCTATCTTTGCCAATTCTTGCCTTTGCATTTATAAATTATTCAGTACAAGGTGGTACAGGCCAAGTGGTTTTGTATTGATCTCCTCAGCAATGTTGTTTCGTCTTACCAGGCTCTATTCCTTTATTTTGATAATTTATCACAAGTTGTAATGCAGTCTTTCAAGGGCCAAATAGCTACTCTTGGAAGGAGCACTTATCAATATTTCAGAATCATAATTACCTTGCAGAGAAGAGAGCCCATGGAAGGGTTCTTCCACTAATTCTCTCCTTAAATGTCAATAGATTAATATTAAGTGTTGAAGCACCCATTCAGAATTCTTTTTTGCAGATAGATGACCGTGTTTTTAATATACAAGGGAAGAGATGAAGTTTTTAGGGTTGGAGATGGGGCTGATATTGCTCGTTATGGTTCCACTGTCATTATCTGTTGATGCTTTAATTTTTCACTCATCAGGCTCTATTTTAAATGTTTAGAAGCAATTGTTTACTTGGACCTTGAGATGATTTAGGAATCTTTGCCATTTGTGCTCGCTGTTCCTCTCTATTTACTACTTATATTATGTTACCTGTTCAATTCAATTCAGTTCAGTTGCTCAGTCATGTCTGACTCTGTGACCCCATAAACCACAGCACACCAGGCCTCCCTGTCTATCATCAACTCCCAGAGTATACACAAACTCATGTCCATTGAACCAGTGATGCCATCCAGCCATCTCATCCTCTGTCATCCCCTTCTCCTCCTACCCTCAATCTTTCCCAGCATCAGGGTCTTTTCAAATGAGTCAGCTCTTTGCATCAGGTGGCCAAAGTGTTGGAGTTTCAGCTTCAACTTCTGTCCTTCCAATGAATATTCAGGACTGATCTCCTTTAGGATGGACTGGTTGGATCTCCTTGCAGTCCAAGGGCCTCTCAAGAGTCTTCTCCAGCACCACAGTTCAAAACCATCAATTCTTTGACACTCAGCTTTCTTTATAGTCCAACTCTCACATCCATACATGACTACTGGAAAGACCATAGCCTTAACCAGATGGAACTTTGTTGACAAACTAATGTCTCTGCTTTTCAATATGCTGTCTAGGTTGATCATAACTTTCCTTCCAAGGAGCAAGCATCTTTTAATTTCATGGGTGCAGTCACCATGTGCAGTGATTTTGGAGCCCAGAAAACTAAAGTCAGCCACTGTTTCCACTGTTTCCCCACCTATTCAACATGAAGTGATGGGACTGGATGCCATGATCTTAGTTTTCTGAATGTTGAGTTTTAAGCCAACTTTTTCACTTTCCTCTTTCACTTTCATCAAGAGGCCTTTTAGGTCTTCTTTTCTTTCTGCCATAAGGGTGGTGTCATCTGCATATCTGAGGTTATTGATATTTCTCCCAGCAATCTTGATTTCAGGTTGTGCTTCATCCAATCCAGCATTTCTCATGATGTACTCTGCATAGAAGCTTAAATAAACAGGGTGACAATATATAGCCTTGACATACTCCTTTCCCAATTGGGAACAATTCTGTTGTTCCATGTCCATTTCTAACTGTTGCTTCTTGATCTGCATACAGATTTCTCAAGAGGCAGGTTAGGTGCTCTGGTATTCCCATCTCTTTAAGAATTTTCCACAGTTTGTTGTAATCCACACAGTCAAAGGCTTTGGCATACTCAATAAAGCAGAAATAGATGTTTTTCTGGAACTCTCTGCTTTATTGATGATCCAATGGATGTTGGAAAATGGATCTCTGGTTCCTCTGACTTTTCTAAATCCAGCTTGAACATCTGGAAGTTCAAGGTTCATGTACTGTTGAAGCCTAGCTTGGAGAATTTTGAGCATCACTTTGCTAGCATGTGAGATGAGTGCAATTGTGCAGTAGTTTGAACATTCTTTGGCATTGCCTTTCCTTGGGATTGGAATGAAAACTGACTTTTTCCAGTCCTGTGGCCACTGCTGAGTTTTCCAAATTTGCTGGTATATTGAGTGGAGCACTTTCACAGCATCATCTTTTAGGATTTTAAATAGCTCAACTGGAATTCCATCACTTCCACTAGCTTTATCCTTAGTGATGCTTCCTAAGGCCTACTTGTCTTTGCATTCCAGGATGTCTGGCTCTAGGTGAGTGATCACACCATCGTGGTTATCTGGGTCATGAAGCTCTTTTTTGTACAGTTCTTCTGTGTATTCTTGCCACCTTTCTTAATATCTTCTGCTTCTGTTAGGTCTGTACCATTTCTGTCCTTTATTGTGCCCATCTTTGCATGTAATGTTCCCTTGGTATCTCTAATTTTCTTGAAGCGGTCTCTAGTGTTTCTCATTCTATTGTTTTCATCTGTTTCTTTGCATTGATCACTAAGGAAGGCTTTCTTATCTCTCCTTGCTATTCTTTGTAACTTTGCATTCAAATGGGTATATCTTTTCTTTTCTCCTTTACCTTTCACTTCTCTTCTTTTCCAGCTATTTGTAAGGTCTCTTCAGACAACATCTTGCCTTTTTGCATTTCTTTTTCTTAGGGACATTCTTTATCCCTGCCTCCTGTACAATGTCATGAACCTCTGTCCATAGTTCTTAAGGTACTCTGTCTACCAGATCTAATCCCTTGAATCTATTTGTCACTTCCACTGTATTATTGTTAGGGATTTGATTTAGGTCATACCTGAATGGTCTAGTGGTTTTCCCGACTTTGTTCAATTTATGTCTGAATTTGGCAATAAGGAGTTCATGATCTGAGCCACAGTCAGCTTCCAGTCTTGTTTTTGCTGACTGTATAGAGCTTCTCCATCTTTGGCTGCAAAGAATATAATTATTGTGATTTTGGTATTGACCATCTGTTGATGTCCATGTATAGAGTCTTCATTCAATATCACAGTAATCCAAGTCTATACCTTAAGCAGTAATGCTGAAGAAGCTGAAGTTGAACAGTTCTATGAAGACCTACAAGATCTTCTAGAGTTAACACCCAAAAAAGATGTCCTTTTCATTTTAGGGGACTGGAATGCAAAAGTAGGAAGTCAAGAAACAGCTGGAGTAAAAGGTAAATTTGGCCTTGGAGTACAGAATGAATCATGGCAAAAGTTAATAGATTTTTGCCAAGAGAATGCACTGGTCATAGCAAACACCTTCTTCCAACAAATCAAGAGAAGACTCTACACATGTCAGCATTAATTATATTCTTCCTGTTGTAAATTACATCTCTACAACTTATTTATTACTGGACATTTGTACCTCTTCCCTCTCCCTGCTGTCTCTGACAAACAGAAAATCTAATTTCTTTTTCTATGAGCTTGTTTCTTTTCTTTTTAATATAGTTGACCAACAACACTATGTTAGTTCCTTTTACTGAACTGAATCTACAGTGATTCCATATGCCTACCCATTTTACACTATATTACATACTATACTAGATTTTTCTATACTAGAACAAAATATCTAGTTTCAATATTACAGCCTACAGAGATATTGCATGGCCATTGACTGTGTTTCCCACACTGTATATATCACACTCAAGACTCATTTACTCTGCAGCTGAAAGTTTGTACCTCTTTCTCTCCCTCACCTACTTCTTCCTTCCCATCACCCCCCTCCCTTCTGGCAACCTTCTATTGTTCTCTGAAATTATAACTCTGTTTCTATTTTGTTGTTTGTTCATTTGTGTTTTGATTCCACATATAAGTGAAGTCATACAATATATGGCTGACCTTTCACTTAGTGTAACACCCTCTAGGTCTGTGCGTGTTGTCGCCAAGGGTAAGTAGCAGGTCACTGAGGAGGGACAGATTCTAACACCAGAGGTGGAGTCTGGGATTCAACAAACCGACTGAACTATGATTTTAGAAGAGAAATTTGACTTCCTTGTTTTTTCATACATAAGAGAGTAGGAAAAAAAAATCCTTGCTTTCTATTTTTGTTTGCTATTTTTTATTAATTAAATTAGATAATTATCATCATTAGTTTGAATTTTTAAAATGCTATTTTTCAATACTTATATAAATACTATGCATGAAGATTTTCTTGTTGTTTACAGCTGGAAATAGAAGTATAAGACAAAGAATGTTCTTTCCCTCCCTTGGAACTAAAATAAAATTGTTATTTTAAAGATATATGATTTTTTCAAGTACTTATTATATTCCAGACATTATACTGGATTTCCTCAAGTGAATTACATCAGTATGGAGTAGATTATTCTTTCACCTGGAAATAATTAGCTTTGCAATGTGTTTTCTTACACATTCACTGTTACACATTCACTGTTGTCTAAACTATCACTTGCCTTTATAAAATGAGGTCCCTATTTACAAAATAGATGTCTGTCAGTGTTAGGATATTGATATATTAAGTATGAGAATGTGATTCAGATGGACCAGTTTCTTCAATAGATAGAGACTTTTTTAGAGAGTCATGTTGTTTTAGCTATCCTAAGAACCCAAGAATTTAGGAATGAAGTTTTGTAAAATAATGTACCAAGGACATTGGATTTCATATAGTTGCTTTTTTTTTTTCCCACAATAAATGAGCCAAAAAATATATGCTTTCCAGGGATATTTCAGTTCTTCTTGTGTCGTTAAAGGGCAATATTATAACAGAATATCCTGATTGTTAATGAGAGGTCCCTTTAAACTCATTTAAATTAGCATGGGTAGGGATCTTCCCTCCTAGCTTCCCTCCTAGTGGGTCAAGAATCTGCCTGAAAGGCAAGAGACCTGGGTTCCATTCCTGAGCCGGTAAGATCCCTTGGAGAAGGAAATGGCAACCCACTCCAGTATTCTTGCCTGGAGAATTTCACGGATAGAGGAGCCTGGCAGGCTACGGTCCATAGGGTCGCAAGAGTCAGACACTTAGTCGGACGTAAGAACCCATCTATGAAACAGAATTATGAACACAGAGAACAGACTAGGGGCTGCCAATGGAAAGGGGACTGGGCTTTAGGGACTACACCACAAATCAACATCTAACTCAATCATTTCTGTTTGCTTTACTAAATGCTTATATTTTTAGGCAGATAAAATCTGTTGGACCGTAATTTCATATCCTTCAAGTAGGTGAATAAGAGACTACTGATGTATAGAAAAATATTTGCTGATTATTTTTTGAAACAAACAAGCAAAAATTGAATAATCCTTGCTTGAATTGCATTGCCTTTCAAAAATCAGCATTTCAAAATTTCTTGATTAGAAAATGTGCTTAATCTTCAGAAGATTTTATCATTTTATGTATGAAAATCCTGCATATATTTGTAAGAGCATGAAATTCTTCTCTTTGATTTCATAAAACTCAGATGGAATATTTTAAAACATCAGGTATTTTACAAATTTATACATATAGATGAGATTATTTTATAACATGGAATGAAAGTAAATGAATATTCAATCAAAGCAATAAAGCCTAAACTCTGCGTTTTTGAAGTTTACAATCATTAGTGATTTGGTCTCATTTTAGCTACTCAATAAATATAGCTAATTTTAGGAATAGTTGAATGAATTAAAGAAATCTGATGCAACTAGTGATTATCATACTAAGTGAAATAAGTCTAAAAGAGAAAACCAAGTACTACATGATATCACTCATATGTGAAATCTCAAATATGGTAGACATGAACCTATCTATGAGACAGAACCAGAACTATAAACATAGAGAACAGACTGGTGGTTCCCTATGGGAAGGGGATTAGGGGATGGATGAATTGGGAGTTTGGGATTAGCAGATGAAAGCTTTAACATATAGAATGCAGAGTGTGTGTGTATATATATATATATATATAAAAACTGAATCACTTTGCTGTACAGCAGTAATTAACACAGCATTGTAAATCAACTATACTTAAAAAAAAAAAAATAAAGTTCCAGACCTTTAAAAAAAGAAATTTGGAGGTCTTTCCATTGTATGAGCTGGGATATGAGAAAGTCTGAAGCAAAATTTATTTCATCTGCTTGGAGATGACTGAGAGAGAGGATTTATTGAGTATTCCGACTCCAGAAATCATATTTATGGAAGACAAAGTGTCCTGGGGCTAAAGATTTTTATAAACACACAGTGGAAGTGTGCAAATTTGGTCTTGAAAATGTAAGGGTTCAGGCTTTTCCTTATTAAGCACTGGGGCTGAGGACTCCCCACTGTGCTGTTTGCAATTCGAGAGGAAGTCCTGCACAGGAGCACAGTGCTATGTTCATTATTCATTTAACAAAATCACTGTGTGTCTCTTAAATCAGATTTTCCTATTACTCTCTTTCCTTCGGGGAGGTAATTCAGCCTGAATTTGATTAGACAAAAATGTGACCCACAGGAAGCTCTGCTAACCTGTGAGTTAATGGAAACACGTTTAGAGTCAGGTAACACACACAACCATCATCTGACATCAGTGTATCTACAGCGTGAACACCACGCGCTGTTTACCAGATGACAGTCCAGCTAACGACAGTGACAGGGAAGGAATCCTTTGATTCCTTACTAAATGTACTGCTATTTTTAGAAAAATAAACACATTACAATAGAGGGTTAGGCAGATTGACACACTACATAAAAACAGATTATAGGAGAAAATTTGATTTGCAAAACCAATGCTACATGGTTTTCTATAGCATGTGGGACATTTAAGCCCACCATTTATAAAATCCCAAAGAGCACTGGCTCTTTTTTCACATGATTCTTGGCATAGAACCTACATTTTTATTCTATTTCTGCCAATATTATGGCATGGCCTCAGGTTGTGGTCCAAAGGGCATTCTAATGATCTTTAGACGACAAGATGAAAGATGAGAAAAATCAATTTCTATGCCCTGCAGTCATAACTACTACCACTGAATTTCACCAGACCTCAGTTGCTTCATAGGAGCTTAAATAAGAACCCAAAACTATTGAGAGTGTAGGATTTAGTGGAGAGGTATCCAGTATTCTATTTCTTGAAAATAGCAAAAATCAAATGAATCACAAAAACGTATATAATAATTGAAAAGAACTCAAAAAAGCAACAATATTTTGCTTATCTTATTAGGGACTATTTTCTAATCTCATCCACAACAAGACATAGAGAACATCGAGACAGATATTGTAAAGCAACATCTTGGATTTTAGACATCTGAAGTTACACGTTGTGTATTTTTCTGGATTGTGTGTCAGATACCTTCAATTTCTTAAGTGGTTGTCGAGAATCTGGGATCACTGCTTAATGTTAAAGGAGGAGGAGGCTAATATTTATTAAGGATTTATAACATGTCACCAATTTGGAAAACTTTGTTGTGATTAATGTTCCCAATACCCTTATGAGGAAGATATTATCTCCCAAATTTGAGAAGACTGATCCTCACCCAAGTTCTCAGAGCTGGAAATCATGGCCCTTACTTTACCTTACATCTCTAGGACCAATCACACTGCCCTATTTTTAATATCTTCTCAGAAACTACATATGACACAACATTTCCTCTTTGTATTCTTTCTCAGTCTTTCTTATATATACACATGGATCTTATCTGGACCTACAGCAACACCCAGATCATGGTACGTATATACTCAACCCTTACTTTTGGACTAGATTTGCACATATGAGCACACAGGCACACCATGAGTACATATATCCACATAGAAACCACCAGTCTCACTGCATAGCTTCTCAGAGATGAAGATATTGTGGATTGAAATGACTGCAAAACTATAATTTTAAAGAAAGAGGTGGATGAATTATAGAGCTGGAGCTTTTAACACTGGAAAAGTGCTAATGGATCCTGTAAAATATGCAACATATCACCATCTTTTTAGAACCCAGGATTCACCGTAAGTAGATGTAAGCATATATATACATACAGTCCTGACGAGCACCAAACACTAATTGTAAAAGCACTTTATCCCTTTTAGCACTTTGCACTTTCAAAATCCTTCTTGATCACTTTATTATTTATATCATATTGGGCCAAAGCATATTAAGAAATAGTGGTCTGGATAACTTGTGTTTTTAATCCATTAATGCCTCTGCCCATAAAATAGAATGCTGTTAGACAGTGTTTACTGAAATGAAAAATTAACCCTCTCAGCAGCATACAGCTGATCCAAAGGCTCCTTTGACAGTAGACTATCTACCCATCCATCCACCCCTGTGGGACATGTGCACCCTCTCTGAGGCCCAGACGCCAATCTGTGATTCAGTGGATTCTGTTTTCTTTCGGTACACCTAACGAGATACAGAATGAGCACTGGGGCTGGGGGCAGGGACTCTGATGACTTGCTCACTTACACGGATGGCGCACTTACATGGATGGAGCACTTACATGGATGGAGCACTTTATTAAACTTTCCCCTTTGAAGTTGAATAGTTTGAACTTAGAAAAACTATCATTGGAAAAATAAAAATCATTCAAAGGAGCGCAACTTCATAGGTATGACCGACATTTAGTTCTGAGTGTAATAATTTCAACCTTGTGTAATTTTACAGGAAATTTTCTAGAATTTTTTCATTCCCGAAGACTAGAGATTCCTAAGAAGCTTTTATTCATTTTCAAAATTTTATTTAGAGCCATTTGAGTTTTTTTGTTTTGTTTTGTTTTTAATGTCTCGTTCTTTCATGAGTTTTCTCTGGGCAACACTTAGGGCAAACAGTTTGAAACAAAAACTATTTCTACTCTACCTATAAACACAGGTGTGTTCCTCACTATTCTTATTTCAACTAGCAGTTGAACAAGTAAAATACTTTTTCAAAGTATCAGTTCAGTTCAGTTGCTCAGTCGCGTCCGACTCTTTGCAACCCCATGAATCGCAGCACATCAGGCCTCCCTGTCCATCACCAACTCCCAGAGTTCACTCAGACTCACGTCCATCAAGTCTGTGATGCCATTCAGCCATCTCACCCTCTGTCGTCCCCTCTTCCTCCTGCTCCCAAACCCTCCCAGCATCAAAGTCTTTTCCAATGAGTCAACTCTATGCATGTGGTGACCAAAATACTGGAGTTTCAGCTTTAGCATCATTCCTTCCAAAGAACACCCAGGATTGATCTCCTTTAGAATGGACTGGTTGTATCTCCTTGCAGTCCAAGGGACTCTCAAGAGTCTTCTCCAACACAACAGTTCAAAAGCATCAATTCTCTGGCACTCAGCTTTCTTCACAGTCCAGCTCTCACATCCATACATGACCACTGGAAAAACCATAGCCTTGACTAGACGGACTTTTGTTGGCAAAGTAATGTCTCTGCTTTTTAATATGCTATCTAGGTTGGTAAGTATCAGAGAATATCTAAATCTGGAAAAGTACAGAACACCTCAGGAAGATCAAATTTTTTTAAAATTTACAGACAAAAATGTAAATATTTATGAGATTGTTTCCATAATTTGGTGTTGATAGTTAATTTTATGTCAACTTAGCTATTGGCTGTTTTGGGCTCAAACACTACTTGAGATGTTGCTCTAGATGTTTTTAAAATATGATTAACATTTAAATCAGTAGACTTTGAGTAAGGCAAATAACCCTTCATAGTGTGGATGGGTCTTGTCGAATCAATTGGTGGCCTTAAGAGAAAAGACTAAACTCCTCCAAAGGAAGAAGGGATTCTGTCTTTGGTCTGCCTTTGGTCTCAAGACTAAAACATCAACTCTTGCTGGAATTCCCAGCTTGCCAGCCCACCACACAGATTTCAGACTTGCCAGTCCCCACAACAACAAGAGCCACTTTCTTGAAATCAGTATCTTTCTCTTGCTCATTGGTACTGTTTGTCTACAGATCCGTAAGACAAGTGAGATATAAACCTTGACATAAAAATCACATTCTTAGATTAATGGACATGTCTTCACCTCTTAATAGTCAAGCTACTTAAATTCATACAAACCTCTCAGGTATTTCAGTGAGTAAACAATTTATCATTTGATTCCAAAATAATGACTTGAGATGATAACTTCTCAACTTTAAAGTGAAAGTGTTAGTTTCTCAGTCACATCTGACTCTTTGCCAACTCATGGACTGTAGCCTGCTAGGCTCCTCTGTCTATGGGATTCTTCAGGAAAGAATACTGGAGTTGGTTGCCATTCTCTTCTCCAGGAGAACTTCCCAACTCATGGATCAAATCTGAAAGCATATTCTTTACCATCTGAGCCACCAGGGAACTTTAATTCCAAAGCAAAACAAAAGATGCAACAAGAAAATAGACACTAAAGTGTACCCACTTCCAAACTTCAAAATGTTCAATATATGTCTCAAATTAGGGGAAAAAATCTTTTAAATATAATGCAAATTGATGGATTAAAGATCTCAACGTAAGACCAGAAACTATAAAACTCCTAGAGGAGAACATAGGCAAAACACTCTCTGACATACATCACAGCAGGATCCTCTATGACCCACCTCCCAGAATATTGGAAATAAAAGCAAAAATAAACAAATGGGACCTAATTAACCTTAAAAGCTTCTGCACATCAAAGGAAACTATCAGCAAGGTGAAAAGACAGCCTTCAGAATGGGAGAAAATAATAGCAAATGAAGCAACTGACAAACAACTAATCTCAAAAATATACAAGCAACTCCTACAGCTCAACTCCAGAAAAATAAATGACCCAATCAAAAAATGGGCCAAAGATCTAAATAGACATTTCTCCAAAGAAGACATACAGATGGCTAACAAACACATGAAAAGATGCTCAACATCACTCATTATCAGAGAAATGCAAATCAAAACCACTATGAGATACCATTTCACACCAGTCAGAATGGCTGCGATCCAAAAGTCTACAAATAATAAATGCTGGAGAGGGTGTGGAGGAAAGGGAACCCTCTTACACTGTTGGTGGGAATGCAAACTAGTACAGCCACTATGGAGAACAGTGTGGAGATTCCTTAAAAAACTGGAAATAGAAATGCCTTATGATCCAGCAATCCCACTGCTGGGCGTACACACTGAGAAACCAGAAGGGAAAGAAACACGTGTACCCCAATGTTCATCGCAGCACTGTTTATAATAGCCAGGACATGGAAGCAACCTAGATGTCCATCAGCAGATGAATGGATAAGAAAGCGGTGGTACATATACACAATGGAGTATTACTCAGCCATTAAAAAGAATACATTTGAATCAGTTCTAATGAGGTGGATGAAACTGGAGCCTATTATACAGAGTGAAGTAAGCCAGAAGGAAAAACACCAATACAGTATACTAACGCATATATATGGAATTTAGAAAGATGGTAACGATAACCCTGTATATGAGACAGCAAAAGAGACACTGACGTATAGAACAGGCTTATGGACTCTGTGGGAGAGGGTGGCAAGATTTGGGAGAATGGCATTGAAACATATGAAATGTCATGTATGAAACGAGATGCCAGTCCAGGTTCAATGCACGATGCTGGATGCTTGGGACTGGTGCACTGGGACGACCCAGAGGGATGGTATGGGGAGGGAGGAGGGAGGAGGGTTCAGGATGGATTTTCTTTTAAAAAAAAAATAAAAATAAAAAAATAAATATAATGCAAATTGATCACTTTGAATAAATACATATACCTAACCTATACCATACTAAATGTTTTCTTTCTAAGAACTCATCCCAGGCAATGACAAACCAATAGTGTATTTACTGGCAGATTCTTACTAGCATTCCCTACTTTGTAGGAAGACTAATCAACTACAGTAGAAGGAAATCATTTATTCTTGAAATACATTTGCCACTAGAGACCCCAAACCTTCTTAAGTGAGTCTCTCTCAGGCTATGTGTACATCCAATTGGAAAAGAATCAAAGTTCCAAAGTTATCTGAATTCTACTAGATTCAGTGGGCATCAACTTTGGGACAAAGACCAAAGATTGAGGACATACTCCACTTCAGTTAGACTACTGAAAAACAGGAAATAAGAGTACAGGGAACAAAAATAAAGATAAATTTAAAAAAGCAGAGAAAGACAAATGCTCACCCAGGGATTTACCATACTCAGATTCCCCGAGTGTCTTCTTTATACTGCCACCTGGTGGCCCATCCGGTAAATAGACACTCACTGAGCACTCACTATATGCTCACTCTGGAGCTGCTGGCGGGGATGGAAACCATGAGCAGAAGCAGCACTGGACACGTTTGTTTTTCCCCACGTAAACCAGGTGTGTTAATTTGCAACTATGCCAAGTGCTGGGAGGGAGGAAGTTCAGTGCTGTGTAGTGTGTGAGGAAGGGGTCTGACCCAAACAGGCAGGTTATTAATGTTCCTTTTAAGTTCTGTGTGTCTGTGTGTGTTCAGTCATGTTCAACTCTTTGCGACCTCATGGACTGTAGCCCAAAAGGCTCCTCTGTCCATAGGAATTCCCAGGCAAGAATATTAGAGTGGGTTGCTATTTCCTTCTCCAGGGGATCTTCCTGACCCAAGGGTTGAACCTGCATCTCTTGCATCTCCTGCATTGGCAGGCAGATTCTTTACCACTGTGCCACCTGGGAAGACTCCTTTTAAGTTATGACGAAAAATCAACTGAGAACTGCAGATGGCTAAACGTAGACTTGTTGGTGGACTGAACTTAGACTAACTGCACTTAGACTCGTATCTAAGTACACAGAAGGAAATGTTGCTCCAGAAGAGGATTGCAGTGCACACATGCCTGTAGCAGAACAGGACACCAATCAGAGACTTTCCAAAGAAATAAGCTAATGTGTTGGGGGGTTGAGCAGGGCTGTGAGATAGGTGAGAAGGCCTGAGTGATGGATGGGTCCATGGTGTGTAGGATGTTATGGGTCGCGTTATAGAGTCTGATTCATTGCAGGAGTGCTCTGAAGATGCCCACACATTTTAAATAGGGGTTAAAATACTTCAGCTTGTGTTTTAAGAATATAATCTGAGCCACATTGTGGGGATGACTTGGCAGAAAGGATGGTAGAGGCTGGAAGCCTGCTTGGAGAGTATTTCTGGGGATCACCCCAGAGATGCTACTGTCTCAGAGCTCAGGGGCAGAGGGGATGCAAGGAAATGTAGCTTGGGGGAGCTGCTGGGGGTTGGGGGGGGCCAGGTCACTGGACTTTACAGTGAGTGAGGCGCAGGGCAAGGGGCTGTTCTAGGTGAAGGGAAAGAAGATGATAAGAATGACATTCTAGATTCCAGTTCGAACAACTGGATAGATCATGCTGTCTTTCAATATCAACAAAAGATGAAGAGGCCAAGGAGGAAGGTGAGTTCATTTGTATTTTGTTGAACCCTAGATGTACCAAAGAGAAGACATCAATTAAGCAGTTGGATATAATACTGTAGAGCACTGAGAAAAATTGAGGGCTTGAATATACATTCTGGGGTCATTTATACCATGAAGCAAAGGATCTGGCTGGTGTTTTCTAGCATGAGTGTACAGCATGAGAACAGAAAAGACCTTAGGTCAACCTCTGATAAAATACAGTATTCAAAAGCTCACACTGTAATGAAGGAATAATCCCAAAATGGAAAGACGACAAGGGCCATGTTATATGATAGAAACCAAGAAAAAAAAAAATAATAGCAATGTTGAAAAATCTGGGAAGAGTTCAAGTACAGCAGTAATATTCATATATCCATTATATTTTGCAGAGTGACAGCTGAAATGACCTTAGCCAAGGGTGTTTGGTTGAAATAGCACAGACAGGATCCACAATTCGAATGGGTAGAAGAAGCAGATGGGAAGTGTTGTTGTTACTTGTTAGTCACTAAGTTGTGTCTGACTCTTTGCAATCCCATGGACTGTAGCCCACCAGGCTCCTCTATCCTTGGGATTTTCCAGGCAATAGTACTGGGGTGGGTTGCCATTCCTTCACCAGGGGATCGTCCTGACCTAGGGATTGAATCTGCATCTCCTGCATTGGCAGGCATATTCTTTACCACTCAGCCACCAAGGAAGCCCTGGAAAGTGTGTAGACAACCTTATTATGAGGTTTGTGAAGTTGAAGTAATAAGGAGTGTGGGTGTGTTTGTAGACATGAGCTAGATACACATTGTGGCAGAATTCTGGATGGTCAAATACTAAAATCAAAACTCAAGGACTTCCCTGATGGTCCAGTGGTTAAGACCAGATGCTCCCAATGCAGAGGGAGCAATCCCTGGTCAGGGAACTAAGATTATACACACTTCATGGCCAAAAATATTAAATTAAGTTAAAAAGAATAAAATCCACATTCAATTAGAGCCAACAATTACTATCACCAGAGGAACTCCTGAAATACACAAGCTAACATAAGTAATATAAATACATTAATTCATTTTATTATTTAAATTATTCATTCAAATGAAAATTATTTTACAACAAAGAGATAAGGTATGTCTGCACTATAAACTAGAAGGTTGTACTTGTAAGTAATCAGATTACACACTTTTGTTTTTAAATGCACATTATATTAACATAATTTTAATCAAAATATTACACATGCTTGTATACGTACATCTAGAGAAAGTGATAGAGAAAAGGAAAGTGTAACTATCATAAATGAAAAACTTGATATATTTTACAATCTGAACATGGCTGTGAAACCAGCACACAACATGATTCTAAAACACTAGGAGCCCCTGAACAGTCTTCAGTCAATATGTGTAAAGAACATGCTAATATTGGGAGAATCTGGTGTTTGAGGTCATACAAAAATGTTTGTACTATTTTTACAATGTTTTCGGTAATTGAATCTATTTCAAATTTAAAAAAAAATAAGCAAATGAAAAAGCAGTCAAAGCATCTGACAACTGGTTGATCTCATGACATTTTTGGACTTACCTGTTGTTGTTCAGTCACTCAGTTGTGTCTGCCTCTTTGCGACCCTAAGGACTGCGGCACGCCGGGCTTCCCTGTCCTTCACAATCTCCTGGAGTTTGCGCAAACTCAGTCCATTGAATCAGTGATGCCATCCAACCATCTCGTCCTCTGTCATCCCCTTCTCCTCCCTCCTTCAATCTTTCCCAGCATCAGAGTCTTTTCAAATGTGTCAGTTCTTCCCATCAGGTGGCCAAAATATTAGAATTTCAGCACCAATCCTTCTAATGAATATTCAGAACTGATTTCCTTTAGGATTAACTGGTTTGATCTCCTTGCAGTCCAAGGGACTCTCAAGAGTCCACCACTACAGTTCAAAAGCGTCAAGTCTTTGGCACTCAGCCTTCTTTATGGTCCAACTCTCACATTCATACGTGACTAATGGAAAACCATAGCTTTGATTATATGGAACTTTGTCAGCAAAACGATGTCTCTACTTTTTAATACAGCTACCTATGTCTGTCCTAGTTTTTCTTCCAAGGAGCAAGCGTCATAATTTCACGGCTGCAGTCACCACCTGCAGTGATTTTGGAGCCTATGAAAATAAAGTCCATCAGCGTTTCCACTTTTCCCCCATCTATTCGCCATGAAGTGGTGAGGCCAGATGCCATGATCTTAGTTTTTTAATGTTGAGTTTTAAGCCAGGTTTTTCACTCTCGTTTTTCACCTTCATCAAGAGGCTATTTAGTTTTTGTTCACTTTCTGCCATTAGGGTGGTGTCATATGTATATCTGAGGTTACTGATACTTCTCCCGACAATCCTGATTCCAGCTTGTGTTTCATCCAGTTTGGCATTTCGCATGATGTTCTCTGCGTATAAGTTAAGTAAGCAGGGTGACAATATACAGCCTTGATGGACTCCTTTCCCAATTTGGAACCACTCCCTTCCATGGTCGGTTCTAACTGTTGCTTCTTGACCTGCATACTGGTTTCTCAGAAGCAGGCAAGGTACTCTGATATTCTCATTTCTTTAAAAATTTAAAGAGATTTATCTGGTTGTCATGAACCCTTTAATATGCTGTCCAGGCGGGAAAGATGGAAGGCAGGAGGATAAAGGGATGACAGAGAATGAGATGGTTGGATGGCATCACCAACTCAATGCATATGAGTTTGAACAAACTCCAGGATATGGTGAAGGACAGGGAAATCCTAATATGCTGCAGTCCATGGGCTCACAGGGAGTTGGATATGACTTAGTGACTGAACAACATAAACCCTTGCATCTGAAAGCATTTAACAAAAAACACTATCACCACATATAATACAGAAGAAATTTGCTTATAGGTATACAAAGGTATTTCCAGATCTAAAGATTGTGCTGTGTAACTCTCTACATTTTTATGAAAATATACCAGAAGTTACCATTTTATGAATGAAAGTTTCCTGCTCTGCACAGTTCACAAGTATGACCAGAAAAGGCAATTTAATTAGGATTATATATGGAACAGAGAGAAATATTATGAGTTGCATCTTTCAAGATTTTATATGCATATTTTGACACTTTTATAAAATATCCTTTATTGCATGTATTTAAAATCCTCTTTAAAATTTAAATCACTCTAAATGGTAGTGAGAGGGAACTGCACAATAATTTGGGTATGATTGAGTGAAATATGATGTACTGAGGATGAAAATTAGGGCCAATAGCATGTGCAGGGGAATTTTTAATAAAATCATAGGTCTTTATTTGATATTAACATGTAAATTGTGTACAGCATGATGATTCTCTAGTTAATTCATGAAGAAAAGATGATTAAAGGATGAAAATATGTGTATCTACCACTTGACAGTGCATTAACCTAATGTCCTCACACATGCATTTAATTTAGATTTCATCAAATAATAATTGTCAATTCTTGGTTTCAAACTCTCACTCCTTGGCAAATGCATATCCATCACAGAAAGTTAAAAATGACTGAAGCAAAATAGCTCATGGATTAAAAAGTAACATTAGAGGTTATAAGATATTCATTTATTTCTTCTAAATCAATAATAATGCTACCTTTGCATATCAGACTTTTAAAGCTCACTCAAATATGTTATCTCATCTGAAACATCCATGAAAGTGCTTTGAAAGTTCAATAAAGTCCTGTGATTTGGGCACGGGAGATTGTTATCCCAGTATTATTGATGAGACAACAGATGAAGACTGAGAGAAAAGAAAAGGCTTTCTCAATTTAACACGATTGATTGAATGGCAAAGACAAATCTTAGAAGATGAGAAGCATCAATGTCGTTTATGGTATTCATGTAATCTCAAGGTCTTTAAAATATCTAATATAAACTAATGGTCAGGTAGACAAAATAGACAGGTAGATAGATAAAGACAGAAACATAGTTACTGATGTAGATTTAGACATGGATTTGGACACAGACATAAATTAATGGCAACCTGTTTATCTAGAGAATCAGTCTCCTTGTGATCCTAGCAACCCTGTCAAAAATCATTTGACCATATGTATACATGGGCTTATTTCTGGGCTGTCTATTCTGTTCCACTGATCTATGAGTCTGTCATTATGCTACTCACATCGCAGTGTTTTAATTACTGCAGCTGTGCAGTATGTCTTGAAATAAGAACTCTGAGACCTTCAATTTTGTTCTTTTTTCCAGATTGTTGTGACAATGTGACGCCCCTAGGGGCATATGAATTTTAAAAACTTTTTCAATTTCTCAAAAAATACCATTGGGATTTTGATAGGGATTAACTTGAATTTGTAAATGGATTTAAGTAGTATATATATTTTAAATATAAGAAGTATTCTTATCTATAAAAATGAGATAAATTTCAATTTTCTCAGGCTTAACTAGTAAAGACATCGAATCAGTAATCAAAATCCTCCCATCAAACAAAGGCCCAAGACTTGATGACTTCTCTAGAGAAATCTATGAAATATTCAAATAATAATTAACACTAATTCTTTTGCAATTCTTCCCCAAAAAATAAAGTGGAAAAACACTTTCAAATTTGTTTTATGATGCTAGCATTATCCTGATACCAAAGCCAAAGATACTAATACGAAACAAAATTAAACAAAACAACAAAACCATTACAGAGCACTATTGCTGATGAATTCTGATATAAAACTCAACAAAATACTAGATATCTGAATTCTACAGCATAATACAGGACTTTTCACCATGGCCAAGTGAGATTTATGCATAAAGTTATGCTCAGTCGTTCAGAAGCATCCGATTCTTTGAGACCCAGGGATTTTAGCCTGCCAGGCTCCTCTGTCCATGGGACTGTGCTAACAAGAATACTGGAGTGGGTTGTGATTTTCTCCTCCAGGGGATCTTCCTGACTCTGAGATTGAACCTGTGTCTTCTGCATCTCTTGTATTACAGGTAGATTCTTTACCACTGAGCAACTGGGGAAGCTCCTAAAGGCACAGCTGCTTACATGTATGCAAATAAGTCCATGTAAATACCACAGTAACAGAATGAAGGACAAAACTCACATGATCATATCAATTGATACAGAAGAGACAACAGACAAAATCCAACATCTTTTCATAGTAAAACCACTCCACAAACTAGGAAAAGATAGACATTATCTCAACATACTAAAGGTCACATAGAAAAGCCCACAGGTACCAGAATACTCAGTAGTGAAAAGTGGAAATTTTTCATATAGGATCAGGAATAAGGTAAGAATGTGTCACTCTTTCCACTTCTATTCAACATACTTGAAGTCCTAACCCAAGCAATGAGGCAAGAAAAATAAAAGAAATCCAAACTGGAAAGGAAGAAGTAACATTATCTCTTTTTGTATATAATATGATCTTACATGCATATGTAGAAAAAAACCTAAGGATTCAAATTAAAACAAAAGCAAAACTGATGAGTCTAATGGGCATTATTAAATAATACTTCTGATTGAACATTAGGAATCCTTGCCTCATATATGATTACTAGGGATAAATTTATGCTAATTCCCCACTAATACAATATTTTTCTTTATATTTTTATTTTTCTTGTTCATTTTTTCTATTTTATGGGGTCCTTTAACAAATAAGCATATTCTTTTCTATCCCTAGTATTTTGTTAACGAATCTGCATCACAAGCGGAAGTTATTATTGTATTGTATTATTATATTCAATTTGCCATTTTTTTTTAAGTTTTCTAAAGATGGCTTCATGACAGACATTGATCTGTTATTTTCTTATCCTATACTATCCTGGTGTTTTGGTTTCCAGCTACTGTAACTAGTATGGCAAACTTAGAAGCTTAAAATAACACTCATTATTATATCAGTATTGACAGGTCATGAGTCCAGTTGCAGGTCAGCAAGATGCTCTGCTCAGGTCTCACAGGCTGAAATCAAAGCATTACCTAGTGTTACAATGTTCATTTAAGGCTCAAGGTCTTTCTAAAACACATTGATGGTCAAGTTTGCTTCCTTGTGATTGGATCCCTGATGTCTGTGCTGTTTTTTTTTTTTTTTTTTTCTGGTTGTTATACATGATGCACTTTCCCCTTTCTCCATCAACACTTCAGAACATAGCTGTTTACTTCCTTCCCCAAGGCCAGTGAGATCCCATCTCTCTGAGTTCTTCTGACACCAGCTGGAGAAAATTATCTCTTTAGAGGATCGGGTAGCTACTAAATCTAGACATGCCAATAATTTCCATATCTTACTGTCAACAGACTTCAGACTGTAATTACTTCTGAAAATTTTCCTTTACAGCTGTACCTATATTAAAATTTTATTGGATAGCTTAAAGACAAGAATATTGGAGGGGGCATATTTCAGAAACCTGCCTGCCACAGTATATTCTATACCCCCAAAGAGTCATTTCAATCTTAAGTAAAAAGTACATCTGGCTCCTTTCAAGGTTCTAAAAATTTCAGCTAATCATAGCATCAGTTCTATGCCCAAAATCCCACCACTAATATCAAGCATAAATGAAACTTTTGGGTATTAAATTTCCTGAGATCTAATCCTCTTCCATCTGTGAACCTTTAGTACTAAGCAATAAGGTATTTCCCTCTAATACTCCTAACATACAATGATGAGACAGGCATGGAGTTATAATTATAGAAAATGTGGCTCCAAAGGCATGGGAATTGAAGGTACAAAATAGTTTCTGGTCCAAAGCAGTTTTGAAATCCAGTTGAGTGAACTCCTTTAGATTTCAAGACCTGGAAATACTCCTCCTTGGCTCTGATCTCTTGATCTCTGGGGTCTCAGCTTTGCTTTTTGAGTCATTCTGCCTTTTCATAACTTATTGTAAACAACCAGATATATGTCTAACAATCATGAGTACAGATGTGTACCAAAGACATGTACCAGCACGTTCTTGGCAACACTATTTGAATAGATCCAAATTAACAACCAATGTCCATTACCAGAGGTCTGGATAAATTTTGGTATATTTTCATAGTGATCTATACATAAAATTACCTCGTGCAGACAGAATTCAAAAAGCAACAATCTTTGAAGGGCTACTCTCTGGATCTGGAATGAGGAAGAAGAAAGGGTTTTTGTGGATTCTGGTAAATCTATGCATTAGATCTAATTCTTAATTACAAGGATAAGCTTACAATTAATGAAAATCCATTATGGGCATTGATTTGCACTATGCATACCTTTTAATGTATATTATATTTTAATAACAATATTTTAAATACTGAAATATAGTTAAAACACAAGATTAACATTGCATCTATGTCAAGAAAATGATGGTGTATGTTAAAGCATCCTAAGGTTTTGCATTATGTGAGAGGTATCTAAAGACAAGAATTAAATTTGAATTTAAAATGTAGATTTCAGAATTATAAGGATCATTGGGAAAATAATGACCATCTTTCATGCACCTGAATTCACAAAAATTCTTTGTTTCTGTTAGGTAAAGCATCTCCACATAGGTATTTCACAGATTCATTTTCATTTCAACAAAGTGATTGTTTTTGATTTTATGTGTGCAGATCTCATTATGTCATACTGCAACTAACATCAACTGTCATATCATTATGTCATACTACTACAAACATCAGCATAGCTTACAAATACCTGTATTCCACACCCCCTAGTTACTTCTCCAGCCTCATTTCTGGCCGCTTGTGAACCTGCTCTCTTTGTTCATGGATATAAATAGTCTTCTTTCAAGTCTGAGAGGTCCCATCATCTCTGGAGCTGAAAACTTGATGTTCCCTTTCTGTAGGCTATTCTTTACCAAAACCCCTGGATAGATAGAAAGCCTAACTGATTCTTTGACTTTGAAGTGTAATAGCATGACAACCCACTCCAGTACTCTTGCCTGGAAAATCCCATGGATGGAGGAGCCTGGTGGGCTGCAGTCCATGGGGTCACTAAGAGTCGGGCACGAGTGAGCGACTTCACTTTCACTTTTCACTTTCATGCACTGGAGAAGGAAATGGCAACCCACTCCAATATTCTTGCCTGGAGAATCCCAGGGACGGGGGAGCCTGGTGGGCTGCAGTCTATGGGATCGCACAGAGTCGGACACAACTCAAGCAACTTAGCAGCAGTAGCAGCAGCAGCTTGTCCTTTTGAATGCCTTTGTTGACACTTCAGACTTTATGAATCCCTTTCATTCAGGCTTTGATGATACTCTGTATTTTTCACTGTTATAGCACACATCACACTTATTTACCATTTTCCCTCCCTGTTAGACCAAAGCTCCATGAGAAAAACAGACTAAAACCTCATATTCATTATTGTATTTCAATCACACGAATAAAAATAATAACTTTTGCAAGTGAGTCTAAAAGTTATAAAATTATGAAAATACTTCTCCTTTTGTAAAGTAAAACAAGTGTTTGAATTCAAATAGGAAATTCTGAAGTTTTCAGGTGTTAAAACTTGTGTATATTAATAAAGAGAAAAGGTGTATTAACACATGATAAGATGGGATAATATTAGTATCAAATTGAAACATGATGACTACATTGGAATATTATTGCATAAAAAATACAAGCAATCAGAAAGGATGTGACTATATAGATATTTCCTACTTAGTCTACTTAAAATATTTTAACTGCTGAGACGTTTATTTTGTTTATTTTTTTTTCCAACTACAATTTTATTTTTAAACTTTACAAAATTGTATTGAATCAATAACTTCTAAAGAATTTAACACTGGAACAAAAGAACTTTCTTAATATCTTTTGCACAATTTAATTGGAAAGCATTTTCTTTTTCTTGCATATTTTAATAGTTTTAGAGTGGCTTCATTGCTGAAAAATGCATGTTTATTGATCTATTCTTTCAAAAATTCCATCATAAATACAAATTGCATCTGAAACTATTCTTAAAATAACATTTATCTAATTATCTCCATTAGTCTTGCTTTGGTTATTTTGCAACTGTGTCCCTTAGAAAAGTGAAAGTGAAAGAGTCATGTCTGACTCTCTGCAACCCCATAGACTGTATGGTCCATGGAATTCTCCAGGCCAGAATACTGGAGTGGGTAGTCATTCCCTTCTCCAGGGGATCTTCCTTACCTAGGAATTGAACCGGAGTCTCCTGCATTGCAGGTGGATTCTTTACCAGCTGAACTACAAAGTATACATTAAAAGTGGGTTGTTGTGTTTTTTTTTGGTTCAATTGCTTGCTTGCTTTTAATTGCTCAATATCTAAGTAGCTTTGTTAACTTGAACACATTCCACAGTATTTGTCTTTAAATACTTCTTGTTACTTTATACTTAAGAGTAAGCATTATATAAAATTTTAGCTAAGAATTTCGCTCCCTGAAACTAAAGAAGAAAATCATGATTTTATTTTGAGATATAAGATGATGTGTTTTATATTAATAAAATATTTATTTCTATTGCAACACATATATACTGCTGCTGCTGCTGCTGCTGCTGCTGCTAAAGTAATGTTTGGTTTGATGACATCCGAAGTGTGAATTAAGAAATATTTACTCCCTACTGCCTCTTTTTAAAATAACTGATTAAGTCTCTAGGAATATTTTTTATAGAATTATGTTTTCAGTATTCCATAGGCAGGTCCACTGGAAAACTGCAGAAAAATGTGAAATATCCTGGGATAAATATTACACATTTTATAAGCCATATCTTAAAAGCCTGAGAACATAGTAAATATTTACTTTTTCCTTCTTTCACTCATGACAAATAAATACACACTGATTTCAGAGTCTTCAGGATGCCCATCTTGCCAAGAAACTTCAGTTTACAGGTTAGAAATATGGGTAACTTAAGTGCTTTTGTTTTAAAAAGTCTTTGAAGAATTCTTTCAGTATGTTGGTCATCTTAAAAAAGGACTCAAAATGACTTTGAAACCACTTTTCAAAATATTAGGTATTTTTAAAATTTAAAGTCAGGTTGTAAGTAGAAATTGTATTTTATGCAAAGATTATATGGTGAACTTTAGCAAGAGCTTAGACCCACCTCCCTCCCCAGAAGTATGATACAACTGAAAGAAAGAAAAAAGCAGTAAATTGGTTTCAAAGTTAACAGGAAAAGGTTGATATTTAGGGTTATCTAATGAAAGTCATTGGTACTGATTGGGAAGTATTCTGCTTCAAGTGTTTCCTGTATTAAAATGTTTAAATAGCATGTGTCAAGTGATAAATGCAAAACACTTTAAGTTGAAATGGTTCACAGTCCATCATTACTTTGGTTTCTGGGCACTTAAACTTGTATAGTGCTATAAGCAAACAAGAGGGGGGACCTACCTAAATAAAGTACGGTAAACCCTCATTTCCTGTCTCAAGTGACATCACCTAACATTTTGTTCTTCAAGGAGCCACGGTACTTTTTTTTTTCTTATTTGAGTATGTTTTTCACTGCTGCCTGAAGATTTAATAGCAGTGAATATATATGTGTTTCAACTGCAGACTGTGAACAGCTGATTGTGTAAAACTGCTTAATAAAACGTGTTTTTCAAAAAAAAAAAAAAATATTTAAAGGCAAATATAAGCACATCATAATTTTAAAATGCTTCATCTAAATAGGCAATGGATATTATTTAAATATAATTTGACTGCTATTAAGATCTAACATTTATGAAAAATGTTTCTGAAATATAACGTTTCAGCTGAAATTAGAAACATAAATTCATTGGTAACTAATACATGTTTTAAAAATTTTTTATGAGGATACAGACTTGTCATAAAATACATATATATAGATTTTTAATATTGGTGAATTGGAATGTTATATTTCCATATTCAGTGTGCATTTGATATTATTTTTATAATATTTACCTTAAAAAAATTCTGCACAATGCTGAAAGTAATAATTAGGGGAAAAAAGGATCTTTCTTACAGGTGCTATGTATCATTTCTAACACAATGAATTATTATGTGTGCATTAAGTTTCAAATAGGAAAAGGAGTACGTCAAGGCTGTATATTGTCACCCTGCTTATTTAACTTATATGCAGAGTACATCATGAAAAACGCTGGGCTGGAAGAAGCACAAGCTGGTATCAAGATTGCTGGGAGAAATATCAATAACCTCAGATATGCAGATGACACCACCCTTATGGCAGAAAGTGAAGAGGACTAAAAAGCCTCTTGATGAAAGTGAAAGAGGACAGTGAAAAAGTTGGCTTAAAGCTCAACATTCAGAAAACGAAGATCATGGCATCTGGTCCCATCACTTCATGGGAAATAGATGGGGAAACAATGGAAACAGTGCCAGACTTTATTTTTTTGGGCTCCAAAATCAGTGCAGATGCTGGCTGCAGCCATGAAATTAAAAGACGCTTACTCCTTGGAAGAAAAGTTATGACCAACCTAGATAGCATATTCAAAAGCAGAGACATTACTTTGCCAACAAAGGTCCATCTAGTCAAGGCTATGGTTTTTCCAGTGGTCATGTATGAATGTGAGAGTTGGACTGTGAAGAAAGCTGAGCACCAAAGAATTGATGCTTTTGAACTGTGGTGTTGGAGAAGACTCTTGAGAGTCCCTTGGACTGCAAGGAGGTCCAGCCAGTCCATTCTGAAGGAGATCAGCCCTGGGATTTCTTTGGAAGGAATGATGCTAAAGCTGAAACTCTGGTACTTTGGCCACCTCATGCAAAAAGTTGACTCATTGGAAAAGACTCTGATGCTGGGAGGGATTAGGGGCAGGAGGAGAAGGGGACGACAGAGGATGAGATGGCTGGATGGCATCACCAACTCAAAGGATGTGAGTTTGAGTGAACTCCAGGAGATGATGATGGACAGGGAGGCCTGGTGCGCTGTGATTCATGGGGTCGCAAAGAGTCGGACATGACTGAGAAACTGAAGTGAACTGAACTAAGTTTCAAAGGATATTACATAGTCTATAGTATATTTGGACTTGAACATAAATCATATATTCTGGAAGAGACTTTCCTGATTTACTTCAGTAAGCTCCGATTAAGCTAAACAAGACAAAGCAAGAGTAAAATGATCACTGAGAACTATATGAAGGAGGAGAAATAAACTTTTTAAAAGTATCCATATTTCTAAATGTGAAGTGATGCTTCAAAGAATTCTATTATGTACCTAATTTATGTGTTGGATCATAGAAAAAGCAATAGAATTCCAGAAAAACATCTGCTTCTGCTTTATTGATTATACCAAAGCCTTTGACTGTATAGATCACAACAAATTGTGGAAATTTCTTCAAGAGATGAAAATTCCATACCACCTGACCTGCCTCCTGAGAAACTCATATGCAGGTCAAGAAGCAACAGTTAGAACCAACATGGACCGACATACCCGTTCCAAATTGGGAAAGGCTGTATATTGTCACCCAGCTTATTTAACTTCTATGCACAGTACATCAAGCAAAATGCCAGGCTGGATGAAGCACAAGCTGGAATCAGGATTGCCAGAAGAAATATCAATATCAATAACCTCAGATATGCAGATGACACCACCCTTATGGCAGAAAGTGAAGAGGAACTAAAAAGCCTCTTGGTGCAAGTGAAATAGGAGAGGGGAAAAAGCTGACTTAAAACTCAACATTCAAAAGGCTAAGATCATGGCATCAAGTCCCATCACTTCATGGCAAATAGATGGGAAAACAATGGAAACAGTGACTTGATAAAAATAAACAGATTTTATTTTCTTGGGCTCCAAAATCACTGCAGACGGTGACTGCAGCCATGAAATTAAAAGACACTTATTTCTTGGAAAAAAGCTATGACCAACCTAGACAGTATATTAAAAGCAGAGACATTACTTTGCTGACAAAAGTCCATGTGGTCAAAGCTATGTTCTTTTCCAGTAGTCATATATGGATGTGAGAGTTGGACTATAAAGAAAGCTGAGTGCCAAAGAATTCATGCTTTTGAACTGTAGTGTTGGAGAATACTCTTGAGAATACTCTTGGACTGCAAGGAGATCAAATCAGTCCATACTAAAGGAAATTAATCCTGAATATTCATTGGAAGGACTGATGCTAAAGCTGAAACTCCAGTACTTTGGCCACCTGATGAGAAGTGACTCATTGCAAACGACCCCAATTGTGGGAAAGATTGAAGGCAATAGGAGAAGGGGACAACAGAGTTTGAGATGGTTGGATGGCATCATCGACTTGATGGACGTGAGTTTGAGCAAGTTATAGGTGTTGGCGATGGACAGGGAAGCCTGGTGTGCTGCAGTCCATGGGGTTGAAAAGATTTAGACATGACTGAACAACCGAACTGAACTGAATTTATGCTCATCAGAGGGAAGACAGAAGTGGTGAAACCTATAAGGAGACCCAGAGATTCACTCACTCTTACACATAAAGGGTAAGATGGGGCTCCTGAAGC
This sequence comes from Bos mutus, assembly GCF_027580195.1. Taxonomy (NCBI): domain Eukaryota; kingdom Metazoa; phylum Chordata; class Mammalia; order Artiodactyla; family Bovidae; genus Bos; species Bos mutus. The sequence continues at coordinate 39,753,355 of NC_091643.1, read as the reverse complement.
ACACAGAATGGGGAAACACACAGGAAACATGTGCAAGACTCCAGAGCAGGAGCAATACTCCTCAGGCAGGACCTGGTATCATGTCCAGATGGACAGAGGACTGCTTCTCCTTCCCACACCTCTGCTATCAGCTCCAACACATAACAAACTTGGACGACATCCTCCTATCTCTGTTCCTCAAAAAAAGAAAAAAAAAAAAATGAGAGGGACTTAAAAAAACAATACCATTCCTTGGATCCATCAGTGAAGTGAGGTCACAGTGAAAATATTCACCAAAATCTATCAATATCTACGTGTGTGTGTGCTAAGTCACTTCAGTTGTGTCCGACTCTGTGTGACCCTATGGACTGTAGCCCTCCAGGTTCCTCTGTCCATGGAATTGGAGAATGGACAAGAATACTGGAGTGGGTTGCCATGCTCTCCTTCAGGGGACCTTCTCGACCAAGGGATGGAACCAGCGTCTCCTGAATCTCCTGCATTGCCATGGGTTCGTCACCACTAGAGACAGATAAATCCGGAGTCACAGTTAGGATCTGCTTTCCTAGAACAGAAGCTCCTAGACCCTTGTGGGGGCCGGGGACCCTGAAGGGGTCATTTGATGAACTGCTGGCCATTTATCTGGACTCCATGGTGAAGACTTATTCGGGGGGGGTGCTTAGTTTTAGGGTGACCTCACACTGGGTGAAGAATTTGTCTGCAATGAAGGAGACCCCGGTTCAATTCCTGGGTTGGGAAGATACCCTGGAGTAGGGATAGGCTACCCACTCCAGTATTCTTGGGCTTCCCTGGCAGCTCAGCTGGTAAAGAATCCATCTGCAATGCGGGAGGCCTGGGTTTGATCCCTAGGTTGGGAAGATCCCCTGGAGAAGGGAAAGGCTACCCACTCTGGTATTCTGGCCTGGAGAATTCCATGGACTGTATAGTCCCTGGGGTTGCAAAAGAGTCAGACACAACTGAGCGACTTTCACATTCACTTTGGGCTTCCCAGATGGCTCAGATGTAAAGTGCCTGCAATGCGGGAGACCTGGGTTCAATCCCTGGGTCAGGAAGATCCCTTGGAGAAGGAAATGGCAACCCACTCCAGTACTCTTGCCTGGAAGATATCATGGACAGAGGAGCCTGGTAGGCTCCAATCCATGGGGTCACAGAGTTGGACAGGACTGAACAACTTCACTTTCACTTTTCACTTTCATGGCTTTTAACTGCAGGAACCCCACCAGGTTCCCCACCAGGAATCCCAGCCTAGAATGATCCCTGCTGGCCTTGGCAGGGATCCCAAGAAAATCAACCACTTTCAAATACACTCAGAGCACTTCCATGACAAATCCTACACCCACCCTCCCCCTGCAAGTAGAAAGGATTTCACACACACCTCCCCCACCTGGAGAGCAGTATTTCTCCCACTCCAGACCTCTCTACTTTCCTGAATGACCTGAAGGAAGAGGGAAGGTAAGGAACGTTTGTGAAGGTCATGGCCCAAGAACAGAGGCACAGTAACATACCGAAATTTAATTATAGGATTGCAGAACTCTTTCCTTCCCTCACAGCTATGGTCGTATCCACAGGGCTCCCATGGGTTGCAGCCAAGAGGACCATGAGGCACAGACTCTAAGAAGGTGAATTTAGGAAATCCAAAGTCAAGCAGAAGAACAGAAATCAGACACAAAAGATCTGAAATCTGTCACTGAGAACTACAGCAAACAGTACACACAGCCCAACTCATAAGGAGATTAACATAAACCTCACACATAAGCCGATTCAACTTCTGTCATGTAATACACCTTGTTCAGCTTTCGACAGAAAATTACGAGGCCTAACAAAAGGTGAGAAAGCACAGTCTGAACAGGAAAGACAGATGTCAGAACCAGATTCAGACATAACAGAGATGTAACAATGATCAGAAGGGGAAATTAAAATAAGTATGATGAATGCGTTAAGGGCTTTCATGGAAAGTCGAGAGCATGCTAGAACAAAGAGACAATGCAAACTAAGAGATGGATACTCTAAGAAAGGATCAAAATAAAATGCTAGAAATGAAAAGCACTACAACAGAGACGAATGGTGCCTCCACTGGGGTCAACTGCAGACTGCACACGGACAAGGAAGAACAAGCTTGATGACTGGTCAATAGAAAATTTACAGACCAAAACAGAAAAAAATGGATAAAAAATAACAGAGCAGAACTTCTGAAAAGTCTGAGACAATTCCAAAAAGATTTGTATACACAGAATGGGAATAACAGAGGCAGAGGAAAGATAATATGGAGAAGAGACGTTCTAGGTAATAATGGCTAAGAATCTTCCTAAATTAATGTCAGATACAACCAATACACTGATATAGTTTGATGAGTATATCTAGTCAAACCACTATATTAATGTCAAATACCTGGCAAAGGAAGCACAGGTATTATCAAAAGTATACATATATTAATAAAAATATCAACATTTAGACATGTTATGTTCAAAGTGTAGAAAACCAAAGATCAAGAGAAAAGTCCTGAAAGAAGCCAATGTAGCAAAGAGACAAATTACCAATAGAGGGACAAGGATAAAATATAAGTATCCTTGTCATCAGAACCTGTGCATCACAAATTCAGTGAAGTGAAAGACTCTAGGTGCTGGAAGGTAGGGAAGAAAGAATGCATTCTATGTCCAAGAAATCACCTTCAAAAGTGAAGGAGAAACAGACTGTCAAACAAACAAAACCAAAGAGAGTTGCTATATTTGTCCTGAAAGAAACATGTCTCCTTCATCTCCTGCATTGCAACTGAGCAACCTGGGAATCCCAAAAGCAAGTGTAGACACTGAGAAAAATGGTAGTCACTGCATTTGAAATCTGTCTACATCTGAGAATTTAATGATGGGACTGGAAGAAAAAGTTCATATAACCACTCTCATCTATTTACCCTGACCCTACATGTTTTTCATGATTAGATCTACTATAACATGGCAGGGACCTTCTTATCTGGATAACAGACATTTGTGGGAGGGGAGATAATGATTAAAATTCAAACCACATTATGTAAGTCAACTTTTAGCTCCTCAGAGTAAGATCAGTGAAGTCAACCCTGCTGAGGAAATTATTCTTATCTGGTGCACTCTGAAATGGGAGAAGATTTTACAGTCAGAGGATCCTCCCCCTATAGGGAATGAGACTTCCATCCTCACTTATAAATTTTATAAGTTTATAAAGCTTTAGGGAGGAGGGCCAACACACACAGGAAACTGGGATAAGAAAGAAAACCAAACAAGGATACCAAGAAAGCCAAACAAGGATACTGCCTCTTAAGTGAGAAATGCTTAAAAATTGCTCAGAATTCAGAGAAAGAGGACAAAAAAGTGAAAATTATGAGACCATCAATGTAGTAGAAAGACACTAGAGAATGTATATAATTTTTTTCTTATAGTAAATTAGAGAACTCAATTTTTTAATGGTAAAATATATGAAAAAAGTAAATTTTTTGAAACTATAAACAAGACCTAAATCTGAAGAATCTCTTATACTTGCTTTGGTTCAGGTCCCATACAATAATGCAATTCAGTTCAGTTCAGTTCAGTTGCTCAGTCGTGTCCGACTCTTTGCAACCCCATGAATCCCAGCAATAGGAAACATCAATTCATTTGGATGAAAATAAACATTTTATTTGAACAAGCAAGAGAAAGAAACAATTTACCTATAAAGGGAAAAGAAAACCCACTCTCACTCTACTCACCACCAGGAAAGCCTTTGCTCTAATTTCACTAATCACACTCAACACCAAATGAGCTTAAAAATTAGCAAGCTTACTGGGTTTTGGTTGTAAGAAAGGATTTAGATCAAGTGACCCAGCAGGAGCATCAGTGGCACAGCAGACACTCCACAGCCCCCTGGGAGGTCTCTGTGACCCCCAGTCCAGCCACAGGGTGGGGTGAGTTGCCCATCACAGCCATGACTAGGAGATGTAGACCACTGTTATTTAATGAACCTGGGATCCCTCAGGTTGCACATTTTCTAGCCACAGAGCAGTCCCCTAAACAAAGAGTGTCCGGCTCTCAGTTCAGATGTGTGTCACCAATATTATTGATTCATCAATTGCAATTGCTTATTACTCAATAATCTATCCTGACAATGAGCTACAGGTATTTGATTCTGCACAATGGAAGTTTCATTGGATTCTCATATTTTAAAACCTGAATGGAATTTTTTTTTTTCTTTTAAGTTAGGGAAAGAGGACTGAACCACTACTCAAATCCTCATGTGTCCCTGATCACAGGGAGAAAGCATTTACTTCTCACTTGAAAATTCTGAAAGAAAATAATTAGACAAAGAATTGCCAACCAAATACTAACAAAACTGAAGCAAGCACTGCAATATTAACATGAGAAAAACAGACTTGAATTTAAAAAGTATTTGTGCAAAAAGGTCACATTTTAAAGAGTGATTAAACACATTCACTCTTCAACAAATGAAAAGATGTCATGATTTAATATATGCCAAGTAGAATAATGGGCTTTGTTGGTGGCTCTGTCATAAAGAATCCACCTTCCAGTGTGGGAGGTATGGATCCGAACCTTGGGTCAGGAAGATTCCCCGGAGAAGCAAATGGCAACCCACTCCAGTATTCTTGCCTGGAGAATTCTATGGATAAAGGAGTCTGGTGGACTACAGTCCATGGAGTTGCAAAAGAATTCGATACAACTTAGTGACTAAACAACAAAAGAGTACTAAAACAGAAATTGTTCATGATAAGAAATGAATGATACATTTTTGTTGATAGATATGATTACTGGGACACTTCAGCTTATGCTCATGCATGAATATGACAAGCCAAAAATATAGAGGTTTTGAATAATTGCTAAAGTATACAGTACATACCCATATACCCACTCTCAAAATTTTTCTTATACATAAAGTTCATCTTCCTCTCAAGTACCTTGAAAAATTTACAAAATTTCTGGCTGTTAGATCTCCAAAGTGCAGAGCACAGAGATGATTGTGAAAACTATTGTTCCCACACTCTGTGTTGTTGTTTAGTTGCTAAGTCATGTCCGACTCTTTTGAGACCCCATGGACTGTAGCCCACCAGGCTCCTCTGTCCCTGGGATTTCCCAGGCAAGAATACTGGAGTGGGTTGCCATTTCCTTCTCCACACTCTCTATGAGAGCAGTGTAAATTAAAGACTCAGAACTGAGCAGGTGAATAAAAATAACACGCAAAACAGAAGAGATTAGCATAGTAGGTTAAGAAGGCTAATGTATAAGAATATGAGTTCTGGAAAGAAAAAGAATGGAAAGAAGAATTTCAATTATTAATACTATTATTCTAGAACTAGTAGAAGAGAATTTTCCCAAGTTGTACTAAAAATAATATAGAATATTAGAAATCATAACTGGTATTATAATAGTGCTACCAAAGATAACAATTTTCAAGTATACTGAATACTTTGCAATAACAACAGTTTAACAATATCAGGACTCAAGACTTGAGGAGCCAAGTTCCCAAAGAAAAGAAACATATAGCTAAATGCATTCTTCAGTTTCGAAGCTGTTGCTCCCCTCAGAAATGTGCTGATTTTCTTGGGACATGGACACAGGAAGGAAAGCGAGGGAGGCCTAGAACTTGCTTGTGGCAGCCTCACTGGGCTGAAGAGAAAATGCACTGGATTTCATGGATACCAACACAAGGCCTAGAGAACAAATATTCTGGGGGAAAAAAAGATAAACTCCTATATTCTGTGTTCAATTTTCCCTCCCATCACTTGCCAACTCATGATTTACAGAAGAGGAGGACAGTCTATGAATAACCAAGAAATAGGTTAAGGCTCACACACCAAAAGCAAGTTTTATCAACCTTCGTGGACTGGGGAAAGAAAGTGTGGATCTAGTAAATATTCTAAAATGTCAGTTTGACAGGGCTATGTCAAAGGACTTGTCATACTGGAGATGCGTAAGACTCACCTGGATCAAGGAACCTAACATGTACACCAACTGCTTTTCTAAAACAGTATTCTCTGGAGAAAGATAACCAGTATCCAAATATCTAATTTTTTCATATGCAGTATCCAATATTCAATTAAAAATTACTGGATATGAAAAGATAAAGGACAACATACCTGAAAAACCAGGTATGAACAGACGGTGGAAACAGACACACGTACTATCCAGGTGTTGGAAATAATAGACAAATAACTAAAATAAATGGGATTAATCCATTCAGTAAATAGGTGAAAAGATTAGAAAACTTAACCAGATGGCTTCGATATTTTTTAAAGGATATTCTAGAACCGAATATTTAGTCCAGGTTAAAAAAAATTAAAAAAGGACTCCAAGTGCTTTTACCACTAACAATTACAGTTTTTGTTTCATGAACTTCTGATACCATAGCAACCATCAAGAGACAGCTGAAAGAGGACTCATGTGACCCTCCAACATTATTCAAAATTTCAGTCAAAATACTAGAAGAATGATATTAGAGTTCAGTATGCGTAATAGTAATTAACTCTCTCTATGAATTCAAGAAAGCTCAATATTTAACATGATGTTAGACTAACTTCACATGTTTCTTTTTTAATCTTACTCTCTCCAGTGTTATTTCTGACCTTCCTGGGGTGGGGGGGAGGGGGTCATATTTAATCCTCCCAAGCATTTGCTTTTACTATTTTGATGTGTGAAACCTTTCACAATTCTCTCTAAAATGTTTCAAAATTTCTCCAAATTGGAAAATCAAAGTCTCCCCATTGACAAATAGTTGAGATGGAAAAATGACTAGTTTCAAGACAACAGAAAATAATACAAAAAGCATGTCAGCAGCATTTTAAGGGAGAGAAACCTCTCCAAAGTACTGCGCCCAGAGCCCTTCATTCTCAGGATCACTAGAAAATTTCACTGTGTTAGAAATTGGAGAAACTATGAGATATCAGAAACACTGCCATTTAATATCAGATCCTATAGCTTTACTTCAGTCTTGTAAAATAATTTTAATGAAAAAAAATCAGTAGAAAGGGCTGAAAAGGGAGAGACTGAGAACCCATCAAAAGTGTGAAAATTTGTGTTTCCCCAAATATACTTTGGGGAACACAAGCCATCAGCCATCTGAAATGTGGTATCACCTTGTTTTGAGAACAAGCCACTGTAAAGTAATCAAAGGTCAACTTCTTCATACTGATTACAGGAATTAAAATTGATCTCCTTATTTGCAAATAAATTATCTATTAATAGCTATGAAACTGTATGCACATAACCTGAAAGCCTTAAAATCAGAAGAAATAAGTCTCCTCAACAGAATAAAGGCAGATAAAGTTAGCTTCCCAGGTGGCACTGGAATTTGCCCAGCAATGCAGAAGACATGAGACATGGGTTCCCTCCCTGGGTTGGGAAGATCCCCTGGAGGTGGGCATGGCAACTCATTCCAGTTCTTGCCCAGAGAATCCCATGGACAGAGGAGCCTGGAGGACTATGGTCCATAGGGCCACAAAGAATTGGACATAACTGAAGTGACTTAACATCCACACACACAAAGCATGCTCTCGTATGAAAAATAATTTGCTACTTCTAGAAGAGTAAACTACTTAAACTCCCAGGAGATGTATGAGTTGTTTTGATCTCTAGATCTGATTTTCCTAATTAATCAATCAGTCCTCAAGGGATTTTGAAATAAGATATATTATATATATATATATATATAGAGAGAGAGAAATATATATATATATATATATATATATATATATAACAAATTGGGTCCCTAATTCTTTGTGAAACTCTACAACATGTTTACTAAAATTTAAAAAAAAATTCAACAGTTATTAATGAGACTGAGAATTTCATTATTTTACCCTCAATTAGTGTCACTATTAAATAATAAATCTGGTAATCCAACCTGTTTTTAAGATTAAAGTAAATGAGAAGAAAATCATTATTTTATCTATTTGTAGATCATCACTAAATACTTAAGACTAGCCCAAGATTTTTGACTGTTTTTGTCAACTCTATTTTGAAGGGATTAACAGATTAATATTTCCAACATAATGTTTTATGTTAGGAATCCTCAACCTAGATGAAAATAAAATCCAGTAGTGGTTACTGTGAACTAATTTCCATAAGGGGAACCTTGCTAATAAATGGACATAAATTATCTGAGATTAACACAAATGATGATTTTAAAAAATTATGCCAAATGATTTCTCACCTAACTGATAAACAAATTTGTTTCTACAAGAAAATTAGAAGATTCTGTGGATTTCTTGAAAAATATTGGGAAGTATGTATCTCAAGGAGAAATGACATGGTAGGTACTGAAGATAAGATGGTAATTTTGGTTTTCTTAAAGTAAAAAGATAAATCCATCAGACACAAAGAGAAGAGATTCTCAGAAATCATGCATGACTTGGGTATAGCCCCCGAAGTCAAGCACAAAGACAATACCTTTTGGCACATTTGGATTATGGCAAAACCATATCACACATGAAAGACCATATTGGGTCTTATTTATCAGACTTCAATGTGACTTTGCTTAATCTCTCTGTGGTGACTGTGTCATTACCACTAAATACTGACGTGAAGACACAAGTAGCATGTTTTGATCCATAATATTATGTATCGTTGCAGTGAAATTTTTATGGCTAAACCTTGGTGATTTCTCCTTCTTATTTTGGGGCTTCCCTGGTAGCTCAGCTGGGAAAGAATCTACCTGCAATGCAGGAGACCCCGGTTCGATTCCTGGGTCAGGAAAAATCCCCTGGAAAAGGGATAGGCTACCCAATCCAGTATTCTTGGGCTTCCCCAGTGGCTCAGCTGGAGAAGAATCTGCATGAAATGTGGGAGACCTGGGTTCAATTCCTGGGTGGGAAAATCCCCTGGAGACAGCATGGCAACCCAGTCTAGAATTCTTGCTTGGAGCATTCCCATGTACAAAGGAGCCTGTCAGGCTACAGTCCACGGAGTTGCAATGGGAATAAATATCTTGTGCAGGTTGAGCTAACCACACCTGGAATTTATTTGCAGATTTGGTAAAGAATATGTAAAGGAAATAAGGATAAAGAACAGCAAGTGTAATGTTTTAAATGAAAAAATGCTTCTGATTTTTATACATATAAAACTATAGAATTTTTTCACTTAAAACTTTTGAGAAAAGTTGCAAAATTTTTGGATCTTTCTTACTGACAGAGAATTGTCTTCTGAAAATCTGAAGTAGAACATGATGATTAACATCCTTATTTATCCTTTTAAACACAGAGATACGTACGCACCCACACTGAACTTGAGCAGTAAAGTTGCCTCTTGTGAAAGATAAAGACCAATCCCCAATGGGTAGTGGCCTTGGGTCTTGAACTTAAGTAATCTGGCTTCAAACTTCTCATTCTAATGATTATATTTTTTAAATAGAATTGCTTTCTTTATTTCTTCTTTGGATTGCTCATTGGTGGGGTTCAGAAACACAACTGAGTTTTGTACATTGCTGTACCCTGAAACTTTGCAGAATCTATTAGCTCTTTAGTTTGTTTTGTGTTGCAGATTCTTGTATACTGCAGATTTGGAGTTTTGCTATATTTTTTTTTCCCCAAATTGGTTGCTACTGATTTAATTTATAATACCCAAGGCCTTAAAATATATTCTGTATTTTTAAATGCTAACTATAATTTACTATTCTATTTCTTGGGTTGCCTGGCTTAGTGTATTCATATATTAAAAAAGAAATGACCTAAAAATTAAAATCTTTAGTAACACTTTCCAGTATTAAAGAAATGTGTTAAAGGCAAAACTACTACCATCAAGACCAGAAATTTTAAAAATAAAAATGATGAGAATTACAGTGCATGTGAAAATGAGAAGCTAATGAGAAAATTTAGACAGAAACCTCACAGTGTTGTATTTATTCAATGACTTTATTTTCTTTGCAAGTCTCTCATAATTATATGCAACTTCAGTTAAATATTAGAGGTATTATGGTCCTGTATAGTTCCTAGGAAGAAAACTGGCTTTTTCTTTTTTTCCCTTACTTGCAGCTGGTGTTGGGTGGTGATAAAAAAAGGAGATAAAGAAATCACCTGGAAGTACATGCTTGAAGGTAAACCCAGGATGTCAAGGGTTAAAAAGAGAAGAAAAAAGCAGGATTGGGGGTGAGGGAAGGAAATAGATGACAAAATTTAAACAACAGAGTAACTGAACAGTATCAAAGGACACTACAGAAAATAGTGCCTTAAAATACATTTCACCCTTGAATAACACAGGCTTGAGCAGGCTGGTTCACTTACACACAATTTTTTCAGTAGCAAATACAACAATGCTATACAATCCATACTTGGTTGAATTCACTGATGCAGAAGAATTGTAAATACTAAGGAACCATGGGTAGGAAGAGCCAAGTAAAATTATATAGGGAGTTTCAACTGCACAGAGGGTCAGCCTCCCTAACCCCCATGTTGCTCAAGGGTCAACTGTGGTCTAAAAATGAAACAGTTCAACAAATATGCTCTCATAGTAGATGAAAGAAAACACTTGAAGTGGCAATGTCAGCATAAACATAGAAATTTTAAGTACTGTTAATTTTCATCTTTGTCTCCTTCCCTTTTCTTTATTATGTATTTTCTTCACTGGGATTTCCAGGGAAATCTTAATAAATCACATACAGAAAAATGAGTCTGCCTCTGGAACAACAATAAGTTGATGTCTTTGTTGTTACCTTGTTAACATTATGTCACCTGTACTGCTGTCTTTCAATTTCTTGTATGAAAATGATATCTCTTTAGTCTTATCAGCAGCACATAGAGATTTCACTTTAAACAAGAAAACTAAATATTCTTAACAACAATGGTTTGTTGACTTTACTATTACTATTAGTATTTTTATGTTCCCAAAAGATGATGTGGAGAATACCACTTTTTCCAGACCAGCTTTTCCAATAGATCAGCGGTATCTATTCCTGCCTTAATGGAAAAGTTCTGTATCTGTAAAGTTAAAAGTTGTAGTGATGATGTTCATCTGCTGACATTTATTTTTCTTGCATGAAGCAGTCATTGTAAAATCTTTGAGGCCATCTCTTTTAAATACCCCTTTATCCTAAGCACCCAACACTAGCTTGGTATACAGTAGGTGCTCAATACAATACAGCAGGTGCTAACCAGGGGGTTTCCCTGGTGACTCAAGCAGTAAAGAGTCTGCCTGCAGTGCGGGAGACCCAGGTTCGATCCTTGGGTGGGGAAGATCCCCTGGAGAAGGAAATGTCGACCCACTCCAGTATTCTTGCCTGGAAAAATCCCACAGATGGAGAAGACTGGTAGGCTATAGTCTGTAGGGTTGCAAAGAGTCAGACAAGACTGAGCCACTTCACTCTCTTTCTTTTCTTATCCTCAGCACCCAACACTAGCTTGGTATACAGAAGGTATTCAAAACATAAGAATGGCAACATAAGTGAGAATTAGTGCTTATCAAACTTGGGTATTTTAAATCGATAAAGCAGTTGGATAGATGGACAGACAGGCAGATGGATGGACAGATGGATAGATGGGTGGATGGATAGATAGATAAATTAGGTGGATAGATAGACTGACAGATAGATGGATGGATAGAAAGAATCACAACATTATGTTCATTTTCTACTACTGTGGAAATCACAACTCTTTCTCCCTCAAAAATAATTTTCATTATGATATTTAGTAGAACCTATGGAATATTATTCCAATCCAGAAATCTCTGCAATTTTTGTATCAAGAGATATGATACATAGGAAAGTCACATCCTCCATAAGTATCCAGTGTAAAGCTTTTCAAAAGTCCATATCAATATCTCAAACTCTGCATCTGGACTTACACCCTGGGACATATTCCACGAGGTCCACCCTGTTGTCCAAAGTCACATCCTCTCAAGAGAGGAAGAGAGTCCTCATAGTAGGAAGATGTTCTGGTCATTTTTCATGCAGTGAGAGTGGTGTTTGCTTAGTTTTCTGGTTAGTATACTTTGGATCTTTGAACTGTGGTGTTGGAGAAGATGCTTTAGAGTCCCTTGGACTGCAAGAAGATAAAACTAGTCCATCCTAAAGGAAATTAATCCTGAATGTTCATTGTAAAGACTGATGCTTGAGCTGAAGCTCCAAAACTTTGGCCACCTGATGCAAAGAGCTGACTCATTAAGACCTTTAAGCTGAGAAAGATTGGAGGCAGGAGGAGAAGGGGATGACAGAGAATGAGATGGTTGGATGGCATCACCAAGTAAATGGACATGAGTTTGAGCAGAGTCCAGGAGATGGTGAAGGACAGGGCAAGCCTCGCATGCTGTAGTCCATGGGGTTGCAAAGTGTCACACATAACTGAGCAACTGAACAACAATAACATAGTTTGGGCCATCTTCAAATAACAAAAGAAAGCAAGGTAAATGGAACAGATGGAGATAAGGAAGTCATTGTAGTCCTGTTAGTCCAAATGTAGCAGAGTTGAGTTCAGTTCAGTAGCTCAGTCATGTCCAAATGTTTGTGACATCATGGACTGCAGTACACCAGGCTTCCCTGTCCATCACCAACTCATGAAGCCTGCTCAAACTCATGTCCATCGAGTCAGTGACACCATCCAGCCATCTCATCCTATGTCATCCCCTTTGCCTCCTGCCCTCAATCCTTCCCAGCATCAGGGTCTTTTCCAATGAGTCAGTTCTTCATATCAGGTGGCCAAAGGACTGGAGTTTCAGCTTCAGCATCAGTCCTTTCAATGAACACCCAGGACTGATCTCCTTTAGGATGGGCTGGTTAGATCTCCTTGCAGCCCAAGGGACTCTCAAGAGTCTTCTCCAACACCACAGTTCAAAAGCATCAATTCTTCAGTGCTCAGCTTTCTTTATGGCCATTCACATCCATGACTACTAGAAAAACCATAGCTTTGACTAGATGGATCTTTGTCACCAAAGTAATGTCTCTGCTTTTTAATATGCTGTCTAGGTCATAGACTTTCTTCCAAGGAACAAGTGCCTTTTAATTTCATGGCCTCATTCTCCATCTGTGGTGATTTTGGAGCCCAAGAAAATAAAGTCTGCCACTGTTTCCAATGTTTCCCCATTTATTTGCCACTAACTGATGGGACCAGATGCATGATCTTAGTTCTCTGAATGTTGAGCTTTAAGCCAGCTTTTTCACTCTCATCTTTCACTTTCATCAAGAGGCTACTCAGTTTCTCTTCACTTTCTGCCATAAGGGTGGTGTCATCTGCATATCTGAATTTATTGATACTTTTCCCAGCAATCTTGATTCCAGCTTATGCTTCATCCAGACTGGTATTTCACATGATGTACTCTGCAAAGTATATAAGTTAAATGTAAGTTATATAAACAGGGTGACAATATGCAGCCTTGACATACTCCTTTCCCAATTTGGAAACCCTGTGTTGTTTCATGTCCACTTCTAACTGTTGCTTCTTGACCTGCCTACAGATTTCTCAGGAGACAGGTCAGGTGGTCTGGTATTCATGTCTCTTGAAGACTTTTCCACAGTTTGTTGCGATCTGCACTGTAAAAGGCTTTGGCATAGTGAACTAAGCAGAAGTAGATGTTTTTCTGGAACTCTCTTGCTTTTTCAGTGATCCAGAAGATGTTGGTAGTTTGATTTCTGGTTCCTCTGCCTTTTCTAAATCCAACTTGGACATCTGGAAGTTCATGGTTCACATACTGTTAAAGCCTGGCTTGGAGAATTTTGAGCATGACTTTGCAAGCGTGTGAGATGAGTGCTAGTGTGTGGTAGTTTGAGATTCTTTGGCATTGCCTTTCTTTGGGATTAGAATGAAAACTGACCTTTTCAAGTCCTGTGGCCACTGATGAGTTTTCCAAATTAGCTGGCATATTGAGTGCAGCACTTTCACAGCATCATCTTTTAGTATTTGAAATAGCTCAACTGTAATTCCATCACCTTCACTAGCTTTGTTTGTAGTGATGCTTCCTAAGGCCCACTTGACTTTGGACTCCAGGATATCTGGCCCTAGGTGAGTGTTCACCCCATTATGGTTATCTGGGTCATGAGGATCATTTTTGTATAGTTCTTCTGTGTATTTTTGCCACTTTTTCTTAATATCTTCTGCTTGTCTTAAGTCCATATCATTTCTGTCCTTTATTTTGCCCATATATACCAGGACCCAGAAGCCCCACAGAGACTGATCCAGACTAGCCTTGAGTGTTTAAGTGTCTCCTGTGGAGAAATGGGTCAGCAGTGGCCTTCCACGGGGACAGGGGCTCTGACTGCAGTATACCTGAGTTTCTCAACGTGTGGCATAAGCCCTCTTGGAAGAGGTCGCCATTAGCCCCAACATAGAGCTGCCAAGCAGATGAGAACCCCCAGGGAATTTGACTTTGGAGGCCAGTGGGACTTGGTTAGAGAACTTCCACATGACTAGGGAAACAGACTCTTGGAGGGCACAAACAAAACCTTGTACATACCAGGAGTCATGAGAAAGGAGCAGTGTCCCCACAAGAGACTGGGTCAAACTTGACTATGAGTATCTAGGAGTCTCAGGTGGAGGCATGGGTCAACAGCTTAACCTCAGGCCAAACAACACGGAGGGAACACAGCCCCACCCATCAACAGAAAATACAGCACAAGTCAAAGCAAATAGTCAATCATTCCTACTTATTAGATGTTCTAAAGCTTGCCCAGGTCTTACTTTCTTCTCCACTGAGCACACGCGAGGATTGATAGTCTCCCTTCTTGTTCCAAATGAGCAGTGCCAGGAGACCAGGTCTGTATGATGGGTTTGGGATAGAATTGATACATTTGTACTACAATCTCTCCTGTCTCCTTGAGTGAAAGACCTTGCATCCTAGTCTTGAAACAGGAGAGACCCTAAAATTCTACATCCAACAAGAAAATCTTATCTCAATTTGTGCACCTCTGACGTGAATTAGAAAGGAAGAAAAAGTGAGAAATAAACCTTTGTTTTCTAAGCCCCTCAGATTTCAGGGTTATTCTTTTATTTATTTGTTTATTTATCTTACTGCACTAGGTCTTAGTTGCAGCATCCTGGGTCTTTAGTTGTGGCAAGCAGAATCTTCCATCTTAGTTGTGGCATGTGGGATCTAGTTCCCTGACCAGGGATGGAATTTGCACCCCCTGCATTGGGAGTGCAGAGTATTAGCCACTGGACCACCAGGGAAGTCCTTGGGGTTATTATTTTTTCCATAGCAAAATAAAGGCTACATGAGCTCATCTTAAACCACTAGAATATTGTAAAGTAATTAGCCTCCAATTAAAATAAATTAATTAATTTTAAAAATCCACCTACTTACTTTTGACAAGAGATAAAAAAATTGATAATAATAATAATAAATACAACATGAAAAAGTAAAGGACATTATGGTGAGTTTTAGAGAAATCACAGCTATCTAATTCCAAAGAAAGCAGTGATGCTCTGACCCGGGCAGCCCTGAGAAATCCTTAAGAGCTGAGATAGCCATCACTGTTGACAAGTTTCTTGGGTGGTGTTTCTCCCTCTTCTGCTGTGGAGACAGGCAGGCTGGGGCAAATGTTTTCTATCTTGACTGTCACACATTGACTTCTGCTTCCTTCGGGATCATCCAATCTGACATCTATAAACATGAACATAGTAATTTCAAATTTACTCACTTTTGCCTCTTGGCTTTCACTGTGACAGAATACGGGCAATGGTGAGGGAAAGTCAAGGACAAAGACCTGTGAGTATGCCTCTTTCAATCAATACCAACAAGACACAAGGAAGGGATTTAGAAAGGCAAAATGTGTATTAAAAATAGAAAAGAGCTGGATGATATTTATGTAAAGGCTTATAAAATGACTCTATGCCAACTATGATGACTATACACTTCAATATTTACATATACAATTTAAGGAGACTGGAGAAAATTGTGTTTACTTCTATAAACTGAACTCTTACATAATTTCCTTTAAATTATTTTTCATGTGTATTTATATATTGAAATATTTTAAAATAATCCTATGGGATTTAATCAAAACTATTACCTTACCAGAGATTGATTGGTATCAACCAGGGTTGATTTCTTACATATTATTTTAGATTTATTTTTCATAACTATTTCAGAATTTGGAGAACAAGTTGAATTAGCATTTATTAAACTAATAAACAATTTAAGAACTCTCCACTTCTAGAAAATGCTATTACATGAATGAATTTATATACAGGCAGGCTTGTTAGAAATGAAAATATAAAATTGGGCAAAGTCTAAATATAGCAAATATATTGTGACTCATTTCAGAGATGTCAGTTTTTATCAAGCAGAGATGGTCATAGAGGAAAAAAAAAACTTAAAAATGGAGACTCATGACTGACAAGAGAAAGAAAACAAAATTACACCAACACTAAAAATAGTAATAAACTTATTTATTTGAAAATGTCAGTTTTTATCTAGCTGAATTGTTCATGAAAATAAAATTACAGTTTCTTGAGTAGATTCTTCTTCAAAAACAACTCTGTGCTTGCTGAATCTATACCAAGTTAAGTAATGCAAACAGAATGCTTCCTCTTTAGCACAATTTCCCATCACTGTTTCTATTATATAACCAGATCTTTTGAAAATTAGAATTTGATCAAGTCATCCTAAGTTATGCAATATAAAATAAAATATCAGGGGGGAAAAAAAAAAGCCCTCACATTTTCTGGTTACCATTAAACAATAAAAACACTAATGAAACTAGACTGTGAACATATTTTTTAAACAAAGAGACAATAAAATAACTGTGTTTATGTCTAAAAGTTCTATGTTGGATTTGTGGCACCATCTCCTGATATTCAAGGTTAGTTCTGAAAATGTCTTGAAATTAACTTTTTAAAAAATCCTACTTTTCTCATGTTTGTGGTCAAACTGAAGAACTTCCTGGTATTGGAGTCAAGAGAAAGGCACTCTGTGCCTAACCTTCCTGTCCTTTCCTGGAGACAGTCCAGAGTTCAAAAGGAAATTCTGACAGGGAAAATGGTAGGGTGCATACTACATTTTGGGGGGCTTCCCAGCTGGCACTAGTGGTAAAGAACCTGCCTGCCAATGCAGCAGACGTAAGAGATGCAGTTTCAGTGCCTCGGTTGGGAAGATCCCCTGGAGGAGGGCATGGCAACCCACTCCAATATTCTTGCCAGGAACATCCCATGGACAGAGGAGCCTGGGGGGCTACAGTCCATGGGGTCACAAAGAGTCAAACAGGACTGAAGCTACTTAGCATACTATATTCTTTAAAGTTAAGGGTGAAAGCAAGACTGGTCTTACTATATTTGTGATATATTCAGATATTTACCATATACATGTAACTAACGAAGTCAGAAAGCACAATAACTAGAAAGTGGTTATAATATTTCCAATTATAATCATAATATTTTCCAACACTATTAATTTTCTACTTTAAAGAAATTATAGGGACATCTGTTTTTAGCAGTATAAAAGTATAAAATGGTCAAAAGGTTTAACTCTTGAAACATGAGTTAAGTCAACAAAAGTGCTTTTAAATAAATAATTAAACTCAAAAGAAATTTTAAAAAACCCTTATGGTCTAAAAACGAAAACAGAGATGGCATATCAGTGTGCTGGACCAAGCTGCTGTTAGAAGGGCCATGAGGAAGGGCTTTGCTGAAGCTACTGGCCAAGACTCAGGACAGAATGCTCAGGCAATGGATCAGGGGCAAGACGTGGGCCCATCCATGTTCCAGATCTTGAATTCCACAGAAATTCGGACCTGAAGGAACTCTACACCAGGAGAAGACTTGGAAGACAGAGAAGGATACCCAGTAACCAAAGGGTGTGAGAGATATGTTATCTTGGTCCAGAAACATTAGAAAAAAATGTTTTAAATATTTAAAAAATCTTGCTCTTACATGGGTCTTTGGGTCCAGTGTGTACTGGAATGTGGTCTGGAAAAATCTTTTTCTGAGAAAATAACACAGAACATAACTGCTCATGCTGGGTAGCTTTCCATACGTGTGTGCTCAATCACTCTTTGTGACCCCATGGACTGTAGCCCACCAGGCTTCTCTGTTCATGGGATTTCCCAGGAAAGAATAGTGGAGTGGGTGGCCATTTCCTCCTCCAGGGGATCTTCCTGACTTGGGATCTAACTCAAGTCTCCTGCATCTCCTGCACTGGCAGGCAGATTCTTTACCACTGTGCCACTTGGGAAGTCCCCTGAAAGTTTTTCATAGGGAATTTCATCCATAGGAAAAACTCCTCAGGATTTTCACAGATAAATGATACCAAATATTAGTTAACAATGAAAGCTGATAAAGCACAACAGGAAACAAATTACCATATGTGAGAATTAACAGAAACTGTTTACAAAAAAGTAAAATGAGATATTAATAAAAATCCAAATATTAGCATTAGGGGGAATCAGAATCTAAGAAGAGAATGATGCCTCAGTTTTCTTAATTCTA
Organism: Bos mutus; assembly: GCF_027580195.1. Lineage (NCBI taxonomy): Eukaryota > Metazoa > Chordata > Mammalia > Artiodactyla > Bovidae > Bos > Bos mutus. Next base: position 39,735,003 of record NC_091643.1, on the reverse strand, counting down.
AAAGTTCTAATGAGCCTCTGTCCTCAACACATCTTTAGTCAGGTTTTGAAAGGACCTTGTTCCTTTCTCAAATATTATTTCTCAATTTTTTTCATATCTATCATTTAGTCATTAAAATTAAAAGCCTAAGGAATGTGTGAAGAAAAGTTTAGATAAATGGTAAATAGAAAAAGTAATTTACCAAAGATAATTTTGAAGAATGTATTCAGGATGCAGCACACAAAGTAGAGATGAAATAAAAAAAAAAAAAAGTTATTGCAGGAGGTGGATTAAAGAATAAAAGGATCTAAGATACAATTTATTAGAGTGGCAGTACAACGTGCTGAGAAAATCTTAGGAGTGATGGAAACATAAATTTAAAAGGATAATACAACATAAGCAGGGTAATTTTTTAAAGCACAGATACAGTTATAATACAATACATTAAACTGAGCAAGAATTTAAAATCTACTAACTGATTAAAAAACATAATCTAGACAAGAATTGACAGAGTTTCCACTTCTGCATTTAAGGAGCTTAGAAGTCACCATTCCAAACTAATAAGTAAAAAGCTGAACAGACTGAAAAATCGACAGCTTTACTTATATCTACAAAAAGGAGGAAGGCACAGGACAAAGCACTGCTCCCAAAATTGGAGAGACAGACAAGTAAACACAGTCATGACTTTAAATGTAAATAGCTCCACTTGAATACACCTACAGTCCTTGCTTCAGAGAACTGCCAACAAATAAAGTTCTTACAAATGTCACCTCCCAGTGAAAATACACACACACACAAACAAGTTATCAGGATTAGAAATCGAGTCAGTCTTACCTGGGCTGCCCTCAGATGGTAAAGAATCTGCTTGCAATACAAGAGACCCAGGTTTCATCCCTGGGTTGGGAAGATCCCCTGAAGAAAGGAATGGCTACCCACTTCAGTGTTCTTGCCTGGAGAATTCCATGGACAGAGTTACATCCACATGCATCAAATTCCAATCAAAGGATGATGCACATAAATTATAAAGCAACTCTTCTGAACGTGTTTTATGTACATCATCCATTGTTTGGAAGTTGGGACATCTGGATATAGTCTATGTGCAGATGGGAAGCTATCCAGTGGCAGTCAGGCAGACAGGTCAGCATTACCAAGTCCTCTCCAACACTCGACATGATCCAGCTTTGTGGTTTCTGCCAGGTCAGTGGACAGAGAGCAAGAGTATTTCTGGTGTTTAATTTTACTCTAGAAAGTGAAAGTGAAGTTACTCAGTCGTGTCCAACTCTGCAACCCCATGGATTGTAGCCTACCGGGCTCCTTGATCCATGGGATTTTTCCAGGCAAGAGTACTGGAGGGGGCTGCTATTTCCTTCTCCAGGAGATCTTCCTGACCCAGGGATCAAAACCCGGGTCTCCCGCATGGTAGGCAGATGCTTTTACTGTCTGAACCACCAGGGAATTTTGCTCTAACTCATAACAAATAATTTTGAGTTTCATTACTATGCTTTTCTCTATTTGGGTAAATTACTTGTTGACATCCTTTTCTCACCTTTTTTTTCCTGTTGTGCTATTTTCTTCTTCATGCTCATTTGCAGATCATTTTAATGTGTATTACTTTTTACATATATTAGTCACTTGTCAGTTTTAGATATTAAAAGTATCATTCATGAATACATCTCCACTATGGAATACTGTAGGCACACACTCAGTTTTGCTAACAGAATAACAAATGAATGATTTGTACATGCTAGGTACTCAATATGTTTGCTGAACTCAACCGAACCCAAAGGATGAACAGGCACAGATATTCCGGGCTGTTTTCCATCTGAATCAAATTTAAATACAGATTCGATGATCTACTCCTCTGTTCATAAGTCTGAGACAGATCGTTTTCTCACCCAGGTATATAACATTGAGAATTATACATTTCAGAGATGTGACTAAAATATTTTCCTAGTTTTCATAAATAATGACCAATTTATCACAGAAATGTTTATGAAATGTCATAATATTCATGTCGAGCAGTCTGATATTAGACAGTTTTCTGATTTTCAGGTTTCTGATCTGCAAAGTGAAAATAACATTGACACCGCAACAGATTTAGATTATGAAATAAAACCATAATATGTGAACTGCCTATCACTGTGCTTGACACAAAATAACTACTGAAAAATGTTGCATCCCGTTTCCCCTTCCATGTAACAGGCAAACACTTCTGTCCTTAGCTTAGTGTATAGGTGTCTGAATTTAACTGTGTAGTAAGAGGCATGACTTCTTAACATTCCAACTCTGTAAATGGGAATTGAATGTGTTAATAGAGTTTTTTTGTGTGTGGTGGGTATGATGCAAAAGGATCTGTACTCCACTCTATGGAGGCTCCTTTTTTCAATTATCAAAGCTGTGCTTGGTTTCTTGGAGTCTTGAAACCAAGAGTCTGGGAAAAGTTCTTATCTCATCCAATTACCTCCTTTTTATCATCACATAAATCTCAGTGACAATGGAAATTCATGGCAAGCACAACACCAAAATTCATCCAAAATATTTTCCATGAAAGACATGGGCCTCAAATCCTCCCGCAGGTTAACAGAGTACACAATGGTGCACACATCTCACATAAATAAACACAGCCATCATTTTCGATTATTAGGAAGAGACTCTATGCAGAGCATAGCTCCATTTTTATTAGCTGACTTTTGTACTTTTTTGTTCCCAGTGATTAATTGCCCCTTCCTGTGGGACTCAGCTATAAAGAATAATTGAAGATTATATTTGGGTTCATATCCCAACTCTGTTTGTGCTAAGTGTGTGACTTAGGTGAATTATTTTGCTCCTCTAATAATTTCTAGAGTCTTCTTAATTGGGTGAAATAATGCAACCTGCTTTGCTCAGAAGAAACAATACTTGGCAATACAATTGTGTAGCTCTGCTGCTAAGTCACTCCAGTCGTGTCCGACTCTGTGTGACCCCAGCTGTAGATTCAAGTTAACTGAACATGAAAATAAAATACCAGTACTCTTAAGAAACACATGACAACATCAAAAATCTCTTATTGTATCATTCACAATGTGAAGAACATAAACAAAAGTAAACAACATAGGAAGAGGAAAATCTAATCAATATTCAGAGATGGTACCAAGATAGTGCAGGCTTCCCAGGAGGCACTAGGGCAAAGAACCCGCCTGCCAATCCAGGAGACACAAGAGACACAGGTTCAATCCCTGGGTCAGGAAGATCCCCTGGAGGAGGGCATGGCAACCCACTGCAGTATTCTTGCCTGGAGAATCCCCACAGACAGAGGAGCCTGGTGGGCTACAGTCCATAGGGTCTCAAAGAGTTCGACATGACTGAAGTAACTTACCATGCATGCACACATTGCCATTTTCCTCTAACTTGACTATAAATTCATTGAGAACAGAGGCTATAAATTTTAGACAGTTTATCTTCCATAAATTAAATAAAACTGGATTGTGATTAGAGGCTCACACAATTATACAAAAGGATGTGACTGCATATTTTCATCAGATATCTATCTGGTCCTTCCATTTTTCATGTGTTGTGCCAGGCACTATGTTGAATAAATGAGATGGAGATGGTATCTGTGTATTGGCCCCTAGGTTACATATTTCTTCACACCAGGATAAGACACCTTAGCTCAAAAACCTGCTTGCACCAAGCTTAAATTTTTTGCATACTTTGAAAAACTGTGCCAGCATCTGCTAGACATAGATAAGAAAAACACTGCTGTCATTCAGAGCTCTGACCAGAGGGTTTGCCATGATGCTGAGTGACATCACCTGGGCACCTAGGGCCCTGCCCAGCCCCTCTTCTCCAGGAGTTCCCAAGTCCCCTCCCCTCTGGATAGTGCCCTCTGGACAGTCTCATGCAGTGAGGGATACCCCTCTCCCGTGAACCAAAGCAGCATTCCAAAAAGCTCCCGTGTGCTAATGCCCCCTGGTGGGCTCACTGTCTTCCCTGATTGGCCCACAAATCCTTGAATCCCTTACACACTAGTGGCAGAAGGACAGATGCTGTAAGACCTGTGCCTCAAGGATCACACAGTCTGCTGATAGGGGCTGAGTGATGGGTGTTTCAGTGTTACTCACAAACAGTCAAGGAAAGGAAAATACATCACTTACATAACCTATTTCTTTTTTTAATAAAGAGCTCTTTCTAATTCACTTATTTTCATGTGATGAGAACATTAGGGCCTATTTTGAATCACGGAAGTAGCACACAGAAAACTATCATTTAATATAACATCACATTAATTGTGGCTACCAGGCAGATTGGATTAGTATTATCAACATAATTCCAAAGTAGAGATTCAGAAGTTAAGATTTTAGATAGTAACACTTAGTGAAGTGAAAGTCACTTAGTCGTGTCCATCTCTTTGTGACCCTCTTGGAATTCTCCAGGCCAGAATACTGGAGTGGGTAGCCTTTCCCTTCTCCAGGGGATCTTCCCAGCCCAGGGATTGAACCCAGGTTTCCTGCACTGCAGGCAGATTCTTTACAAGCTGAACCACAAGCGAAGCCCAGTAATACTTAAAATAATCTCTATTTTCTTTCTTTTAACAAAATAGATCCCTAAATTCATGACAAGTTGAGAAAATTTAACGAACTGCATAGATTATATTTTTTCTGTACAGATTATTAGATTTAATTTCATTATCAAAAGTCCCCTATTTAAAAATACATTTGGATTTAACTTTTACCTGTTACTATCTTTAAACACTCACATATAAGATAGACAAAAAATAATCTTAATACTTCTGTTTTCAAAGAATACATATTGACTTAATGTTCACTTTAACACTCACATATAAGATGGACTAAAAATAATCTTAATACTTTTGTTTACAAAGAATATATATTGATTTAATGCTCACTTTATTGTATTCATTTGTAGCGAAAATAAAATTCTGACATATTTTTCTTCAGGGAGAAATGACTGTAATTCTAAGTAGCTAGTTTAGCTAATGGCATATTATTTAATTGCATTTATAGCCTTTTTTTCAACATATATACCCAAGAAGCACTTTCCTAATATATTAAACATCCTTTACTACCATGTGAAATGTTATTATATTTGTACATTTGTTAAGAATCCCATAACTAACGTCAACTTTCATAAATGCTAATTTCACTATTTGTTCAAGTAAGTGTATTAAATTACACAGACAGCCATATGCAGACTTTCTATCCCATATTTTTCACCTGAAGCTTTAAGCAGAGGCTCATTATGTCAAGGTCTTGCAGACAAATACCAGCTCTCCACCATTTTCTGTAGCTTGGGTATAATAGCTCTGGGAATTATAGTAAGTAGTTCTTCTAAATCATTATGTACCTTAAATACTCACAGCCTTTGTGTGTTCTGTTAACAGAATGCCATTGTGTACTGTTAACACTCAGGCAAATTTCACTGTATAGAATGTTCCCATACCACTCATTATTAATTAGAAGCTCACAATAAACCATGGAGAGTACTACGATCTCCTTATAATCCAATAAGTATACCAAGATTCAGATATAAATGCCGCTGAAGTAAGATATAAAGGAAGAAAAAAATACGTATGACATAAAAACTTGGGAGTTAATTGATGAAAGAGCCTTTTGGTAAAACAGGGCACTTTCAAATGAAAAGTTTAATTTTTGAGTTCACTGTGTAAAAATCTGAGCTATTTTGTTATCTTTGAATATAATGAAATACAGACAATTTAAGAAAGGAGAAACATAAATATACTATCAAAAGGAAAGTAAGCATTATCCTTAAAATTAGCACAGTGTTCAAAGAAAAATGACAGCTAATAACTCCACATCCATGTCCTAATTTGGATTTTGATCCAAACAAAATTACATTTCTCTAGTTAAAGCACTAGGCATCTTGAAAATTTAAGAGATGCCTACTGCTGCTGCTGCTGCGTTGCTTCAGTCGTGTCCAACTCTGCGTGACCCCATAGATGGCAGCCAACTAGGCTTCCCGTCCCTGGGATTCTCCAGGCAAGAACACTGGAGTGGGTTGCCATTTCCTTCTCGAAGAGATGCCTACCAACAACTGTAATTCAAAAGAGCATATCAGGTCATAACCAATGAAGAGCATAGACTTACAAAACACCAGAGATTGCAAGACACCTTCCAGGAAAGGACTAATGGGAGAAGGGTTGTAGAATAGTAGGTATTAGGGCTCCATCTGGACAAATAGATGAGATCTGGTTATTTGGATTTGAGAGAATAGATTCACAGGGGATGTGAATAAATAAGAGGCAGATAAGAAAGTGAGACCATCCCTGGATGAGATAAAAAGATGTAGAACCAGCCCTATAAGAGGACCAGAAAGGAATTTGTTAGGAACTTGGAACTTCCTGAGTATAAAATGAAGGGTTTGTTTGTTTACATATAGTGTTGGTCACTCAGTTGTGTCCAACTCTTTGTGACCCTATGGACTGTGGCCTGCCAGGATCCTCTGTCCATGGGATTCTCCAGGCAAGAATACTGAAGTGGGTTGCCATTTCCTTGTCCAGAGGATCTTCTGTTGTTGCTGAGCACCAAAGAATTGATGCTTTTGAACTATGGTGTTGGAGAAGACTCTTGAGAGTCCCTTGGACTGCAAGGAGATCCAACCAGTCCATTCTGAAGGAGATCAGCCCTGGGATTTCTTTGGAAGGAATGATGCTAAAGCTGAAACTCCAGTACTTTGGCCACCTCATGTGAAGAGTTGACTCAATGGAAAAGACTCTGATGCTGGGAGGGATTGGGGGCAGGAGGAGAAGGGGACGACAGAGGATGAGATGGCTGGATGGCATCACTGACTCGATGGACGTGAGTCTGAGTGAACTCTGGGAGTTGGTGATGGACAGGGAGGCCTGGTGTGCTGCGATTCATGGGTTCGCAAAGAGTTGGACACGACTGAGCGACTGATCTGGTCTGATAAAACAAAACTGACACATCTACCTAATGCTTTCAATGATTGAAGAAGCAGGGTTGGTGATAACAGATTTTTAAATGGAAAGAAAATAGAGGCTAGGAACTGAGTCGGTAGTGTTTGCTCACAGTCCAAGTGACCAAAAATTTATCTGGAAAACAGGGTGGAGGCAGTGGGAATGGACTAAAAGCAGGGAGGATTTGTTGTGGCTGGGAGTAACTGTGCTTCTCAGAACAGGAAGCAGGGATTCTCAGGGGACTGATGAGAAATCGGAGTGCACACATCAAGGTGTGATTCAGAGGAGACAGTTCTGCTTATGTGTTTAAAGATGGCTGTTCTATAATTACTAAACAACCTTTTTTTTTTTTTAATGGGAAACTTTTAGACATTGAAAACTATAGTCAGCTGTAAAAAATGGACAGTCTAACCTTTGGAGAAAGAAAAAGGAATGCAGATGTGAAACATCCACCCCGACCCTCCCTTGACCTTTTTCATGCATATTTGTACTTACCCTGTAGACAACCAGACTCTAAGTGGAACACATGTCCTGACGAGATAGGGACATCTAACATGCTACAGGTATATATCCTGTCATCTGCAACTGGGAAAGCACCCTGTCCAGGGATTGTTTCCATTATTTGGGAGAAAAGACTTCACGGAGAGTTCAGAGATAAGAAAACTTGTCAGTAGGAGACTCTTTTCAACTGAGCCAACTCTTCACATCACGTGGCCAAAGTATTGGAGTTTCAGCTTCAGTATCAGTCCTTCCAATGAACACTCATGACTGATCTCCTTTAGGATGGACTGGTTGGATCTTCTTGCAGTCCAAGGGACTCTCAAGAGTCTTCTCCAACACCACAGTTCAAAAGCACCAATGAGCTGACTCATTTGAAAAGACCCTGATGCTGGGAAAGATTGAAGACAGGAGAAGGGGATGACAGAGGATGAGATGGTCAGATGGCATTACCGACTTAACGGACATGAGTTTGAGTAAACCCCAGGAGTTGGTGATGGACAGGGAGGCCTGCCCTGCTGCAGTCCATGGGGTTGCCAAAGAGCCAGACATGACTGAGCGACTGAACTGAACTGAGGAGACTCTATTCTTCTGCAGAAGAAAGCAGCTCAGAGAACAAAGGGATTTGAAGATCAGATCAAGTACCTCCCTCTGGGAAGTTTTCTAGCTCATCAGAGCAAGATCATATCAGATCAGATCAGTCGCGCAGTAGTGTCCGACTCTTTTCGACCCCATGAATGGAAGCACGCCAGGCCTCCCTGTCCATCACCAATTCCCGGAGTTCAAACTCACGTCCGTTGAGTCAGTGATGCCATCCAGCCATCTCATCCTCTGTCGTCCCCTTCTTCTCCTGCCCCCAATCCTTCCAGCATCAGAGTCTTTTCCAATGAGTCAACTCTTCTCATGAGGTGGCCAAAGTACTGGAGTTTCAGCTTTAGCATCATTCCTTCCAAAGAAATCCCAGGGCTGATCTCCTTCAGAATGGACTGGTTGGATCTCCTTGCAGTCCAAGGGACTCTCAAGAGTCTTCTCCAACACCAAAGTTCAAAAACATCGATTCTTCGGCCCTCAGCCTTCTTCACAGTCCAACTCTCACATCCATACATGACCACTGGAAAAACCATAGCCTTGACTAGACGAACCTTTGTTGGCGAAGTAATGTCTCTGCTTTTGAATATGCTATCTAGGTTGGTCATAACTTTCCTTCCAAGGAGTAAGCGTCTTTTAATTTCATGGCTGCAGTCACCATCTGCAGCGATTTTGGAGCTCAGAAAAATAAAGTCTGACACTGTTTTCACTGTTTCCCCATCTATTTCCCATGAAGTGATGGGACCGGATGCCATGATCTTCATTTTCTGAATGTTGAGCTTTAAGCCAACTTTTTCACTCTCCACTTTCACTTTCATCAAGAGGCTTTTGAGTTCCTCTTCACTTTCTGCCATAAGGGTGGTGTCATCTGCATATCTGAGGTTATTGATATTTCTCCCGGCAATCTTGACTCCAGCTTGTGCTTCCTCCAGTCTAGCGTTTCTCATGATGTACTCTGCATATAAGTTAAATACACAGGGTGACAATATACAGCCCTGAGGAACTCCTTTTCCTATTTGGAACCAAGTTACTCATAAAGATGCCTCCAAAGTTCAGGGAAGTTAAGAGTTAGGAACTAGATAATCATTTTAGACACAACATACTCTACTTTAGCATTTTTTCCATAGGACATTCAATTGAAGTAGAACCCCAGATTCTTTTTTTTCCTCAAAACTTGTGTATATTTGTCCCATTCAACCTTTGGGACACACTTGTACTAAAAATGTGTCTGTGAAACATATGGAAAAGATGGTGACATTCTTACCAAATAAAAAAGAAACAAACCTAGCCTTTGTCATCAACCATGTCTCCCAAAACAAATTCAAGCAAGCTATATTAAAATACAATGGAAAGAAGTTCACCAAATTCAATTACTCCAATTCAATTAGATTGTAAGAAGTTAGAAATTCCTTTTTCTTTTTAATATGTTTCTACATTTTAATATATTTCATTCTTAATAATAAGCATTTATTACTTTGATGGTATAAAAGTTGATTAATAAATCACTTTTTAAAATTTTATTTTATTTTTAAACTTTACAATACTGTATTAGTTTTGCCAAATATCGAAAAGAATCATTTTTTAAAATAGCTTTAGTGAAGTTATTATAGATGATGAACTATAATAATCACAGGCCTTTCTTAGTTGTCTTAGTTAGTAAAAAAAAAAAAAATAAGCACCAAGACACAGTTTTTCTACTTTGTCTGATATTCTAGTTCAGCTGGTGGCCCTCTGTCTTGTCTGGCTCCCTCTGGTCACCCCGGTCGAGACTCAGCCCCAGCATGGCCTTCCCTGCTGGGAAGACTGTGTCCATTTCCACCCCTGGTTCTCTTCCTCTGCTCCTCCCTGTAGCAACGGCGTCTTCCGTACCTGTTCCACCATCTGCCCTCTTCTATCTCCTGCGTCAGCCTCCGTCGAGAGCACGTCCATCCTCAGGTTAGACCGACACGGATGTGCAGATAATACTGAGTGCCGGACACCCAGTTTACCCTCCCCGGGTGAGGACTAACTTCCTGTGCAGTTAACGCGGCCCTGGTGGGTCTTCAACGCACCTGAGCCTCGATCCCCCAACTCTGACCATGGAAACCCCAGATACGCTGTGTCCTTTCCCCACTTGGCTTGGAGTGGGAACTGTGACACTGGAATCACAGCAGAAGAACATACAATAGACATTTTTGAATCTAAGAGGAGATACTTACTGAACAATTATCTATTCTATATTCAATTAACTGAAAAGTGACTAGAAGAAAATATAATTTTGCTTTCTTTGGGATGTCACAATTTTTTTTTCATTCATACAATTGGTACATTTATAGATTTCTTTCTGAACTAATAAAGGTATTGTTCTCATGTCAGTGAATCATATTTTAATCTAGATGACCTTGGATCTACCCTTAATTGCATCTCTATGTTCAGGAAATTCATTTGCTGAATATTTAACACGTCATGTTCATATACCAGAGATAATATTGTGAATAAGACAAAATTGGTCTCAGGTTTCATAATTCGGGGGACAGGGAGTATTTCTGGATTGTCATATGGCTGGCATAAGTTATTAAAAGCACATCTATAAAATTCTCAAATACACTAGACAAATAATTTCAGAATTATACAGAAACTCTCAGGATCAAACCGTGGAAAAAGTCTCTTAAGTATGAATAAACTGTCAGAAAACCACTCAACTTGGATTATATTTCAATTTTAAATATCAATTAATCAAATGGCTTTCTATGCAAATCATCCTGGCATTTAGAGTCAAAACTAAAGATTAATAATCATCCATTCGAACTTCAAAACCACACAGATCATTTATTTTTTATAAGAACCACAATCTCACAATTTTGAAAACTTTAATTTCCATCTTGGGTAAAAACAGCTTTAGTAAAAGCAAAAAATGTATCTTCACATACACACACACACACACACACACAACACACACAATATATGCACACACTCATACATTAGTGTACAATTTCTATTTATCAGAATTGGAATAAGGGATGAGATATAGTGAAACTAATTTTCTGTCAGGTTAAGGTTAACTAGAAAATAAATTTTGTTTCAAATCCTCTGGTTTAAAGCATTTATTAATTGAACTAATAAATAGTTAATTTTATTTTTAATATATTTACCATTTGCTTTCTTTCAAGCCCCCCAAACCACATGCAGAATCTGTGAGTTGCCTAAGGGACCTTAGCAGAAGTTTTTATTTTCTTAGACTTATCTTTATATTATTTATCCCCAAAGAGATAGCTCTGTACAATTTTCAACCCCACTCAGAAGCAGCCAAAATAAATCGGCTATTAAGCACTGACATATATTTTTAAAATTCAAAAGCTTGTTTGTTTTTATGTGAAAAACCTCTGGGCTTAGTCTTAAAACTAAAGTTGACCAAGCCTCAAGTGTTTTGACAGTTTGTATTCTGGTCTATAATGAAATAACAAAGAATCTGACTCTTGAGAAGACTGGTATGAATGTTATCATTATCTGAAGCTAGAAATAGTTTAGAGTTGAATGCATTTAAAATAAAAACTAGTTTTATCCTAGTCCCAAATGTTAATGCATAGAGCCCTTTACAGGGCTTCCCAGTGGTAAAGAACCCACCTACCAATGATGGAAATGTAAGAGATACAGGTCTGATCCCTGGGTTGGGAAGATCCCCTGGAGGAGGGCATGGCAACCCACTCCAGTATTCTTGCCTAGAGAATCCCATGGACAGAAGAGCCTGGCGGGCTACAGTTCATGGGGTCACAGAGTCAGAAACAACTGAAGCGACTTAGCATTCAACTAAAGTGACTGTGCACACAGAGTCCTTTACAAGCACGTCTTAAGAAAAACTGCCTCCTCACTATCTCATCAAATCTTCTCTAGAATACTCTTTCTGAGAGCCCAGCTCACATAGCTTTACAGAGGGAGCAATGGAAGACAGTCCAGGCTTCTATTGCTGGCCCTAAACCTGACTCAGGGTGTCCTACAGAGACTTGAGTTCTCCTGGAAGCATCTCCCCCAGGAACAGCTGTTACCCACGAGAGGCCCGCTGTTCTCAGTTCCTTGAGACAGCAGCACTATCTTTAGAAGTTGAGAGGGTCCTTCTGGGGCTAGTTCATCCAGAGGAAGCATTTGGGAAGTTGCTCAAACAGTTCAAATGACCTGTTTCATAACTACTTCTTATTGTAATTAGACTCACAAAAGACAATTTCAAAAAATAGAGAGCTGTTGATTTGAATGAGGGATTAAAAATATACTTATGCTGTACAACAACACGAATCAGCCATAATTATTATACATATATCCCTTCCCTCCTGGGGGACTTCCCTGATGGCTCAGACAGTAAAGAATCTGCCTGCAATGCAGGAGACCCAGGTTTAATTCCTGGGTTGGAAAGATTCCCTGGAGGAGAGCATGGTTATTCAGTCCAGTACTGTAGCCTGGAGAATCACCATGGACAGAGGAGCCTGGCAGGCTATAGTCCATGGGGTCACACGGAGTCAGCCACCACTGAGCGATCAACACTTTCATTTTCTTTCCTCATGAGCCTCCCTCCCTGGCCGCATCCCCATCCTTCTAGGTCAGCACAGAGTGCCAAGCTGGGCTCCCTGTGTTATATAGCAACTTCTCACCAGCTATCCATTTTACACCAACACAACATTGCAAAGCAATTTTCCTCCAGTAAAAAAAAAAAAAATGTACTATGGCAAAATGGTCTAAATATAGACCAAAATGTGAGAAAAGTGGAAAGGTGACTATCTTATTTTACAGACCCAGCACTCAAAACTTATAACAGCAAACTCTTTAAATCAAGGAAATTAAACTAATAATATAAAGAAGGGAAATCATTTTAGAAGAAATGTAATATTTAGTAAGGAACTGTACAATTTGTTTTACATATTTTTACATGTTTTTTATCAGAAAACTTCCTTTGAAACATAATAAAAATCTTTTTTTTTTCCTCTAATTTAAAAGCTAGGAAAACTGAGACTCAGGAAAACCACACACACACACACACACACACACACACATTAAATCACAAAACTGGAAAATGATGGAGCATGCTTTTCAACCAAATCTTTATGATATCAGAAAGAGTTCTTCTCACTATATCTTAGGCATCATTCTATAGACAAAGGAATCATTAAAACTTAGGGTTTTGAAAGCTTTAAAACTTCTTTGCAGATTTAATGATATCCTTAATAATCCAAAAACTGTGGAAACAGTAAATTATCAAGAAAACAAGAAATGACGTGTTTATTGAAATTTGCAGCACTCACCCTTGGACTAGAGATGTCATTTCATTCACCCCTACTCTGCCAAGCCTAGATTACTACATTTGATTTTCAAATCTCTCAATTACTGCTAATAAATGCCTACATGGCAGCACTGACTCAGTCCAAGTCTTAAGAAATAAGACGATCTGATAAGACTCAGAGAGAAAAAGCATGAGAGGCTGAATTCGGAAACTCGTGTTTCCTAAGAAGAGCTATAAAGGCCTCCCTGGTGGCTCAGACAGTAAAGAATCTGCCTTGTGATGCAGAAGACCCAGGTTTAATCCCTGGGTCAGGAAGATGTTCTGGAGTAGGGCATGGCAACCCATTCCAATATTCTTGCCTGGAGAAGCCCATGGACAGAGGAGCCTGGCGGGATAACAGTCCATAGGGTCACAAAGAGTCAGACATGACTGAGCGACTAATCCACCACCACCAGCAAGAGATATACATGCCCGGTGGCCGGCAGAGTAGGTCTGTTCTGATGGAGAGCTAAGAGGAGAAGAGATGAGGGAGCACATAAACAACTACCTTAAATTTACACTGTTATCTTATCACTTTTCCTGTGATTGTAATCAAAATTTCATCACAGAAAGAAGTTCCACTCAGTGCAGCCTAATCTATGACCTATGAAGAAATGAGACAATGCCTGAGAAGAATTGCAAAATAAAAACATTAGGGCAGTGAGGCTGGTTTTAGGCAAAAATCAATGTAAACAATCTGTCCAAGAGTTTCCATTTCAGATGAGAAAAGATGGTCCAAATCAAGTATTTTGCAGACATTTTGGAGAAAATAGTGACTGAATTATCAAATCATACCACATGCTACTGTGTATGGGGCATAGCACATAGAACCTAGATTATTGCCTGGTTTTGTGACTTTGGTTAAGCTACTTCCAGGTGCCAATTTCTTCTTGATAAGTGATAAGTTGATAAGTGAGATTAATTTAGATGACTGGGAAAGCCTCTGGTAACATTGGACTTTCTTCATTTTTAATATGAAAGCCAAAGTGTCAGAAAAATCAAGCTAGACTGTGCCATGGCCACACACACATTAGACCCTGAATGGCTGAAACATAATTTGGAAATGCCAATTTATGTTGCCCACAACTTAGACATTTTAGTTGGAAAAATCAAGACCAAGGAAGGGGGTCAGGGAGAAGGAAATTACAATAAGGGCATAGTTTGCTTCACTCCATAGGCAGATAAGAGAAAAGACAGGATGAATTTAGTATGGCACCATGAAGGGACTGTAATTTAAATGATATTAACCAAAGAAATTCATTTGTCAGTGAGAATATGGTCAGAAAAGCCACTCATGTAATCATACTAGAAGTGAGAGTAAGTAGAGACTACTCTACTCTAAAGCAACTAGAAATATTTCAAGATCAAAAAACCCTCACAAAAATGTATAAATATCATGGAGCTCACTTGTATCTTATTTTTTTTAGATTCCACATATAAATGAAATCATATAATATTTGTCTTTCTCTGCCTGATACTTCACTTAGTATGACCATCTCTAGATCCATCCAGGTTGCTGCAAATGGCATTATTTCTTATTTACAAAACAGAAATAGACCCACATACATAGAAAATAAACTTATGGTTACCAAAGTGGAAGCAGAGGGTGAGTAAATTAGAAAGTTGGGATTAATATATACACACTACTCTAGGATCTACAGTATAGCACAGGGAACTACACTCAGTATTTCGCAATAACTTATAAGGGAAAAGAAATATATATATACATATATATCTGATCACTGTGCTGTACACTTGAAACTAACACAACACTGTAAACCAACTGAACTTCAATTTAAACAAACAAAAAAAAAGTTATGTAGCAATTAGACAAGGCGTGCATGCACCCATCTAGATTGGTGGATTTATTGCTCAATCTATTCAAATATCTGAGCAACTAAGACAAGAATTACACTAAGGTACACAGATAAAGCCAGTTAATTCTAAAGGAAATCAACCCTGAATATTCACTGGAAGGACTGATGCTAAAGCTGAAGCTCCAATACTTTGGCCACCTGACTCAAAGAGCCAACGCAACCCTGACTCAAAGAGCCAGGGTTATTGGAAAAGACCCAGATGCTGGGAAAGATTGAAGCAAAAGGAGAAGGAGGTGGTGCAGGATGAGATGGTTGGATGGCATCACTGATTCAATGGACATGGATCTAAGCAAACTCCAGGAGATAGTGAAGGACAGAGGAGCCTGGTGTGCTGCAGTCCATGGGGTTGCTAAGAGTCAGACATGACTTAACCACTGAACAATAACACCATGTATAAGGTCCTAGAATACAATGAAAAAAATTTTTTTTAATTTTATTTTATTTAACTTTACAATATTGTATTGGTTTTGCCATATATCACAATGAATCTGCCACAGGTATACATGTGTTCCCCATCCTGGACCCTCCTCCCTCCTCCCTCCCCATACCATCCCTCTGGGTCGTCCCAGTGCTCCAGCCCCAAGCATCCAGTATCGTGCATCGAAACTGGACTGGCGACTCGTTTCATATATGATATTATACATATTTAAATGCCATTCTCTCAAATCATCCCACCCTCTCCCTCTCCCACAGACTGTTCTATACATCCGTGTCTCTTTTGCTGTCTCATATACAGGGTTATTGTTACCATCTTTCTTAATTCCATATATATGTGTTAGTATACTGTATTGGAGTTTTTCTTTCTGGCTTACTTCACTCTGTATAATAGGCTCCAGTTTCATCCACCTCATTAGAACTGATTCAAATGTATTCTTTTTAATGGCTGAGTAATACTCCATTGTGTATATGTACCACAGCTTTCTTATCCATTCTTCTGCTGATGGACATCTAGGTTGTCTCCATGTCCTGGCTATTATAAACAGTGCCAATATCACTGATGAACATAGATGCAAAAATACTTAACAAAATTCTAGCAATCAGAATCCAACAACACATTAAAAAGATCATACACCATGACCAAGTGGGCTTTATCCCAGGGATGCAAGGATTCTTCAATATCTGCAAACCAATCAATGTAATACACCACATTAACAAATTGAAAAATAAAAACCATATGATTATCTCAATAGATGCAGAGAAAGCCTTTGACAAAATTCAACATCCATTTATGATAAAAACTCTCCAGAAAGCAGGAATAGAAGGAACATACCTCAACATAATAAAAGCTATATATGACAAACACACAGCAAACATTATCCTCAATGGTGAAAAATTGAAAGCATTTCCTCTAAAGTCAGGAACAAGACAAGGGTGCCCACTTTCATCATTACTATTCAACATAGTTTTGGAAGTTTTGGCCACAGCAATCAGAGCAGAAAAAGAGATAAAAGGAATCCAAATTGGAAAAGAAGAAGTAAAACTCTCACTGTTTGCAGATGACACACTGAAATTTATACACAATCACCCGCCATCAAGGGAGAGCCAGCTCTAATTGGAGAGGTAAGATATGCGTGTAAATTAAAGTAATAAAAGCAAGAAGTGGAATAATAAAGATGGCATGGGACCTACTGGTATTGAGGAGGTGGTCCGAGTCCCTCAGAGCATGGGTGGAAGCCTCAGGAAGTGGACAGTCAGCACTCTGTCCTGATCCCCTCACTGACTCCAGCTGGGTTCCAGGCTCAGTAGCCAGTAGTTCAGCCTGGCCCCTGAAGTCAGATTGCTGAAGCCCACCTTCTTGTACATGAGGAGGTTTGGAGATGCCTGGGAACCTCGATCCCCTTGTAGCCTTTCCCAACTACTTCCCATCAGGTGACCAGAGTATTGGAATTTCAGTTTCAGCATCAGTCCTTCCACTGAATGTTCAGAGCTGATTTCCTTTAGGATTGACTAGTTTGATTTGGCTGTCCAAGGGACTTTCAAGAGTCTTCTCCAACACTACAGTTCAAAGGCATCAATTCTTTTGTGCTCAGCCTTCTTTATGGTCCAATTCTCATATCCGTACATCTTCTCTTAGGACTGAGTGTAATACTGAATCCTTGCTGGGTTGTCATACTTTCTGGCCCACTTCTTCATGCCCCTACTTGTTTTTCCTAGGAATTCTAGTAATTCATTTTCACAAGAAACTCTAAGTGTTTCTTTTGGGGACCCAAACCTATGATACCTTCCTAAGATCCATTTTTGTGGGGAAGGGTAGGAACATACACCATTGAAAACCCCTATTTCATGGCTTTTATTAGCTGGACATGTCCACAGGACAGGATTCCAGCAAATGACACACAAGCAGAAGCCCACTGCATGTTTGAGGGGAAGGTCTGCTTTCCTGATACAGTGGTTGGCCCTTTGCCCACAGAGCATCCCTCTCTTGCTTGAGGTACCTATAGGGAGGTGGAGGCATAAAAGCCTAAAGGTAACCATGGAGACCAAAGGAACCCACTGAAGACCACAGAGCAGGAGAAAAGGAACTCGGGCAAGTGTTCAAGGACCTTGATGGCACCACAGAGCCACTGACTCAGATCTAGACCTCATCCCCCCAGATATGTGATAAGGCTTCACAAGCAAAACTTTGCTACTGTTTTTTTAAGTGTGAACAATTCTATTTTTCTGTAACTATGTGCAATCTCTAATTAATACACTGCTGATATGGATATGGAGGATTTCCAAACATCATCTTTTAGGAATAAAAATTACACTCCCATTTTTTTCAAGGGAGTCTGAAAGGCTTCACTCCCAAGACTTGTACTGAGCCGGAGACACCATGATGTATCCTCAGTAGTTTGTCTGATGGTGTAGCCTCACCGGACTTCTTGCCCCTCTTTAATAACATCTAATAATTATTAAATAACATTTAATAATTAGGAAACAAAGCCTTTTCATCACCTCCCAAAGCCCTCTAATTCAGTCAAAATTATAATGCCTGGGAATGAACCTCAGCCCATGCCCTCACTAGCTGATCCACTTGGAGCAACTGGACTTTGTTTTATCGACTGCAAAAGGGGTATAAAATATCACTTATCACAGAAGTTGGCTATAGAGATCAAATGTAAAGTGCTTAGAATCATGCCTGGGTAAAGAGTAAAGTAATTTCACAAGAAGTTAAGTTCATTAATTTGAATTTATTTCAATGCAGGCTTCTGGTTAGAACAGAAAGAGAAGTTCTGGGGATATTTAAAAAATACTATTTTAAGGGAAATTTTTAAACCTGTAACATGTTAGAAAATTCAACGTGTGATAATGTTTATATATTGATCAATCAGGGTTTTGAAATTGCTTAATCATATTTATCCCAATGAGATGCACTATTTTAGAATATGTGTGCTGACCATCAGCTGACAGCTAGTATGCTGGCATCGAGAGAGAAACCTCGTGAGGAGCACTAGGACACTGCCCTGCTGCCTAGAGGGTGGCACAGCTACAGAGCTCCATGGAGCCAGGCGCCCTGGTCGTAAATCACTCACATTTGCAGAGTGACACCTGGGGTATATTTAGAACCTTCACACATGCAATCCGTTGCCGTTTCTTAGGGTAATCCTTTTGTTTACCTTGGTCCAAATATGGAATTTCTTGGCCAGTGCATCCTTCGTACTATCCCATCACTACAGTGACATGGAATATTTCTGCCATAAACATACTACTGAAGACCCCATTTACTGATTTTTCCCTAAATGCTACTTTTTTTGTTTGCTCTTCATTTTGATGGTTTCTAACAATTCAATGGCTCATAAAGCAAATGGGCTGCATGGTCAGTATTTGAGTCTGAAATCTCACCCTGAAGGATTTATACAAATGTGTTAGTTCTACTATGAAAACAAGATGACCCTTTATTTACACTGTGCAGTAGCCAACCCAGGGGGAGGGTGGAACTTTTAGAGGCACTTGAAATGGAAGCAGACTCACCTCCAGGGAGAAGGTTTAAACATTCTGATCTATGGAGCTATGAAAGAGGTTCCAAGGGAGAGCATATAATGCATTTAAGAAGATCTAGCTTTTATGGCAGAAAGTGAAGAGGAACTAAAAAGTCTCTTGATAAAAGTGAAAGAGGAGAGTGAAAAAGTTGGCTTAAAGCTCAGCATTCAGAAAACTAAGATCATGGCATCTGGTCCCATCACTTCATGGGAAATAGATGGGGAAACAGTGGAAACAGTGTCAGACTTTATTTTTTGGGGCTCCAAAATCACTGCAGATGGTGAGTGCAGCCATGAAATTAAAAGACACTTGCTCCTTGGAAGCAAAGTTATGACCAACCTAGATAGCATTCAAAAGCAGAGACATTACTTTGCCAACAAAGGTCCTTCTAGTCAAGGCTATGATGTTTTTCCAGTAGTCATGGATGGATGTGAGAGTTGGACTGTGAAGAAGGCTAAGCACTGCAGAATTGATGCTTTTGAACTGTGGTGTTGGAGAAGACTCTTGAGAGTCCCTTGCACTGCAAGGAGATCCAACCAGTCCATCCTAAAGGAGATCAGTCCTGGGTGTTCTTTGGAAGGACTGATGTTAAAGCTGAAACTCCAGTACTTTGGCCACCTCATGCAAAGAGTTGACTCATTGGAAAAGACTCTGATGCTGGGAGGGATTGGAGGCAGGAGGAAAAGGGGACGACAGAAGATGAGATGGCTGGATGGCATCACTGACTTGATGGACGTGAGTTTGAGTGAACTCCTCGAGTTGGTGACGGACAGGGAGGCCTGGAGTGCTACAATTCATGGGGTCGCAAAGAGTCGGACACGATTGAGCAACTGAACTGAACTGAACTGAAGCTAATCTTGTCCTATATACCCAGTGGTGATGTTCTTAAAGACACATCTTCATCGTGAAATAGGGACATAGTGATAAAAAAGGGGGGCCCTCTATTCCTGATGTGAGCCTCATTATCCAAACTTGCTGATTGGGAGTCATTATATAAACAGCTAATTTACAGAAATTGAATAGGTATGGCTAAAATGATACACAGAACAGAAAGAGAGCAGACAGAGTAAACAATTTATGCTTACCAAAGGGGAAAGGGGAGGGATAAACTTGGAGTTTGGAATTCACATGTACATAGTATATGTTATATATTTATATAAAATAGACAACCAATAAGGATCTATTGTATAGCACAGGGAACTATACTCAATATTTTCTCATAACCTGTAAGCATATGTTAAAGTATATACACACACACACACACACACACACACACATACACACACATATCCCCTTCATGGATCACAGCCTTGTCATGGCAAAAGGGCTTGTGGAAGTCAATGAAACTATGAGCCATGCTGTGTAGGCCCAGCCAAGAAGGATGGGTCATAGTGAAGATTTCTGAGAAAATGTGGTCCACTGGGAGTGGCAAACCACTCCAGCATTCATGTGCAAGGGCCCCATGAACAGTATGAGAAAACAAAAAGATATGACACTGGAAGATGAGCCCCCAGGTCAGAAGGTGTCCAGAGTGCTACCAGGAAAGAGCAGGGGACAGCTACTAACAGCCCCAGAAAGAATGAACGGACTTTGGCCCATTTCCGCCAGGCCAAAGTGGAAAAGATGCTCACTTGTGGATGTTTCTAGTGGTGAAAGTCAAGTCCAGTGCTGTAAAGAACAATATTGCATAGGAACCTGGAATATTAGGTCCATGAATCAAGGTAGGTGGGAAGTGGTCAAACAGAAGATGGCAAGAGTGAACACTGACATCCTAGGAATCAGTGAACTAAAATGGATGGGAATGAAAGTATTAGCTGCTCAGTTGTGTTCAACTCTCTGCGACCCCATGAACTGTAGTCCACCAGACTCCTTTGTCCATGGGATTTCCCAGACAAGCATACTGGAGTGGGTTGCCATTTTCTTCTCCAGGAAATCTTCCTGACCCAAAGACAGAACCTGGGCATCTTGCATTGCAGACAGATTCTTTACCATCTAAGCCTGCAAGGAATGGGTGAATTTAATTCAGATGACCATTGTATCTATTACTGTGGGCAAGAATCCCTTAGAAGAAATGGAGTAGCCCTCATAATAAACAAAGGAGTCCAAAACACAGTACTTGGGTGCAATCTCAAAAACAACAGAATGATCTCAGTAATCCAAGCCTATTCCCCAACCACTGATGTCAGAGAAGCTGAAATTGACCAGTTCTATGAAGACCTACAAGACCCTCTAGAACTAACACCAAAAAAGATGGCCTTTTCATCATAGGAGATTAAAATGCAAAAGTAGGAAGTCAAGAGGTACCTGGAGTAACAGGCAATTTTGGCCTTGGAGTAAAAAATGAAATAGGGAAAAAGCTAACAGAACTTTGTCAAGAGGACACACTAGTCATAGCAAACACCCTTTTCCAAAAATACAAGAGATGTCTCTACACATGGACATCACCAGATGGTCACACCAAAATCAGATTGATTCTATTCTTTGCAGCCAAAGATGGAAAAGCTCCATACAGTTAGCAAAAACAAGACTGGGGGCTGACTGTGGCTCAGATCATGAACTCCTTATTGCAAAATTCAGGCTTAAATTAAAGAAAGTAAGGCAAAACCACTAGGACAATCAAGTATGACCTAAATCAAATCCCTTATGATTATACAGTGGAGGTAATGAATAGGTTCAGGGGATTAGACTGGTGGACAGACTGCCTGAAGAACTATGGGCAGAGGTTCATAACACTGTATAGGAGGTGGTGACCAAAACCATCCCAAAGAAAATGAAACGCAAGGAAGTAAAATGGTTTTCTTAGGAGGCTTTACAAATAGCTGAGGAAAGAAGAGAAGTGAAAGGCAGAGGAGAAAGGGAAATATATACCTAACTGAGTGCAGAGTTATAGAAAATAGCAAGGAGATATAAGAAGATCTTCTTAAGTGAACAGTGCAAAGAATTAGAGGAAAACAAAAGAATTGCAAAGACTAGAGATCTCTTCAAGAAAACTGGACATATCAAGGGAGAATTTCCTGCAAGGATGGGCATCATAAATCACAGAAACAGTAAGGACCTAATAGAAACAGAAGAGATTAAGAAGAGGTGGCAGAAATATACATAAGAACTATACAAAAAAGTTCTTCATGATCCATGATGGTGTGGTCACTCGCCTAGAGCCAGATATCCCAGAGTGTGAAGTCAAGTGGGCCTTAGGAAGCATTATTATGAACAAAGCTAGTGGAGGTGATAGAATTTCATCTGAGCTATTTAAAATTCTAAAAGATGATGCTGTTAAAGTACTGCACTCAATATGTCAGAAAATTTGGAAACCTCAGCAGTAGCCACAGGACTGGAAAAGATCAGTTTTAATTCCAACTCCAAAGAAGGGCAATGCCAAAGAATGTAACAGGTAGGTTGTTTACCATTAGTGGCACCTAGGAAGCCCAAATCAACTATACTTCAATTTCAAAAATGGTAATGCACATAAAGTTCCAATTTAGTTAAATGCCTTTATAACATGAGCTTGATAAAAGCTAAGCAATAATCATTATTTTCAAAATTCTCATATAGTATTAATATTAAAGAGTCAAAGGAGTAAAACAGTGAAAAAAAATGTAAGTTAAAAAACAAATGAAGGGAGATCCAGAAAAGATTTGACAAAGAAAAGTTGTGACTGCAAACTTCTAATCTAGGAATGAGAGTTATGACAACAGAAGGTCTTAGGACAGTGTAATTTCACATATAGACAGGCACTTCCACAAGTCTAAGGCTTCTTTCCTTTGGTTGAGAAGCTGGAAGAAGGGGCCTTGGAGATTTTGCATCCAAGGACTCTTTTCTTCTGGACACTTAGGCTTTCCAACAACACCACTCCTGGCTCCAAAAGCTCCAGATGATGACTAAGCTCATCAGTATTACTGCATCTCTCTCAGCAACCATTACCTCGATTTGGGGTCCAGATAGCAGTTGACAGGCACTGGACTCAGTTCTGGGGAAATAAAGCTGAAGCAACTAGGAGACACACCACACTTACTATGCAAGCTCTGGAGTCTACTGCTGCCTAGCTGAGAAGTTAGTAAGATGCCTTACACAATTCAGAGAAACTGATGAAAAGGAAAAAGAGACACATATTACACATGAGTTAATCTGGTAATTGAACTGACAAATCCCAGCTGTTGACTGGACTCAAACTGCCTGTGATATCTGCTAGAAGTGGGGTCTCAACAGGTCATTTTACCCCTTACTCCCCATTTCTGCTTTCTTAGAGATGAAGGTAACCACAGTGCCTCTCTCAGAGGGCACAATGAGTATTAAGCAAGTGTGAAATGGAGAACTTTTTGCCAAATCAGTAAACAGAGATGTGACAGTCATTAGTGATTACAGCCCTCTGAGGTGAGCCCAAGAGACCTAATGGAATCCAAGAAGAAGAATACCTGGTACCTAACAGCCATCAGACTGCAGCCACTCCCTATGGTGAGGCCTGAGAAGGGAAGCTCAGAATGTGAAAACAGGATAGTGGGCCCAGATAGGTGAGTTCAGTTCAGTTCAGTCCCTCAGGTGTGTCTGCCACTTTGTGAGCCCATGGACTGCAGCATGTCAGGCTTCCCTCTCCATCACCAACTCCCAGAGCTTACTTAAACTCATGTCCATCGAGTTGGTGATGCCATCCAACCTTCTCATCCTGTGTTGTCCCTTTCTCCTCCTGCCTTCAATCTTTCCCACCATCAGGGTCTTTTCTAATGAATCAGCTCTTCACATCTGGTAGCCAAAGTATTGGAGCTTTAGCTTCAGCATCAGTCCTTCCAATGAATATTCAAGACTGATTTCCTTTAGGATTAACTGATTTGATCTCCTTGCAGTCCAAGGGACCCTCAAGAGTCTTCTCCAACACCACAGTTCAAAAGCATCAATTCTTCTCAGATCCATACATGACTACTGGAAAAACCATAGCTTTGACTATACAGACTTTTGTTGGCAAAGTAATGTCTCTGCTCTTTCATATGCTGTCTAGATTGGTCATAGCTTTTCTTCCAAGGAGCAAGTGTCTTTTAATTTCATGACTACAATCATCATCTGCAGTGATATTGGAGCCCAAGAAAATAAAGTTAACCACTGTTTCCACTGTTTCCCCATCTATTTGCCATGAAGTGATGGGACCGGATGTCATGATCTTTGCTTTTTGAATGTTGAATTTGAAGCCAGATTTTCACTCCCCTCTTTCACATTCATCAAAAGGCTCTTTAGTTCCTCTTCTCTTTCTGCCATAAGGGTGGTGTCATCTGCATTTCTGAGGTTATTAATATTTCTTCCTGCAATCTTGATTCCAGCTTGTGCTTCATTCAGCCCGGCATTTTGCATGGTGTACTCTGCATATAAGTTAAATAATGTTAACTACAAATTGGCATTTCCCAAGAGCATTGACAATGAGTGAACAACAAAGGCATTTGTCATCTGCCGCTATGGAGTTTGAACCCAGCGCTGCTATAGCTGTTGACTTTCAACACCCCCTGAGGGAGCTCAGGGTGGAGTGAGGCACTCTGTACTCCAGGGAATCTGGTGGGACAGGTCTTTAGATAATTGGATGCTTTTAGGAACAGATTTTATGATCTCAATCCTTGCATCTCCTTATATCTAGAAAAGCACTAACCCCCTTCATAGTGACATCAGATCCTCATGACTAACTAAAAATAACCTTTTGTAAAACGAGTGCTTAATGATATTGAACTCCCCCTTCATGAAAACCTTATATATTGACCTTCCCCCACTGCTGCTTGGGAGCAGTGTCCCCAAGCTATCTGAGATGTTGCCTTCTGGGCTGCAACCCTCATTTTGCCCCAAATAAAATTTAACTCACAACTCTCAAGTTGTGCATCTTTTTCAGTCAACAATAAGCAGGGTGACAATATACAGTCTTGATATACTCCATTTCCGAGTTTGATCAAGTCTGTTGTTCCATGTACGGTTCTAAGTGGTGCTCCTTGTCCTGCATACAGGTTTCTCAGGATGCAGGTTGGGTGGTCTGGTATTCCCATCAATTGAAGAATTTTCCACAGTTTGTTGTGATCCACACAGGTTTCCTTAGTAGCTCAGCTGGTAAAGAATCCCTCTGCAATGCAGGAGATTCCAGTTCAATTCCTTGGTAGGGAAGATCCGCTGGAGAAGGGATAGGCTACCCACTCCTGTATTCTTGGGCTTCCCTGGTGGCTCAGCTGGTAAAGAATCCTCCTGCAATGCAGGAGACCTGGGTTCGATCCCTGGGTTGGGAAGATCCCCTGGAGAAGGGAAAGGCAACCCACTCCAGTATGCTGGTCTGGAGAATTCCATGGACTGTACAGTTCACAGGGTCCCAAAGAGTTGGACACAACTGAGCAACTTTAGCTTTCACATAGTCAAAGAGTTTAGTGTAGTCAAAGAAGCAGAAGCTTTTCTGGAATTCTTTTGCTTTTTCTATGATCCAGTGGATATTGGTGATTTGATCCCTGGTTCCTCTGCCTTTGCTAAATCCAACTTGAACATCTGGAAGTTCTTGGTTCACGTACTGTTGAAGCCTAGCTTGGAGAATTTTGAGCATTACTTTGCTTGTGTGTGAGATGAGTGCAACTGTGCTGTAGATTGAGCATTCTTTGGCATTGCCTTTCTTTGGGATTCAAATGAAAACTGACCTTTTCCAGTCCTGTAGCCACTGCTGAGGTTTCCAAATTTGCTGGCATATTGAGTGCAGCACTTTCATAGCATCATCTTTAAGGATTTGAAGTAGCTCAGCTGGAATCCCATCACCTCCACTAACTTTGTCCATACTGATGCTTTCTAAGGCCCACTGGACCTCGTACTCCAGAACGTCTGGCTTTACATGAGTGATCACACCATCCTGGTTATCTGGGTCATGAAGATCTTTTTTGTACAGTTCTTCTGTGTGTTCTTGCCACCTCTTCTTAACATCTTCTGCTTCTGTTAGGTCCCTATAATTTCTGTCCTTTATTGTGCCCATCTTTGCATGAAATGTTCCCTTGGTATCTCTAATTTTCTTGAAGAGATCTCTAGTCTTTCCCATTCTATTGTTTTCCTCTATTTCTTTGGAATGATCACCTAGGATGGATTTCTTATCTCTCCTTGCTATTCTTTGGAACTCTGCATTCAGATGATCTATCTTTTCTTTTCTCCCTTGCCTTTCAGTTCTTTTCTCAGCTGTTTGCAAGACCTCATCACATAACCATTTTGCCTTTTTACGTTTCTTTTTCTAGGGGATGGTTTTAATCACCACGTTTTATACAATGTCACGAACTACGGATGAATGTCCATCCATAGTTCTTCAGGCACTCTATCAGACCTAGTCCCTTGAATCTATTTGTCCCTTCTACTGTATCATCCTAAGGGATTTGATTTAGGTCCTACCTGAATGGTCTAGTGGTATTTTCTCCTTTCTTCAGTTTAAGTCTCAATTTGGCAGTAAAGAGTTCAGATAGGTGAGGTGCATATGGAAACAATGATTTCAGGGATCCCAGACTCTTGCATCTTTCCTTACATAGAAAAGTGCTATATTCCTTAATTTGAGATATCTGGTTTTCCTTAATTAACAGTAATCTTTTGAAGTTCAGACTACCTGTCCCTTGCTGCAAATTTCTATATAACCTGACTCCTCCCCCGCCTCGACGAAAAAGTTCTCTCAGGATCACTTGAGATACTGTCTCCTGGGCTTGAAATCCTAAAACGTCCCGCCAAATAAAACATAACTATCAACTTCTGGATTGTGAGGTTTTTTTTTTTTTTTTTAAGTTGACATAAGGAAACTCAGTTAAAGTACCTGAAACAATGATTGCCCAGGGAAGCATTCAACTCATACTCGGTAGATTCATTCCACTTTGGAGAGAAGGGGTATGCAAGTGAGGAAAATGGGATGAAACAGAGAATGCAGAGTCTAAATGTTGAATTGTAGAGGGAAGAGGCATTGTATTCGGTTATGTTCCATTTTCAAGGAAACTACCAAGTTAGGGAAAGAAAACTGAAGTATACTATTGATATATGTATATGTGTGCATACATGCGCGTGCTAAAAAAAAATGTGCATGGAAGGGAGTTCAAGGTGCTGAAATTTATTGGTAGCATCTTATCTACTGAGACTGTGCTTAACATTGTTGCAAACTTAAGAAATCTGGAAAGCTTAAAATTGCAAATACTCACTTCAGATTGTAAGAACATCCAATCCATTTCAGCACACAGTGCGGATGTAACATGTCTGCACGTTTCCTTTTCAGGTATGTAATCATTTCCACTTGTAACTTGCTTTTAAACACTCAAGTTAAAATGGATTCCAAGGACACTGCATAGTGCCAATAACAGTCCTGTTGAACTGTTTTATGGGACAATAATCTGGCATCCTGCTGGTGAAACCAGCCATCAACCTCACAGTTAATTCACTGGGGAGGCACAATATTGCCTCATAAAATATCACTGTTATATTATGAGTGAGAGCTAGGTAAAGATTTTTGGTATTTCAATTGTGATTTGCCAAATATATTTAGTTAAAGGGTATCTGACACAATACCAAACACACATATTTTATTTCCTCTAGTAGGTTTAAAATAATGAAACCCCAAAAGGAGCTGGGGTTTATGCCTCCAGTAAAGGTAATTAAGTTGTAAATGCTGATCTTGCTAATGCTAATGAATGGTTTACTAGAAATAAATTGCACTTAACTGCATCTCGAATGCAATCCACATAATCAGAAATGACTGGTAAATTACTACCAAAGCCAGCAGTGTACAGTAAGGATGGCAAGTGAAAAACAAATGTTCTTGTGTGTACATATGAAAAGATGAAATCTTAAAATCTCAAGTGCTACAATGAGTCTAAGAAATTATTTACTCTGTGCCCTTGTGTTCACAGGAACCACGCAATTTTATTAGCTCTCTTGGCAATGCATTCTGGTGGCTTAGGGCCTCCACAGGAGAATGTTCTTTTTCACATTTAATCTAAATTCCCTCTGCTCTAATTTAGGCTTTGCAGTCTCTTAGCAGAAACACTTCAGCTCTTTACACCCTCTCTGAAAACCACTCCCACTATTTCTAACCACAGCCAACCCTTCCCAGCTTCACTTGGTACCACATTTAAATGACACAGATGATAGGACCACAGTGTGTATATTCTATTCTATATAAACAATACATTATACAAATGCCGATAAACAGCTATTTTATTTCACTCTTCAATCCCTTTGAATTTCAAAAAATATATTACTTAATTTTAAAAATAATTTGCTTCCATTGTGATGTATGAAATGTCAAAGAAATGGTTTTATTTTATGTTGTTGCTTATTAAAAGCTAAATTTTTCTTAAATTTTGCTCTTCTTTTTTTTTTAATTCTGAAGATCCTACACATAAAGTGCATGGCTGAAAAATGTGCAAATACAAAAGTAAATAGAAAGCAAATAAGAGGTAAAGCAAAAGAAAAGAAAAAAGAGAAATAAAACTTTCCATTCTTCCTGGGAAATAGTGGGTGATATTTTCAGATTTTCACTAAGTATTTTTTCAATTAGTTAATTACAGTGGATTAATACACTTTTGCAGGGCTTCCCTGGTGGTTCAGCAGTAAAGAATCTGCCTGCTAATGCAGCAGACACAAGAGACATAAGTTTGATTCCTGGGTCAGGAAGATCCCCTGGAGAAGGAAATGGCAACTCACTCCAATATTCTTGCCTGGAAAATCCTATGGACAGAGGAGCCTAATGGGCAGAGCCTAATGGGGTCACAAAGAGTCAGACGTGCTGAGCGTCCACATAGCATACACTCCACAGCATTGACTCTCATATTTACAACTCAGAAATTTAAATCATTTTTATTTCTTATTAAAGTTGAGATAATGGTAAAGTTAAACTTACCAACAACCAATTTGTCTCTCATGATTCACACTCAGTAAAGTGCAGAATGTCTGTTACACACCACGTGATTCTCAACTGCTTTTGTTTCAATAGAATCACCTTCCCATTCTTAGGATTAAATGAATTCCAAAGTTTTGCTATTTCTTGTATACAAGTTAAGTGTATATGTATAACAGTTTTTTAATGGTGTCATTTACGTGCCATAAAATTTATCTGCTTTCAGTGTACAATCCAATTATTTTAGTAGATAGGACATTTTCACCACTCCAAAGATATCTGCTGGGAAATCTGGTCAACCACTTGTAAAAGAATGAAACTAGAACACTTTCTAACACCATACACAAAAATAAACTCAAAATGGATTAAAGATCTAAACATAAGACCAGAAACTATAAAACTCCTAGAGGAGAACATAGGCAAACACTCTCTGACATACATCACAGCAGGATCCTCTATGACCCACCTCCCAAAATATTGGAAATAAAAGCAAAAATAAACAAATGAGACCTAATTGACCTTAAAAGCTTCTGCACATCAAAGGAAACTATCAGCAAGGTGAAAAGACAGCCTTCAGAATGGGAGAAAATAATAGCAAATGAAGCAACTGACAAACAACTAATCTCAAAAATATACAAGCAACTCCTCCAGCTCAACTCCAGAAAAATAAATAACCCAATCAAAAAATGGGCCAAAGAACTAGACATTTCTCCAAAGAAGACATACAAATGGCTAACAAACACATGAAAAGATGCTCAACATCACTCATTATCAGAGAAATGCAAATCAAAACCACTATGAGGTACCATTTCACACCAGTCAGAATGGCTGTGATCCAAAAGTCTACAAGCAATAAATGCTGGAGAGGGTGTGGAGAAAAGGGAACCCTCTTACACTGTTGGTGGGAATGCAAACTAGTACAGCCACTATGGAGAACAGTGTGGAGATTCCTTAAAAAACTGGAAATAGAACTGCCTTATGATCCAGCAATCCCACTGCTGGGCATACACACTGAGGAAACCAGAAGGGAAAGAGACACTTGTACCCCAATGTTCATCGCAGCACTGTTTATAATAGCCAGGACATGGAAGCAACCTAGATGCCCATCAGCAGATGAATGGATAAGAAAGCAGTGGTACATATACACAATGGAGTATTACTCAGCCATTAAAAAGAATTCATTTGAATCAGTTCTAATGAGGTGGATGAAACTGGAGCCTATTATACAGAGTGAAGTAAGCCAGAAGGAAAAACACCAATACAGTATACTAACGCATATATATGGAATTTAGAAAGATGATAACAATAACCCGGTGTACGAGACAGCAAAAGAGACACTGATGTATGGAACAGTCTTATGGACTCTGTGGGAGAGGGAGAGGGAGAGGGTGGGAAGATTTGGGAGAATGGCATTGAAACATGTAAAATATCATGTATGAAACGAGATGTCAGTCCATGTTCGATGCACAATACTGGATGCTTGGGGCTGGTGCACTGGGATGACCCAGAGAGATGGTATGGGGAGGGAGGAGGGAGGAGGGTTCAGGATGGGGAGCACATGTATACCTGTGGTGGATTCATTTTGATATTTGGCAAAACTAATACAATTATGTAAAGTTTAAAAATAAAATTAAATTTAAAAAAAAAGTCTAGAGTCTATTTTGTATTCCCTGTTTTGTACAACTATTTCTTTTGAAACTCTTATCTTGCAGGGGAAATTTTGGAGCTATTCAACATGTTAATTCAGCATGTGTGATACTGAATGTATTTTCTTATAAAAACAAAACAAATTTCACATCTATTAATGTGTTATGTAGAACATAAGTGTCTTTGCCCATCCAGGCTGCTGTAACAAATTTCTACAGACTGGGAGGCTGATAACCAGCAGAAACGTATATCTTGCAGACTCAAGGCCTGAGCTCAGGGTGTCAGCATGATAGCGTTCTCTCCAGGGAGAGCTCTATGTTTGTGTCCTGACACAGCACAGGGGGCTGGGAGCTCTGTGTGTTTCTTTTCTAAGGGCACTAACCCCAGTTATCATGACTTCACGCTCATAGCCTCATTGCTTCCCAAATGCCCCGGGTCCTATAACACATGACCTTGGGAGTTAAGGCTTCAACCTAGGAATTTGGGGGAGGGCACAGTGTTCAACAATAGCAATTTAGTGCAATCACAAAAACCAAAACCAAATGATCATTATTTCCAACACAGCACGCTTCAAATAAAAATACCAAATATATATTCTGACCAAGGACGGACCAGTGACTTGGATGGATTCATTTAGAATTTTGTTCTCAAACTTTAGGCTAGAAAATGGGATCCAGTCTACCAGGCTCTCAGGTCCCCAACTCCACTTTCTCACCAATCCAAAGGCCAAATTCACATACACTCTTCATGCTGAAGTTTCCAATGCTAACATCCATGTGAAAGTGAAACTGAACATGTTCGTTGCTCAGTCCTGTGAGCCCATGGACTGTAGCCCATGGAATTTTCCAGGCAAGAGTATGGGAGAGGGTAGCCATTTCAGGGGATCTTTCTGACCCAGGGATTGAACTCAGGTCTTTGGCATTGCAGGAAGATTCTTTATGGTCTGAGCCTCCAGGGACACCCACTAAACTCCATGGTGACAGGCAAAAGGTGGCATGACTAAGGCACTTGAGGATGTCACACAGTTTTTGGCTTTTACTACATTCTTAGATTCACGCTACATACTTTTTAGCCCAGGACTCTCTCTTGTTCACATACGAGCTTGTACTTGAAACTAAAGAGAGCAATATCACCATAGTTAAAATGCAATTGTCTCTCTGAATGACATTAGAAAAAATCAAATATAAAAGATGAGATTAGGGATGTGAAAATTACCCCAGGTGTTTTCTTTATATATATATATATATATATATATATATACACACACACTTAAATCCAATCTAGGAAACTGGATTGTAATTTCTACTAGAGAAGCTCATATATATTTGCATTATCGTCTGCATTAGGAAATAATGCATTAGTGAGCGAGGCAGTCTCAGTTCAGTTCAGTTCAATAGTTCAGTTGTATCTGACTCTTTGTGATCCCACGGACGGCAGCACACCAGGCCTCCCTGTTCATCACCAACTCCTGGAATTCACTCAAACTCATGTCCATTGAGTCGGTGATGCCCTCCAACCATCTCATCCTCTGTCGTCCCCTTCTCAAGGAATCTAAAAAGAAGGAAGTAAGAGATACAAGTCTGGTAAGTGGGTCCCCAGAACTATGCAGAGGTGAAAGGGCCAGCAATTCTGTGTAGCAGGTACACAGATACTGTATTAAAGACAGCTGTTTTTGCATAAATGGTTTCATGATCTCAGCTAATGAAATCATCTCAGTAGCACTCTGATACTCTGTGTGGTCACCCGCCAAAACCTTTAATAATTTGCATTATTTAGTAGGCTCCTATAGGCAGAGAGAATATGTCCACTGGTGAATAGAAGTTCACATTTGATGGTTATTATTGTCAATATCAATTAAGGAATAACTTTCACGTATTAGCACTGAGGTTTGTTAATGTGGTTATTTCCAGTTGAGCTCTAGAACTAGACAATTTAAATTATCACAATTAATTCAATTCCCAAACCTAAAAGTTAACAAGCAATCCTTCGAAAAATCCCTAAATGGTAAAGACAATTCCAGGCAATACAGTTACTACATTAAGATAATGCTACCTGAGGGGCTGGTTGGGGTAACATTGCTCTGCCCCCACCAGTTTCAATGTGCGTTCATTCCAGAATTCAGTCACAGAAGGGGTGCTCGTCCACACAGAGGAGACGCATTCTCCTGTGCGAACGTGGGCGTGCAGAGCTTGAGGAGACCAGTCCCCAAGCCTGCCCTTTGCAGGCTCTCTCCCCTAGTTCTGTCTGTCTGAGACTGTGTCTTCAGTCTCTCTTTGCGGGCTGTCTCCCCTCGCTCTACCTGAGACTGTGCCTTCAGTCTGCAGTTCTTCCTTGGGACCTCCCCAGTCACACTTCCACTGTCTCAAGGAAGACAAACCTCTCATCCGCGGGAAATCTTATGACGGTTCATTGCCTGGAGCAGAAAAAATGCACAGGGAAACTGAAAAAGCACACCTTATTGAAATCATTGTTCCTGAGGGACAGCCAGTGAAAGGAAGACAATGAGAGCTTCAGGTAAAAAGTACAAACATGGAAGTGGTTTATTTTATGTAAAGCCCAGCCCACACAGCCAATCACTCTTTCACTCAATATCCTGTATCGACAGTTAGCCCGTCTACTCTTGAAAGGATGTTTTGGGGTATGTTTAGCCCCAAGGTTTTCAATCTCTCAGTAAATATACTTCAAGTATTTGGAGGCAAGTATGAAATGTACGTGCCTCACAGTCAATTCAAACACACTTCTTTTTCATAAGCATCTTATTTTAGAAAGAATAGAGTTTCTACCATGAGGTTATGTTCCATTAAAATGTGTATTTTTATTACCAATGAGCAAACAAATACTCTCATTTTCATTGCTAAACTTTTTAACTTAATTTATGACAGCACATAGGATGTTTTTACATTCAACAGAATGAACTTCAGAAACATTATTTTACTCAGTAAACCGAGTAAAAAAAGAGGAAAATGATCTGAATTAACTGATACAAACGGGCAAGGTTTAACTGTTTGTCAAATTCTCCTGCTGCTGGTGTCAACCTATTAGCAGCTGCGACTTTGCTTTTCTGTGTACACACTGGCTAATGCCGATTCCAAGATAAATAACATTAATTTAGGACAATCTTTTGATCTAAATGAAATAAATGGTTTCCAAAGTTCTGGGTAAACACATTTGATGCAGTTGAATGGGACATATAGCCTTGGGACCAGCTTAAAACAGTAACCTATCTCTGAGAGAAGAAGTAGAAAATGGAAACTTATTTTAGTCACCCCAAATTATTCTTATGCAATTACGAATAACATACTTCATTAAAAATTTAAAAGTCCTGATAAAACTCTAAGCTTGGCTGGGTACTAGGACAATGGTTTGTAGACCAGGCCATGTAGTCACTCTGTCTTTTTGTTTGTTTGTTTTAGTAGCTCAGTCATGGCAGACTCTTGAGACCCCATGGACTGTAGCCCACCAGGATCCCCTGTCCATGGAATTCTTCAGACAAGAATACTGGAGTGGGTTGCTGTTCCTTTCTCCAGGGGATCTTCCCAACCTAGGGATCAAATCCATGTCTCCAGTATTGCAGGCAGATTCTTGACCCCTGAGCCAATGAAACGGACGGTGCAGAAGCACACCGGCTGAGATGGATGGCGCAGAAGCATGGCCCAGAGGAGCTACCCCTCGCCCAAGGTCAGGGGCTGTGACCGAGAGTACCAGGCTGCATCGGCACAGGAGTGGCCAAGAGGAGCTACCCCATGTCCGAGGTCAGGGGCGGCGACCGAGAGGAGCTACCCCATGTCCGAGGTCAGGGGCAGCAGCAGAGAGAAACTACCCCACGCCCGAGGTCAGGGGAGGCGGCCGAGAGGAGCAACCCCACATCCAAGGAGTGGCGGCTGCACAGGCAAAGGAGGGCTGAGAGCAGCTACTCACGTTCAAGGTCAGGAGGGGCGGCCGTGAGGAGATACCCCTCATCCAAGGTAAGAAGCAGTGGCTGCGCTTTGCTGGAGCAGCCGTGAAGAAACCCAAGTAAGACGGTAAGTGTTGCAAGAGGGGATCAGAGGGAAGACACACTGAAACCATAATCACAGAAAACTAGCCAATCTGATCACAAGGACCACAGCCTTGTCTAACTCAATGAAACTAAACCATGCCTGTGGGGCCACCCAAGACAGGAGGGTCATGGTGGAGAGGTCTGACAGAATGTGGTCCACTGGAGAAGGGAATGGCAAACCACTTCAGTTTTCTTGCCTTGAGAACCCCATGAACAGTATCAGTTCAGTTCAGTTCAGTCCCTCAGTCATGTCCGACTCTTTGTGTATGAAAAGGAAAAATGATAGGACACTGAAAGGGGAACTCTCCGGGTTGGTAGGTGCCCAATATGCTATTGCCTGGAAAATCCCATGGACAGAGGAGCCTGGCGGGCTACAGTCCATGGGGTCTCAAAGAGTCGGACACAACTGAGCGACTTCACTTTCACTTCACTTTCAATATGCTCCTGGAGATCAGTGGAGAAATAACTCCAGAAAGATTGAAGGGATGGAGCCAAAGCAAAAACAATACCCAGTTGTGGATGTGACTGGTGATAGAAGCAAGGTCCGATGCTGTAAAGAGCAATATTGCATAGGACCCTGGAATGTCAGGTCCATGAATCAAGGCAAAAAGTGGTCAAACAGGAGATGACAAGAGTGAACATTGACATTCT
This sequence comes from Bos mutus, assembly GCF_027580195.1. NCBI lineage: Eukaryota > Metazoa > Chordata > Mammalia > Artiodactyla > Bovidae > Bos > Bos mutus. The sequence goes on along the minus strand of NC_091643.1, from coordinate 39,699,693 downwards.
AGGAATCAGTGAACTAAAATGGACTGGAATGGGTGAATTTAACTCAGATGACCATTATATCTACTATTGCAGGCAGGAATCCCTTAGAAGAAATGGAGTAGCCATCACGGTCAACAAAGAGTCCGAAATGCAGTACTTGGAGGCAATCTCAAAAACGACACAATGATATCTGTTTCTTTCCAAGGCAAACCATTCACTATCATGGTAATCCAAGTCTATGCCCCAACCAGTAATGCTGAAGGGGCTGAAGTTGAATGGTTCTATGAAGACCTACAAGACCTTTTAGAACTAACACCCAAAAAAGATGTCCTTTTCATTATAGGGGACTGGAATGCAAAAGTAGGAAGTCAATAAACACCTGGAGTAACAGGCAAATTTGGCCTTGGAGTACAGAATGAAGCATGGCAAAGGCTAATAGAGTTTTGCCAAGAGAATGCACTGGTCATAGCAAACACCCTCTCCCAACAACACAAGAGAAGACTCTACACATGGACATCACTGCTGGGAGCCTCCATGGGAGATCCCACCCATGACAAAGGTCATACAGAAGAGACCTGACAGGCAAAGGCGGACCTGACAGGCAAAAGGGACCCCCTGAATCTGCTGGAGCATCCACCCCAAAACCAGAATCTGTCTGTCTTACTATTTTGTGCCTTTCACCAACTCTTCGGACATTAACAGGGGGCTATCCCTGACCACCTTTCTCTGGAAAAAATCAACTTAGAGCTTTAGTTAATGGGCATGAAAGGAGTATTTCAATTCAAACCCCTCTGTTGGCATTCGAGCTTGCCTGACAGGTTTATCTATACTTGTGCAATTAACACACATGATTGTTCACAACTCCCCAACCTTGAAAGGCATGGGAAGCCAAAACATTCTAAAAGTCCTAATGAGCATAGAGTCCTTTAAGGGATGAAAAATTATTAGAATAGATAGTACTGGTAAAGGGCTTCATTATTGGGCCAATGCTTGCCGCCAAGTTCCCATGTCCCTTATCCATTGTGCACTTTGGAGTGCATTAGTTAACACAGTTGCAATGTAAGAAAAACAAGTAGCAGCCTTGGAATTAACCACATCAGAACTTTGAGCTAATTGGTTCTTTCTTTGTTGTAACTTACTGCACCTTTGCTCTGTGAGAATGTATCTCTGTTTAGCACTTTCTGAGGCTGACATAGATTAGAAATATAAAGAAAAAAACACTTCAAGGGAAAATAAGTTTTCTGGGTGAGTAGCCTTTATCAAAAGAGGGTCATAAAATGTCCACAGGCCTCCAAGGCCAGAAGATATTGTACACAACATTGTTTATGGGAAAGGTGAGCAGAAAAAATCCTGGTTTTGATAAACAGGTGTAACGTTTGGGCTGACTCTGTATGACTTTGCATCTTTCATTTCCCTCTATGTACAAGTCAAGGTATAAAAGTTCCTTTTGAAAATAAAGTTATGGGCCTCGCTCACCGAAGCTTGGTCTCCTTGTGTCGTTCCTTTTTTCCTTTTCCCTCCTTTTCTCTCTCTGTTCTTCTTTCAGGATGACTCCTTGGAACACAGGAACTTTATTGGCTTTCTGTGCTTATCAAGGGAAATCAAGCCCTGCTCTCCGCTTTGCTATCCTTATCACCTAAGCCATCATCCTGAGGGTACCCCTGGATCCTGCTGGGGCTGGACCCCGGCACATCACCAGATGGCCAACACCAAAATCAGATTGATTATATCCTTTGCAGCCAAAGATGGAGAAGCTCTATACAGCCAGGAAAAACAAGACCAGGAGCTGACTGTTGCTCAGATCATGAACTCCTTATTGCCAAATTCAGACTTAAATTGAACAAACTGGGGAAAACCACTAGACCATTCAGGTATGACCTAAATCAAATCCTTTATGACTATACAGTGGAAGTGAGAAATAGATTTAAGGGACTAGATCTGATAGACAGAGTGCCTGATGAACTATGGACGGAGGTTCAGGACATTGTACAGGAGACAGGGATCAAGACCATCCCCATGGAAAACAAATGCAAAAAAGCAAAATGGATGTCTGAGGAGGCCTTACAAATAGCTGTGAAAAGAAGAGAAGCAAAAAGCAAAGGAGAAGAAGAAAGATAAAAGCATCTGAATGCAGAGTTCCAAATAATAGCAAGGAGAGATAAGAAAGCCTTCTTCAGCAATCAATACAAAGAAATAGAGGAAAACAAGAGAATGGGAAAGACTAGAGATCTCTTCAAGAAAATTAGAGATACCAAGGGAATATTTCATGAAAAGATGGGCTCGATAAAGGACAGAAATGGTATGGATCTAACAGAAGCAGAAGATATTAAGAAGAGGTGGCAAGAATACACAGAAGAACTGTACAAAAAAGATCTTCATGACTCAGATAATCACGATGGTGTGATCACTCACCTAGAGCCAGATATCCTGGAATGTGAAGTCAAGTGGGCTTTAGAAAGCATCACTACGAACAAAGCTAGTGGAGGTGATAGAATTCCAGTTGAGCTATTCCAAATCCTTAAAGATGATGCTGTGAAAGTGCTGCACTCAATATGCCAGCAAATTTGGAAAACTCAGTAGTGGCCACAGGACTGGAAAGGGTCAGTTTTCATTTCAGTCCCAAAGAAAGGCAATGCCAAAGAATTCTCAAACTACCGCACAATTGCACTCATCTCACACGCTAGTAAAGTAATACTCAAAATTCTCCAAGCCAGGCTTCAGCAGTACATGAATCATGAACTTCCAGATGTTCAAGCTGGTTTTAGAAAAGGCAGAGGAACCAGAGATCAAATTGCCAACATCCTCTGGATCATGGGAAAAGGAAGAGAGTTCTAGAAAAACATCTATTTCTGCTTTATTGACTATGTCAAAGCCTTTGACTGTGTGGATCAAAATAAACTGTGGAAAATTCAGAAAGAGATGGGAATACCAGACCACCTGATCTGCCTCTTGAGAAACCTGTATGCAGGTCAGGAAGCAACAGTTAGAACTGGACGTGGAACAACAGACTGGTTCCAAATAGGAAAAGGAGTACATCAAGGCTGTATATTGTCACCCTGCTTATTTAACTTATATGCAGAGTACATCATGAGAAACGCTGAGCTGGAAGAAGCACAAGCTGGAATCAAGATTGCTGGGAAAAATATCAATAACCTCAGATACGCAGATGATACCACCCTTATGGCAGAAAGTGAAGAGAAACTAAAAAGCCTCTTGATGAAAGTGAAAGAAGAGAGTGAAAAAGTTGGCTTAAAGCTCAACATTCAGAAAACTAAGATCATGGCATGTGGTCCCATCACTTCATGGCAGATAGATGGGGAAACAGTGGAAACAGTGTCAGACTTTATTTTCTGGGGCTCCAAAATCACTGCAGATGGTGAGTGCAGCCATGAAACTAAAAGACACTTACTCCTTGGGAGGAAAGTTATGACCAACCTAGATAGCATATTGAAAAGCAGAGACATTACTTTGCCAACAAAGGTCCTTCTAGTCAAGGCTATGGTTTTTCCAGTAGTCATGTATGGATGTGAGAGTTGGACTGTGAAGAAAGCTGAGTGCTGAAGAACTGATGCTTTTGAACTGTGGTGTTGGAGAAGACTCTTGAGAGTCCCTTGGACTACAAGAAGATCCAACCAGTTCACCCTAAAGGAAATCAGTCCTGGGTGTTCATTGGAGGGACTGATGTTGAAGCTGAAAATCCAGTACTTTGGCCACATCATGCTAAGAGTTGACTCACTGGAAAAGACCCTGATGCTGGGAGGGATTAGCGGCAGGAGGAGAAGGGGACGACAGAGGATGAGATGACTGGATGGCATCACTGACTCGATGGACGTGAGTCTGAGTGAACTCCGTGAGTTGGTGATGGACAGGGAGGCCTGCCGTGCTCTGATTCATGGGGTGGCAAAGAGTCGGACACGACTGAGCGACTGAACTGAACTGAACTGAACTGAGCCACTGGGGAAGCCCCCTAGTCAATCTAGGTAAAGACTTTATAATATTTCTCTCTAAGGACCATTTAAGTCTTTGATGATTCTTTTTTTAAGTCAGATTGTATTAGTGTCAGAAAATAAGTCTGATTTTTCTGGCAATTTTTACAGTTAGACTGGATTTGTTGATTCAGTTACTAAATTAACTTGTGTAAGGTGTGGTTTTTATCCAGTTTTTTTTTTTTTAATCAGTTTCTCTGAATTGTGTAAGGCATCTTATGAACTGCTTAGCTAAGCAGCAGCAGAGACAAAGCTGTCAGTGTCTGCACCTGGTTGAAACTGCTTGTTATCCCCATATTATGACCAGAAAACTATGTGTTGTAACCCAGGATTTAATACTGTTTTAGGGAGGGATATAAAACTGGATGCTTAGACGTCTTTCACTGACATTGCATGGGGAAAAAGCAAGTCAAAGCAGGCATCAACTACTAACAAGGAATCTTAGTGTTGATAATAGAGCATTCTGGGGAATGCTACATCCTCCCTGGTATGCTCAGTTGGTAAAGAATTTGTCTTCAATGCATAGGACCTGAGTTCGATCCCTAGGTAGGGAATATTCGCTGGAGAAGGGAATGGGAATACACTCCAGTATTCTTGCCTCGAAAATCCTGTGGAAAGAGGAACCTGGCAGGCTACAGTCCATCAGGTCACAAAGAGTTGGAAACATCTTAGTGACTAAACAACAATAGGAAATGTTACATCATCACAGATGCTCTGAATATAGCAAAGGATGGCAAAGTGTGGGGGGAAAAAAAAAGGAGCTAAACCCTCAGTTGAAGATTCTCAGCTGAAGCATAAATGGAGTTTGACTATGAATATAAAAAAATGTGTTAAACATGTTTATGCCACTTACATTTCATTTTTGATAAGGCGCATCAGATATCATATTTTATATAATAAAATACATGATAATCCTGTAAAATATCTTTCAAAAGGTAGAACAAGGTAAGTTGAGATAGAAAGAAGTTCTTGCACAATCACTTAATTAGCATCATCAGTTTTCTTTCTTATTGGTTTAAAGATTTTTTACATTTTTCTCTACTTTAGTTCAGAGTTAAATGCCATTTTAAATTTTAAATTCTTTCTAACAAGTAAACTCAATGCAGTGTTTGTAATGATAGGAACTTAATATTGGAAATAAAAGCAAAAATAAACAAATGGGACCTAATTAACCTTAAAAGCTTCTGCACATCAAAGGAAACTATTAGCAAGGTGAAAAGACAGCCTTCAGAATGGGAGAAAATAATAGCAAATGAAGCAACCGACAAACAACTAATCTCAAAAATATACAAGCAACTCCTACAGCTCAACTCCAGAAAAATAAATGACCCAATCAAAAAATGGGCCAAAGAACTAAATAGACATTTCTCCAAAGAAGACATACAGATGGCTAACAAACACATGAAAAGATGCTCAACATCACTCATTATCAGAGAAATGCAAATCAAAACCACTATGAGGTACCATTTCACACCAGTCAGAATGGCTGCGATCCAAAAGTCTACAAGCAATAAATGCTGAAGAGGGTGTGGAGAAAAGGGAACCCTCTTACACTGTTGGTGGGAATGCAAACTAGTACAGCCACTATGGAGAATAGTGTGGAGATTCCTTTAAAAACTGGAAATAGAACTTCCTTATGACCCAGCAATCCCACTGCTGGGCATACACACTGAGGAACTTACAGAATTTTTTATGGGATTTGCTGGTGGCAGCAGACGATAAGGAGTCTGCCTGCAATGTAGGACACCCAAGTTTGATCCCTGGGTTGGGACGATCCCCTGGAGAAGAAAATAGCTACCCACTCCAGTATTCTTGCCTGGAGAATCTCATGCATGGAGGAGCCTGGTTAGCTATAGTCCATAGGATCGCAAAGAGTTGGACGTGACTGAGTGACTTCACTTCACTTTATAGAATTTTTATTAACTGCACTTAGCACTGTCCTAGAAAAATAGCTGTCATTTAATAACATTTCTTGAGCTAAAATGAAGATGCAATTGGAATTAAGCAAAAAATGTATTAATAAAGTGGAGTTTGCTTGAATCCTCATTTCTTTTTATAACACAGATTTTATTCATGTATTTGTATTTTTCTTCTACATTTATCCCCCCGTCTACCTTCCCTTCCTCTTCCTTACTTCACCTGTAATTTTCCATAAGCTTGCAGTTTACAGGAAGTTTGTAAGAAGCTGGCAATTGAAAATTCTGGAGAATATACTGAACTGATGACCCTGCAGTGTGCCCTACCTCACACCAGCCTCTCAGGACCTTTCTGCCTCAGGCTTTCCTTGAAGTGATACAGGAAACTTTCATGTACATCGATATCAGCCAAAGAAGTAGCAACAGCAGCTCACACTCCCTTGTCCACTATTTCACATTGGAAGCAGCAATCAGAGTTAACTACTCAATGGAAGACAACTTAAAATCATACAACTTTATACACCTGCAAGCCAAACAGCTGTGTTCATTTATATTAGAATGTCACATAGCAAATGATAAATTTCCAGCATTAATTTTAACCTCATAAGTCTACCAATCTTGATAGACTTGAAATTAAAAATAAAGAAGACTCTTTCCTTGCCTCCTTCTCCTAATAATATATGAAATATCTATGGACGTGTTAAATACAGGTGATACTCTAAACCCAGAAGGCTGAGCACTGAAGAATTGATGCTTTAGAATGGTGATACTGGACAGGACTCTTTAGAACCATTTGGACTGCAAGGAGATCAAACCAGTCAATCCTAAAGGAAATCAACCCTGGATATTCAGTGGAAGTACTGATGCTGAGCTGAGGCTCCAATACTTTGGCCACCTGATTTGAAGAACTGACTCATTGGAAAAGACTCTGATGCTGGGAAAGACTGAAGACAGGAGGAAAAGGGGACGACAGAGACTGAGATGGTTGGATGGCATCACGGACTTAATGGACATGAATTTGAGCAAGCTCCAGGAGATGGTGAAGGACAGAGGGGTCCGGTGTGCTGCAGTCCATGGGGTCACAAAGAGTCGGACATGACTGAGGAACTCAACAACAACAGTATAAACCCGGGAGTACTGTCAAGGAATCCAATTTCAGAACCTGCTGGTGTGCTAAGACAGTAAACCTGGAATACATCCAAGATGTCTATAAAACTGGCTCTTCAGCTGTTCAGAGTAAAATTATCATGGGCTGCTGCTATGAAGAAATAGAATATTAACCTCGTTTCTAATATCATTCATGGAACAAGAAGATATAAAAGGATCGGTATGTCAACATCCACAAGGTATATTTCTAGGAGGAATTAATCTGTTTAGAGAAAATTGTTTGACAGGAAAATTACCATAAGAGAAAGAGAGTTCTTAAAAAGCAAGAGACCTTAATGGAAAGGACCAAGGGAAAGCAGAGCTGGCCGCTGTAACGAGCCCTTCAGAAGACACCTCTGTGCTCATCGTCGTCCTTGGCGACCTGACCCTGTTCTCCGCATTTCTCCCGGCTCTCTATTCTCTTGGTCCGACTTCTTAATACTCAAATGCTCGCCCAGCCCTTCACTCTCCTCCCCTTCATAGCAGAGTGAAGTAACTTTAGAAAAATCGAACGTGTCCTGAATACAGACAAACGGTCACTGACCGCTGTGCCGACCCCTCCCGCTGGCCCGGCATGTGTTCATCTCCCCTAGCTCTACTTTCTGCCACAGGAAACTGCTCTGCGTGGAATCCGTGAGCAGGTCCTCCACTCTCCTGGCTTCTCTCTGTGACCCACCAAGTAGAAGCCCCCTGAAGGGATCGGAGAGAGGGCATGTGGGGCAGGTCGTTCATGCTGCTGGCTCCTCCCGTGAGATGTTGCCACACGGTTCCCAACAGAAAGCAAGCGCACCTCTCAGGGCGGCCGCCTTTCTGAGCCTCTCCATCCAGACTCTAGCTGCTGCTCTTTCTCCTTCTTCCTGTCTACCCCAGGATTAGTTACTCAGTTGTGTCCGACTCTTAGCAACACCATGGACTGGAGCCCGCCAGGCTCCTCTGTCCATGGGATTCTCCAGACAAAAATACTGGTGTGGGTTGCCATTTTCTCCTCCAGGGGATCTCCCCAACCCAGGGATGGAACCCAGGTCTCCTGTATTGCAGATAGATTCTTTACCATCTGAGCCACCAGGGAAGCCCAAGGATGGCCACAGCTTATCTATTCATGGACCAGCCGTCTAAACTGTCTCACGGCTTCTTTATGCCCATGATACTCCAAACATCATACAGGCATAAACACCCTGAGTTTTCCCAGCTGCCAAGAGATCTGTGGGCTTCTCAGGTGGCACTGGTGGTAAAGAACTTGCCTGCCAATGCAGGAGACTTAAGAAATGAGGGTTCAATCCCTGGGTTAGGAAGATCCCCTGGAGGAGGAAATGGCAACCCACTCCAGTATCCTTGCCTGGGAAATCACGTGGACAGAGGAGCCTGATGGGCTACAGTCGATGAGGTCGCCAAGAGTGAGATACAACTAAAGTGACTAAGCACAGAAAACACGCATATATAGTCAACCTTCTCCAAAGGACACAGAACACACTTTTAAAACAAATAATCCTAGTCCATCCTCCTTTCTTGCTCACGAGAGGAAATCTCTATTTTCAGTTCCTCATTTCCTCATTTCTTACTTTTTAGTCTAATATTCATATTATGATATTTCTATGCTTATTTTGTCATGTGTTTTAAATTTTCATAAAGACATTCATACTGCATGTATTCTTCTCTCAAGCTTGACTTTTCTTCACTCAGTTTTATACTCCAGACTTTCCTCCATGTTATTACCTATATGACATTTTCACTACTGGATTTTTTTTCAATTACATCATATATACACTTCATGAATCCTTTATTCTTCAGAAGAACATCTGTACCATTTGTACCATTTCTCTGTTACACCATCTACAGCCACAGATTCACTTCACAGGTCTTCTGGATCATGTCTTTTTAAGGTATACTGCTAGGACAATGAGTTATTATAACATCTTCAATTTTGTTAGACAATGGCAGATTATTTTCCAAAGGAACTATACCATCTTTTTAAAACATCAGAAGTACTTAACAATTCCACAAACCCTACTTCTTTATCAACACTTGATATTGTCCAACATTTAAATTTTTACAGGTTAGTGTGTGTGAAACTAATTTTATTGCAGCTTTAATTTGCAATTACCTAGAGAAAAATTTGGGTTTCCCTGGTGACTCAAATGGTACAGAATCTGTCTGCAGTGTAGGAGACCCAGGTTTGATTCCCTGGGTTAGGAGATCTCCTGGAGAAGGGAATGGAAACCCACTCCAGTATTCTTGTCTGAGAATCCCATGGACAGAGGAGCCTGGTGGACCACAGCCCATGGGGTTGCAAAAGAGTCAGACATCACTTAGTAACTATACAACAACATGCTTTCCTCACATATGCGGGTCAGACACATGTCAGTTGTCCCAGGTCAGACAGACAAGTGAGCAGAGTTGGGATTAAGATCCAGACATGAATCAAAGCCAATTCACTTCCTGAACCCCCATGAACCAAAAGTAGTTGACAGAGTCAGGCCTGTGCCTGAGGTCACTTGCACTGACCAAGATGGAAAAGCCAGAATAGTGTAGTCACAGGGAGGCCAATCAGACAAGGAGGGCCCATCGAGCAGAACTAGCTTCTCTGCACCCCGCCCCCCCCCACACACAACTTACTGCCATTCTGTCATGAACTTGACTCCCGGAGTAGACTTCACAGCTAGTAAGTGCATGTGGCTACAACTTCCAAGAGGAGAGTGGAACCATGAATGGCGAATAATAGAATATCATGCAATTTATGAGTTCCTACTTATTTGCTGAAGCAAAGAAACAATTTAGCAATCATGCACTGTTTCAAATTGGAGGCTAACTAGGTAGATGACATATAATTATAAAATCAATATTTCATTTTGAATAGTATTATTTATTGTAATATCCATCTTAGGAACTTAATAGGTTAATTTAGCAAAATACACTAAAAATGTGCAAGCATATGATTTGAAGGCAATTTAACAGATGAAAAAAAGTTTAAAAAATATAAAGAAATTCTCAAGACACTCATATCTTCCACAAGCTCCAATTTCCTCACCTGATGATTACTTTCCTGCTTTAGCTGTCATGTAACTCAAAGAACTGGTTCCTATTTGCACCAAGTGTGACAGTTACCAGCAATATAAAGAAAAAAATCTCTCTCTTAAACAACATGAGCACTATTCCAACCTCCTCACATAAAGAAAAGGGGCATTCAGCCTTCCAAAGGTACCATTTCCTATCGATACTGACACCCAAGCACATTCCACAAAATCCCAAACAATTCTTAACTTGATTCTCTGATTAAGACCTTTTAAACATGGTAATATTAGAAGTTACACCATAATTTTCAAATGTGATTAAATTATTCTAGACCTTTATAATATATGGGTCAAAAATATAACTTTTAACATAAAAATATATTTGAAATAGATAAACCTGACCATATTAATTTTCAACCAGAAGCTAACCAAAGCCAACCTGCAAATAAATGGGCCTGACACAAGAGAGAAGAAAATGCTACTAAGTTTTATGCCACCAAATGCTGTTCTTTAAAAATTTTTTTTATTAGTTATGTTATTTAAACTTTATATCAACCTCAGAAACTCTGTTATGCCATTTTGGTTTTGTTCTCATATGGTAGAAGAGAAGGTTGAATGTAAAGAATTATAATAAAATCATGGTATAATGCAATGCCTTCCCAATTATCAGAGCTATAAATAGCAGAAAGGAGCTTGGGAATCTTCTTGAGTCTATTACTCATGTTCTTTCCAGCACTCATCTATTACTTCATGTCATAATACAATGTAAACATAATATCATGCATGCATTTTCAAAAGCAGGAAAATATTAATCAGCCTAACTTTCATAATGATTCATACTTTTGAAAACTTGAAATGTTCACAGTGACCTACTCGTTTTTGTAATCCTGAAGACAGCTAACATCAATCCCCGGGGTTCGAATCTGTTTTCCATTGTAGCATGCTGAATTCTGCTTGGACAGACTACTGTTTCTTAAAAAAAAAAAAAAAATGTATTAATTTCTTTAAAAGGACCACAAAGAGCTACTGGCACAGTAACCAAGATATGTAAAATCCTTGGCTAACCATGGAGTTTGGAGAGATGAGTTCTTGGTCTCAGTGCTTCCCACACCTCTGTGGAAGCTTCTGAATAGAAAATCAATACTAAGAGTGAAGTGGAACTATCTGACCCCTGCTCCACAACACACACACACTGGTTCTGGTCCCTTTCCACCGGTTCTGTTACTCTCAGCACCTAGGACAGCTCCTCTCCTTCCCTTCTCCTCCCCATCCCCCCCTCCCCCCACCCCCCAGCCCTGTCCTTTCTGAGGCCAGCTGTGTGATTCCCTCTCCCACTTGCCAGCATTGCAACTGTTGCTCAGGCTATTCTGTGTCTCCCTACCTGCTGTTCCCACCACTGTGACATGGCCCCAACTGGTGCTCCTCTGTGGGTCAATTCACTCCTCACTCCATCTAGGAAACTGCTTGCAAGTCCATGACTTACAATGTCTACTATGACAATTATCCTTTTCTATTTTATTTTATGTGATGCATTATAGAGACTTAAGAATGTGTTCATATTTCCCAAGATAAATTTCAGGATTTAGTATCTTAGCCACATTTTTCTCCTCCAGCTGTATTTTCAATTGTATGAGTTTATAAAGGTATTAAACCACATTCTCCTATATGTACAATATATTCCCGACATTGAAGCATTTATATTGCTGTATTATCAGCTTATATAACCCTATCTAGGCTAGTATAAATAGACCAGATTTAGGATGACAAAATAACAGGGAATGAGTCGTCAAATTTGCTTTTATTTACTTAATAATGTTTTAGTATTTTCAAAGATGTATTATTTCTAAGTCTCAGTACTCTTGGTGGTATGTCAACAATATACAATTATTTTAAAATTAAATTGAGATCATACATGTGAAATTATAAGCATATTATAAGAACTCAAGAAATTCTAGGTTTTATCAATATCACATGACTCCTTAAATACAGTTTTAAATCTCATATGAGAGCATGTGTTATGACAATGAAGCATAAAGATACACCATGAGCCATATGTAGAAATTTAAAAGTGTATCTTAATAAAGTTGTAAGTTTTGCTCATTATATATATCAAATACATGTACCTCAAACTCATTCAAATGCTCTGAAATGTACTTCAGGTTAAAAAAAAATGTCTCTTTATCAGTGAGCTACACAATAATAGAATAGGCATAGAGAAAAATGGTGGAAATTTTAGGTGAATGGTCCACTCTCATTTTAAAGATCTTTTAATTTAGGTTCCGTAGAAGTGAAATATTTTGTTCAAGGTCACTCAGCTGGTTAATAATAGCATTGTGATTATAGCCTAATTTTCCCAGTTCTAAAATCTATGGTATATTTTGGTACCAATATTTATATTTATTTTAATATATGCAAGTATAACAGGGATCATAGAGTGTTCTTTAAAGACTAAGTACTTCAGGAGTACTTATAAAGTCTTTAAACCCATCTCATAAATACTGGAAAACCAACAACTCACAGCATACTCTGCTGTCCTATTCATCTTGGGTTGCTTTGTAATCCATCATAATATTTAAAAGCTGATAAATTATGCTTCAGTGTGATTCATTTTACTTTGTGTATTGTTTTCTGTATAGAGAAGGAAAATCTGTCAACCAAGCTTCAAAGAAAAATAAGTATTCAATTCACAAAAGTCCAAAATGCTGGAAAGCTTTTCCAAAATATTCAGCTAATATTCTCCATCCTTGAAAAAAGACTGAGCTAAATCGTTTCTTTTTGTACTTTTTTAATTGCTGGCATATATAATTTGTATACTCAAACCGTTCACAACTACATCTTCATACAGTTTTATAGCCTCTAACAGAATGGTTTCCTCCCAGTCTGACAGTCACACTACCTTGTGGGAGGATTAACAGGACAGCTTGATAAAATATGCCCAGGTGCTACGGAATCCAGAGAATTACAGGGCTACAGGGCGCTAACAGCGCGCCCCCTATGACTGCCGCCTGGTGTTCTCACGGTGAGCTCTGATCAGCAGGGCCGCGCGTTCTCAACTGCACTGGCTGAACTCCCACACAGTGGCAGCAGAACTTGGTCTGAGAGGTAGGTCTTGGAAACACAGTCACTGAAGTATTGTCCCGGGAATCCAGCAAAGACTACATCTACTAGCAGATCGGCAAGAGACGGCTCTGTGGTTTCCCCCACCCCTTCATATAACTTCCCCGTCTGGGCCGGGCTTCAGGCAGGTGGAGGGAGATGCCCACACACGCCGCGTCCAGAATGTTAAAGAAGAAACGGACTCCAGTCTCTCAGGCTTGAAAAGCTAAGGATCTTCTGGCTCATGCCTAGTGAGCAAAACGTCCTAGAATCAGTATCTTATAAAAACAGGCTTTGATTTTTCCCAAGGAGATTACCATTCATATTTACTGTGAAACAATAAATACTCCCCCCTTTGACAGAGAACATGCTATTAGATTCAATGTCTCTCCATCGTTTTGTGAAGGAGTATCTGATTAAATACTGTCCCAAGGGGCAGAAATTACAGGCATTATACAGCCTTAGCCTTCAATGACTCCTATCTTTGTTGTTCAGTAAAAACCTCCAAAAAGGTTACATTCTTTTCGTTTGATAGTTAATCCCTGAAGGGAGGAGAAAGGGCAGCCATATCTTCCCAATAAAGCTCTAAATTAAATATGATTAATTAATTCAATGTTGTTCTTGCTGTTATTATTTAGTTGCTAAGTTGCATCTGACTTTTGTGACCCCATGGACTGTAGCCTGCCAGACTCCTCTTTCCATGGGATTTCCCAGGCAAGAACACTGGAGCAGGTTGCCATTTCCTCCTCCAGGGGATATTCCCAACTCAGGGATAAAACCCCGGTCTCTTGCATTGCAGGCAGATTCTTTTTTCTTTTTAATTAATTTATTTATTTTAACTGGTGGTTAATTACTTTACAATATCATAGTGGTTTTTGCCATACATTGACTTAAATCAGCCATGGGTGTACATGTTCTTTATCGCTGAGCTGTCAGCCATCCAGGAAGCCCCGTACTTATGATTAATTAAATAAATGTAACACAGAATGAAAAGAAGGAAGAGAAGGCAGTAAAGAAAAATAATCAGCTATATGCTAAAAGAAAATATGAATAATAAGAATAAAAACCAGAGAGGGGAAACCTGTAAAAGTCACATACCTCTTAGATGGGTTTAGCCTTTAACCCCATTTACTGTCTCGACTTGATCTTGTCTGTACGTGTACACACAGCAGATTTTCCTATTTTGGCTTCAGGTGCTCCTGAAGGTGACCACACCAATAGTCTACAGCAGTACAGGCTTGCCAATGGTCCTCACATATCACAAGATGTGTATCTTCTGTGAGGTTCTGTCCACAACACACACCCCAACTGTTGGCAGGTATCAACTGGAGGACCCTCTTGTGAGTGTGGTTCCTGTGACCTGTCCAATGTGTGCACGTCCAATGAAGAGCTTCTTCAAAGCTGTAGTGAAATAAAAATGCCTTGGATTTGATGAATTGAGATGAATCGCTTTGAGGTGACAGGTCTCCCTCGTTTAAATGCAAATCTTGAAGTTAATTTTAGAAATGAAAAGTATCACAGAGATCATATAATCAAATGCTCTCATTTTCTAGGAGAAGATACTGAAGGTCAGAGCAGGTGAGCATCTTGCCTAAAATAACACCAGTAAAATATTAACTTGTAAGTACATATAATGAGCCTCCAACAGGCATCTGACCGTGTGTCATATTAGCTGTGTTTTCTGATCAATTCCTTCTTCCATTTTCCACAATTCTTACCAACTATGCATTTCTTTCATCAAAAAGATCTAATGTTTCTCTGCTCACTTATCATTGATGATCTTATCCACGACTACAGTGAAAAAAAGAAAGCCAACTTTTTTTCTGAACTGATCAATAATATCCATACGTCTACATATCTATCCATCTTCTATCTGTTAAACTTTGGCAGCATTCATTCTTTTTTTTCTCCCAACACCAAAAGCAGGTTTTATCTGTTACTTAGAGCTTTCTATTCACTATTTACAATTACTTATCATTTCCTTCTGCTTTCTGGAGAAAAAAATCTTCAGTTCAGTTCTGTTCAGTTCAGTCGCTCAGTCGTGTCCAACTCTTTGTGACCCCATGAATCTCAGCACACCAGGCCTCCCTGTCCGTCACCATCTCCCGGAGTTCACTCAAACTCACGTCCATTGAGTCGGTGATGCCATCCAGCCATCTCATCCTCTGTCGTGCCCTTCTCCTCCTGCCCCCAATTCCTCCCAGCATCAGAATCTTTTCCAGTGAGTCAACTCTTCGCATGAGGTGGCCAAAATACTGGAGTTTCAGCTTTAGCATCATTCCTTCCAAAGAACACCCAGGGCTGATCTCCTTTAGAATGGACTGGTTGGATCTCCTTGCAGTCCAAGGGACTCTCAAGAGTTTTCTCCAACACCACAGTTCAAAAGCATCAATTCTTCGGCGCTCAGCCTTCTTCACAGTCCAACTCTCACATCGATACATGACCACTGGAAAAACCATAGCCTTGACTAGACGGACCTTTGTTGGCAAAGTAATGTCTCTGCTTTTCTTTTTTTTTTTTTTTTCTTCTTTTAAATTTTATTTAATTTTTAAACTTTACATAATTGTATTAGTTTTGCCAAATATCAAAATGAATCCACCACAGGTATACATGTGTTCCCCATCCTGAACCCTCCTCCCTCCTCCCTCCCCATACCATCCCTCTGGGTCGTCCCAGTGCACTAGCCCCAAGCATCCAGTATCGTGCATCGAACCTGGACTGGCATCTCGTTTCATACATGATATTTTACATGTTTCAATGCCATTCTCCCAAATCATCCCACCCTCTCCCTCTCCCAGAGTCCATAAGACTGTTCTATACATCAGTGTCTCTTTTGCTGTCTCGTACATAGGGTTATTGTTACCATCTTTCTAAATTCCATATATATGCGTTAGTATACTATATTGGTGTTTTTCCTTCTGGCTTACTTCACTCTGTATAATAGGCTCCGGTTTCATCCACCTCATTAGAACTGATTCAAATGTATTCTTTTTAATGGCTGAGTAATACTCCATTGTGTATATGTACCACTGCTTTCTTATCCATTCATCTGCTGATGGACATCTAGGTTGCTTCCATGTCCTGGCTATTATAAAGAGTGCTGCGATGAACATTGGGGTACAAGTGTCTCTTTCCCTTCTGGTTTCCTCGGTGTGTATGCCCAGCAGTGGGATTGCTGGATCATAAGGCAGTTCTATTTCCAGTTTTTTAAGGAATCTCCACACTGTTCTCCATAGTGGCTGTACTAGTTTGCATTCCCACCAACAGTGTAAGAGGGTTCCCTTTTCTCCACACCCTCTCCAGCATTTATTATTTGTAGACTTTTTATGCTATCTAGGTTGGTCATAACTTTTCTTCCAAGGAGTAGGTGTCTTTTAATTTCATGGCTGCAGTCACCATCTGCAGTGATTTTGGAGCCCAAAAAGATAAAGTATGACACTGTTTCCCCATCTATTTCCCATAAAGTGATGGGACCAGATGCCATGATCTTACTTCTTTGAATGTTGAGCTTTAAGCCAACTTTTTCACTGGCCTCTTTCACTTTCATCAAGAGGCTTTTAGTTCCTCTTCACTTTCTGCCATAGGGTGGTGTCATCTGCCTATCTGAGGTTATTGATATTTCTCCTGGCAGTCTTGATTCCAGCATGTGCTTCATCCAGCCCAGCGTTTCTCATGATGTCCTCTGCATACATTAGCAATTATGCCTTCTATATTTCCATGTATACTTACAGGTCATCATAAACCCATGATCCATGTCTTTTTCAAGCACACATCCATACACACAAAAGTTCTTTTGGGCCAAAGTCCCCTTCCAGGTACCATAATATATATCACCTTCTTTTTATATCCAAGTTTCTTTAAAGTCTCATTTTGCTTTGTATTCCTAATCACCTACTCTTCAAGCCACTCCCATAGTCCTCTGATCCTATGGCTGCAAGAGTTTCTGAGAAACAACGTGAACTCTGCGATTCTGATCCCACTGAATGGTCTAAGTCCTCATCCTACTTGAGTCCGCAGCAGCATCCTGAACATCATCAATGCACAAAACACCCTCCAAAATTCCTGAAGCCTCATCTGACTCAAACCCATCTCCCTGAGTGTCTACTATTTGATTTCAATATGCCGTTTCTGAGCATAAGTGCTAGAAATGTTGCCTGTGCTCACTGACCATTTTTTACCTCCAGTACCCTGTATATTGCATAACCTACAATCTGCTCCCTCTTTGCCATGCAACAGTACTGTGTGTACTGCAGCCCTTACTAGACACAGAGATGGTCACAGACACTGGAGTGGGCTTTTCAGATTTGTGTTTTCCAAAAAAAAAAAAAAAAAAGCACTTTGGTTAGGGTGTGGCATGAGATTGCCTGATGACAGTGTTTTACATCAGCTTGACCGTGATTATTTAGCTGGTTATTTCAGTTGGTCAGTAGAGAAATGATGGCATCTTCCCCTACAGTGGTGATGGGAATGACCATTAGGGTGTAGATGGGAGAGACATATGGGAAAGACAATGAACAGGACATGATGAGATGTAGCCAGGGAGAGGATTGGGTCAAGATTTTCTACCAGACTTCTGAACTGAACAGCTGGGCAGAAGGCAGTGGTGTATACTAAGATAAAGCACAGAAGAAGAGAAGTAGGTTGTATAGGCTTGGAGCACAGACAAGCAGTGTTTCATCACGACAACAGTAATAGCCAGTAGGCAGTTGGGTATGTAGGATGAGAGATCAGAAGAAAAGGCTGACATGGAGTCCTTTGGTATACATCTACTCATTCAAATGTATTTATTAAATACCTATCTATTGTATGTCAAACCTAGACAGCATATTAAAAAACAGAGACCTCACTTTGCCCACAAAAGTCCGTCTATTCAAAGCTAGAGTTTTACCAGTAGTCATGTACAGAGTTGGACCATAAAGAAGGCTGAGCACTGAAGAATTGATGCTTTCAAACTGTAGCATTGGAGAAGACTCTTGAGAGTCCCTTGGACTGCAAGGAGATTAAACTAGTCCATTCTCAAGGAAATCAACCCTGCATATTCATTGGAAGGACTGATGCTGAAGCTGAAGCTACAATACTTTGGCCACGTGTTGTGAAGAACTGACTCATTGGAAAATACCTTGATGCTGGGAAAGATTGAGGGCAGGATGAGAAGCAGGTGACAGAGGATGAGATGGTTGAATGGAATCATCAACTCAACGGACATGAGTTTGAGAAAACTCCAGGAGATAGAGAAGGACAGGGAAACCTGGTGTGCTGCATTCCATGAGGTCACAAAGAATCAGACACGACTTAGTGACTGAACAACAACCACTGCACACAGGCATAGTTGAATCCTCTGAAAGTATACAGTAATGGAAGGGGACAAAATTATCTGCCTTTATGGAGTTTACATTTGATTTGCTGAAAAAAAAGAAGACATATTAAACAATACAGTGTGCTGGAAGATGCTATGCCTTATAAAACAGAAGTAGGCTGGTGTAAGGAACACAGATCATACTGGACTTGGGTGATGCCTTTTAACACAGAGGCATATGGATGGAAAGTACAGACATGAAAATTCATGAGTTAAAATATTTCTAGTGCACTGTGGGCAGGAGGAACTCAAAGGACACTCATGAAATTTCTTACAGAGGAGGGGGTGACCCTGAGGCTATGACAGCCAAGACAAAAGTGTGGCAAGTGAGGAAGGAAGTTTCCACTCTATGAAATCTAGAGGCGATGCAGTTAAACTAAAGATTCAAGAAGAGTAGCAGGCTTCGCAATATTATCTTATAACGCAATCCAATTCTGGTAATGTGCAAGTTCTTAATTGGCAACATTGAGCCATGGACCCCCTCCAGCCTCATTCCAAGCTGCCCTCTCCATCACTGTATCTGGCTAACTATACTTCCCTCAATATTTTAAGTGTGTTCTTTACTGTGCTCTAGCCTCAGAGCCCTTGCACTTTTCTTTCTTATGTTATTCAATCACTGTCTGATAGCCACATGTTTACCTATTAGCCTAAAACCCACCTCTGCAGAGAAGCCTCCCAGCCTCTCCCAGGCTGGGGTAAACTGCTTTATATACACCTCCATAACAACGTGAGTGGGCTTCCCTGGTGGCTCAGTGGTAAAGAATTCACCTGCAGTGCAGGAGACTAGGGTTCAATCCCTGGGTCAGTAAGATCCCCTGGAGGATGGCATGGCAACCCACTCCAGTATTCTTGACTGAAGAATCCCATGGACAGAACAGCCTGGTGGGCTACAGTCCATGGGGTCACAAAGAGTTGGACACGGCTGAAGTGACTTAGCACGCACCCACACACAACAATGTGAGTATGCCCTCCATGACACTGATCGTTTGTATGAATTTAATTTTTACATTTTCCTTAATATTAAGGCTCTTTTCATGTTTAGAGGACTCAGCCACTTCATTTCATTTGAGCTACATAATTATCTACTTATTTTCCTTCTTGAAGTTGCAGACTCTGCTCCATCAGCCCCTAAGGTCTCAATGTTACTTGCCTTTCAGGTGGGCACTCGCCTTGCTCTGTCCTACCTAATGGTTTTGGACTGAACTGTTTAGGAGAAAATAGAGAATGAGAGGGCAAAAAAGGAGAGGAAAGGAAAGAAGAGATGAGAAGAGGAAAGGGAGGGAAAAGTAGAGGGAGAGAAAGAGGAAGACAAAGATGGAATAAGAGTAAGATGTTATTCTTTACAGTTAAAGCGTCTCTACTCTTTAAAGTATAGATTCAATATGAATTTTATAAGCCCCACTTGTGTCTCTACTTTTTAAAATATAGATTAAATATGAATTATACAAGCCCGCTTTTCATTATTTTCTCTTTTCTTTGAGTGCAAGAATCAAGCATAATCACAGAAGAAAATTGAATGAAGCCGACAGCATCACACATATCCAGTTCACAATGGGACAAAGGAGAACCATTGCCTAGGACCTCCTACAACTGTCTTAGAACTCAGAGAAGAGGGCCTATTTCTTAAGTGAAGTGAATTTCCTTCCTGCTTCTACTGCGTCTTCTAGCAGCCAGTAGCCTTTGCAGACATCACCTGTACCTGCTGGGTACCTTGTCCACTGGATACAAGTGGTTGGGAAAGGCAGGCTTGTCAAAGATATGTGGTCCTCAGATGGAGAAATTTACTCTAAACTATAAACAGGCTACATGGAGACTTCCAAAAGGTGCTATTTTATAATTGAGCCATGATTCCCATTTTTAATCCCTCAGCATTGAGTCCAAGCCCAGGGATCACCTCTAACATCAGGGAAAACAGCAGTGTTAGCCCTGCCCAGAGCGACACTTGACTCACACAGCAAAGGAGGTGGTATACATGCTTTCATTGAAATGTACAGTGGAAATCTGGAAAACAATGTAACTCCTGGGAAATTGCAGGGCTGTTATTTTCTAGGACATTAACATTTCTGGAGAAGCTGGGTTCTTCCTCCTTAGGTGGGGGTGGGAGGAGGGTGAGGCTGGGTATCAGCCCAGGGTCCAGAACTTAGCCTCAGCGCACAGGTGCCCTGGGGCTCAGGGAGCAGACCTTTCTCTGGTTGTTATGCAACTTTCCCGAAGCTGTGGACACAAATGTGCATGTCCCTACCAATCGCATAGAAATGCTTGAATGGCCCCAGTAGGAGTCTATAATTTCTTCCACTGTACTGAAATTCAGGCTCAAAGGCAAACATCATAGCATAATAGGGATTCATTTATGTCACAAAGGGCTAACAACTGCAATGAGAAAAAAAAAAAAAAAACCCTGAAAAATTACTCAAATAAACCCTGTGTGTGCTCCATCAGGGTATTTCACGCCTTTCAGACTGAACATAAATGTCCTGCAAGAGTGATAAAGGGTAGGGCAGCACGCCGGAGACATGCTGGCTCTCTTTCTTTACTCCAGAACGTGCAGATCCGGGATCCCACTTAAATGAGGACACACTGATGAGACAGAAAATGCCAAGCACAAAGAGCCCAGGGCGGGGTGACTTGACAAGACAGTGAAAGCCTGAGTGGCCAGAATGGATTCTCCTGCATACTGAGCTGAGTCTCCTAGACTCCCTTCACTTCTCAAATTTCAGATGAGCCTGGAGAGGTTTATTTCTTTTTCCCTAGATCTGTAGGATGTAACTGGTGCCAGAGGAAACTCCATGTCTCTACTGCCTGATGTTTACACTCTCCATCTCCAATTGCAGTGCTTCATCCCTTCAGGCTCAATGCTCTATGTCACTTAAATGAAACTCCTTTTAATTAGAGGAAATATTTGGGGTTATTACCAGTTTCAAGTGAATGCCAATGATATAGCTGGTGTTTGTATAGCACTTTCACATTGTCTATTTCAATTAATCCTTATAGGAATTAAGAAGCTGAAAGGGTTAATTGCTCGGTCATGTCTGACTCTTTATGACCCCATGGACTGTAGCCCTCCAGGCTCCCCTGTCCATGGGATTCTCGAGGCAAGAATACTGGAGAAGGTAGCCATTCCCTTCTCTAGATCTTCCCAACCCAGGGATCAAACCCAAATATCTTGTGTTGCAGGTAGATTCTTTACTGTCTGAAACACAGGGAAGGTGAGGATGGTTTACTTATTTACAGGAAACATTCAGATCAATGGTAATTCTCCAAAGTGGCTAAAAGCCTACAACTGGCAGAGTCAATATAAGAACATGTGTGCTCAGGCAACTCAGTTCTCCGTCACATTTCCAGGAGACAATGTGCCTTCCACTTTGGTCTGAAAAGGTCCCAGAAAAGTCTTGATAAGAAAAAGGGTTGTCCTTGGGAGTCAGTGAAGGAAAAGAAGTAGAAGGAGAAGTTGGAAATTATTCAATATTATCTCCAGAACTAGCTCTGTGTCTTTAAATACAGTAAAGAATGGATGTTGATGCCTCTGAGAAGTATAGGCAAAAATAAAAAGCCTCAGTGGACTCTGCCTCAGAATATTTAAAAAATCACATTTGGAAATAAGTTGAAGGGGTAATTGCCACTGCAGGATGTCTTTGTATTTTAAAATTAACCCTTTCCTCGCAGCCAATGGGTGATGGCATTATGAAAACCTGAACCAGACAGCAAGGGCCAGGTTAGCTAAGGGTCAGGTGGCTTGCTGTGCTGCCCATCAGATGTCTTCTTCCAGAAAGTACGCACAGCCATGAACACACTGAAGCTGTCAGTGAAGGCCACCTGCTGGGCTTGCTGGAACATGCAAATGTTGACACATTAAAGACTTAGCTTTCCTGCATTTTGTTCCTGTGACAGCGCAAAAGGTGTGTCAACTGTGGCTAAGAAATGGGACTTTCCATTTGCTTTGCACCCAAGAAAATAAATACAGGAGGGACACTCATTATATCAGCTGTTGATAATTCTCACTGCTTGGAATGTAGAACTGACTCTTCCTGAAGCAGAAAATTCTGTTGCTAATGTGATTCATTTAATGCTATTGGAAAACTGTTTTAAGCAGGACTATGTCAAACACATAGTAAGCTAGAAAATGTCAGTATTAAAACAAAATCTTTGTGACTGAGAGCCTTGCTAACTCTCTTATTAAAACGCCAAAGTACATGATAGTTTACATGATGTTCTAAAGATTCTGAGTAGATTAGTTTAAAACCAACATGTACGACATCTATACTGATCTTAAAGTGCTACTCGTAAAGTGGCTAATAGTCACGCTGTCCACACTCCCCAGGTGTGAGGAGGCACTGTTTTGACCACTCGCTATCCATCAGCTTACATAGCTCCCATAACAAACTTCTTTTGAGAGGAATTCAGAATGAGAGTTTATGTGTCCCATCCAAATAGCTCTGAGTGGATGGATCCAGTGTCACCTGAATAATTTTATCCTCATTACATCTCTGTATAACAGACTCTGACCTAATCTTTTTTTAAGGTGAAGAACTGGGATCCTGATATGGTTGAGAAGTAGCAGAACTGCAGTTCAGACACAGATACTACGATTCTAACCTCAGATTCTCCTACCACATAATGGTGCCATCTCTTCTTAGATTTCATGGTTGCATTATGAACAAGCAAAAGCAATAAGAACTAAGAACTGCCAGCAAAGCCAAAGGACTTCAACTGAAATCACTTGTAACACATAATCCTTCAAAGGCATGTCTCATCTCAGCCCTAATTGTCATTCTCCTCAATAGCAATTTTCATTTTTATATGATTTTTCCAAACATTGTTTTCTTTGAAAGTCTT
Organism: Bos mutus; assembly: GCF_027580195.1. Classification (NCBI taxonomy): domain Eukaryota; kingdom Metazoa; phylum Chordata; class Mammalia; order Artiodactyla; family Bovidae; genus Bos; species Bos mutus. Next base: position 39,676,373 of record NC_091643.1, on the reverse strand, counting down.
CCCAACATAGATTCTTGAAATCTAGATATAATTAAAATTAAATGTGTTTACTTTCCAAGGGAATAATAAAATTGGTGAACATTCAAAGAACTGCTGGGTAGGTGAAAGTCACAGTTCTTTTGGATTTGAGTTTCTCTAGGCACGAGCAAGGGGCTTCCAGGTGGGCACTAGGGGTAAGTGCCAGAGTCCAACTCCGGCAACCAGGGATTCAACCTGAAGAGGTGAACAGTGTCGGCCAATGAGATAGCCTCTCAGTTTTCTTCGACTGCCTGTTTATTTCAAGTTTAAGATTCTCTTTTATACTTTAACAAAAACATTAGGCCAGAGGTTTGACATTTTCAGTTCCCCCTCTCCCAGATTTATTATCTCCACAAATCATTGTTGCTCTTCAAACAGAGTTCCTGCTTCAGTGATTCTCTGGGAATCAGCTTTATCATCTACTATCTACCTCCTCTAATGTGTCCTATAGTTAACTTGTGATTACATTGTAACTCATGCTACATTCCTCAGTTTACTACTTATCTTTCTAAATCCTGTTTGCTCCTAACATCCTGAGCTCACTATCTCTTAAAAAGGCTTCTAGCTAGAGTGTCTCTAAAAATTCCTAATTTCTATAAGCTATAGTAAAATATGCTAACTTTACAACATTCCTTAAATCTTTAACTTCTAACTGTTTTAATTATTTCTAAGCCCTAAATTCAGTAAACTCCTTTGCCATAAACATTCTCCTCACAAATAGGCTTCAGATAGCAATCCCTCCCATGGCCTCAAGCTACAGCCTATGTGCTCATCCTGGAACACTCCTTTGTAAAAGTCCTTAAACAAATGTCAATGATTAACTTTATGAATTATTTTCTGAGCACAGCTGCAGAATGGCTTTGTGCCTCCTCATGCTCCTCTCAAGAACAACAAGCACTTTAATATTCCTTTTCAGTCAACTCAGCCGAGGAGAGGAAAAAACAAGTCAGAATTACAAGGCCTAACTCCTTCATCCCGAGATCCGTGCCTGCAGAATGAGGAGAGGGGACTGGGGCCGTCCCTCCATTTTGTCAGTAATGCCTAACACGGCTCCCGACAGGTAAAGAACTCACCTGCCAATGCAGGGACATAAGAGACATGGGTTCACTCCCAGGATCAGGAAGATCTCCTGGAGGAGGACACAGAAACCCACTCCAGTTCTTGCCTGGAGAATCCCATGACAGCGGAGGCTGGAGGGCTACAGCTCATAGGGTCACACAGAGTTGGACACGACTGAAGCGACTTAGCACGCGCACACAGGTATGAGTAGAACAAGGATGCGAGGACAGGTACAGTGAAAGGAGAGGACAGTTAGGAATGAAGCTGCAAGTCTTCTCTTAATGTCATCCTTTCATCCCATTTGAAAGATACATCTCACAATTATAGTTATTTTCTAATTAGAATTAGACCTCTTGAATACACATTCACATTTTTATTACATGGGGCATGTTAACAGAGTATTGCTTTATCACATTCCTTCATGTGATCTTGGCAACACTTTGATTTAGTTATGCCGGCTAAAAATGATCAGCCCCACTTTGTAGGTGGTGAAACTGGGCTAGAGGATGTTCGATAACTTATCCCTTGTGAAGCACAGTGGTGAGGATGAGAACTGGGTTACAGCACGAGTCTCTGGTCGCTGTGCCAGTGGCCTTTCTGCTTCCCCAATCCACCAGCCTCTTTGGTCAATGAGATGAAGGTAAACTTTTATTTATTTATTTATTTTTCGGAAATCCTTTTATTAACAGAATATCGTTTTGTTTGTTAGATCAGCCCATGACATGAAGCCACCAAAGTGTACTGAGCACCTGAGCATGGGCAAAGTTGATAAATAGCTTGGGAAATGATCATTTGTTTCATTCAATGTATTTAAGTAGCACCCATCTCCCTTCAGGATAAAAATAAGTTCACTGATTCATTCAACAATGTGCAAGAGATATACAAATAAATAAAAGAGACCAAGATTCAGTTCTCATGGTGTAACGTTCTAATGGGAGATGTAGACTACAAGCAGAAACCTACATAAAAAGTACTGCTGAGTTAGATAAAAACAAAGCAGAGAGGCTACAATTTAAAATCAGGAGGGCCGGGGGAGGTCCCACTGAAACTGTGAGGTCTGAGCAAGGACAGACAGAATGGAATGTTGGCAGTTACCTTGGTGGAAGGATTCCAGGCAGAGAAGCAAGCAGGGAAGACCCTGCCGTGGGGATTCAGGGACACATCCGAGACAACAAGGTGCCTGGCATGGCTGGAGAAGAGCCCCCAGAGATGTGGTGTAGGGCCTCAGGCTACTGCAAAGAATGTCCCTTTACACTGATTGGCGAAGAAGCCATCAAGGGGATTTCAGCGTAGGAGTGATATTATCAGACGTGTTACGGAAACATTCTGGTGGCTCTTTGGGGCACAGTGTGATGGGACTAAGAATGGAGGAAAGGGTTTTGTTGGGAAATTGGGGGGTGAAAGGCAAGAGCTGACTGTGGCTTAGACTAGGGTTGCAACAGGATATGTAGCAAGAACATAAGAAAGGAAATAAGGCCATTGGATTCCCCAACAGACTTCAAGCTGGTACGAGAGAAACAGAAGTCCAAGATGACCCTAATGCCTTTTCCCTGCATTACCAGTTGATTCATGAGAATGGATGCAAGAGAGGTAAGTTAGGGGTGGGGGTAAGCAGCACAATTCTGAAAGTGACAAGTTTGAGATTTTTTTATTGGACTTCAAAGTAGAGATATCACTTATAAATATCTGTAAAGTTATGGCTGATGTTCAACAAGATGGTGGTGATAGAAAGGCTCAGATGCTGTTTCAGATCCTTAGAGGGAGCCCTAGGAGTGAAGAGAGGAGAGGAGATGCCCAGGACTGCCCTGGAACCCTGGAACTGCTTGATGTGCCAGCCACCATGCAGGCACCTCCTTAATACATTGTGCAAAACTGGATAAAATTAGAAACTCAATTCCTCAGTCACTTGGCAAAATCTCAGTTGCTCACTCAGTTGATCATATGTGGCTAATAGCTAAAATCCAAGGGAGCACAGAGTATAAACTCTTTTATCACTGCAGAAATTTTTTGTGGTCAGTGTCATTTTAGAATTGGGCTTCCCTGATGGCTCAGTGGTAAAAAAAAAAAAAAAATCCTGCAATTCAGGAGACACAGGTCCAATCCCTGAGTCTGGAAGATTCCTTGGAAAAGGAAATGGCAACCTACTCCTGTATTCTTGCCTGGGATAAAGAGAAACAGCAAAGGAGACACAGGAAGATGAATCTCTCTATAATAGAAGGATTGAGTCCCAGATAAAAATTTAACAGAAACCTGTTTCAAGAAAAAGAAAAAGAAAAAAAAAGGTTTAACTCTATTAGGTCAATGAAGATGAGGGTTAACAACTGCCTACAGTCAGGTGGGAATGATTTTTAGGGTCACAATATATTCAAATTTGATGAAATAGATCTGATTTTTAGAAAGTATATTTATGAATATTAAAATTTCAATAGATCATTTTGAGGTTAGCAGTGGAGAAAGTGAACCAGAACTGAAATTTTTTAAGAATACAGGAAAATGGTTGTTCAAGTTTTGAATAAACATAAATTATTTTAAGGGATACAAGTAAACATATTAAAGCAGCCTCTTCCCTGTTATCACTTGATTTTTTTGCAAAGATTCAGAAAATCGACCACCATCACACTCACTGTTGCTTGTTTCAACCCAGTTCCCAAGGAAAACCAAGGCAATAGGAAATGACTGCTGGGACTGTATTCTGGAGACACCATCCCAGGCCAGGGTTAACTAGGGAAAGAGAAATGAGGTGGGAAAGTTAGGATACAACTTGAGGTTCAGTGACCTGCTGGCTGCATCCACAGTGCTCCAGAGGGAGAGGCAGTTAATTATATGGCAGGAGCTTTCTGCTGGGGCACCTCGTGTTCCCAGGTAGCTGCAGAGAGAGAGTCTGCCTGGGGTTATCTCACAAGAGGGCTTTCATTTGCTGCCAGTAGTAAAGAATCTATCTGCCAATGCAAGAAGATGCAAGAGACATGGGTTCAACCCCTGGGTCAGGAAGATCCCCTGGAGGAGGGCATGGCAACCCATTCCAATATTTTTGCCTGGAGAATCCTGTGAACAGAAGAGCCTGGTGGGCTACAGTCCGTGTGGTTACACAGAGTTGGACACAACTGAAGCGACTTAGCATGCATAGACCTGAGGGTAAAACTGTGTGACTATCCATGGGAGTGACTTGTAAATAGTAAAATGGTATGTAAATGCAATACTAATTTTGTAAATTTCCTCTGATAACATTTACTATCTTTCCTTTAGACTCTAACCTAGAATCTTTAGGAAGCATCTTCGAAGAAATGCATCTACATACATATCCTCGTAAAACAAAATAAGAGAGTGCTAACAGAGAGAACTAAAAAAAAAAAAGATAAAAACACTATTTTAGAAATAAACTCAGAGGTCTGGTTTCAGGTCTGCTATGTTAGGAAGTTGAAAGTCATTGCTCTCATTCTCCCAACAAGAAAAATGTATATAAACTGTGAACAGGGACTGCTTTCGGCTGCATCATTGAACTGAATGGCCACCTCCAAACCTAGGGCTAGCGAATGCAGAGGGTGGCAGAGGTATGTATTTAACTGAAGCAGATGCTTCTTGCACCATAAACTGGTAAGAAGCACCATATGGTAATTTTGATGCATTTCTCCTGGCTGAGTTTGTACTGGCAGGGGAGAGAAACTTCTAGGAGCCACAGTCTTGCAATTCGCATTTTCTGAGGGAATTACCTTCAGGGAATACACCACATCCTCTCTGTGAAGTTCAGAGAAATATACCTTCCTGGTTCAGGCAAGGCAGGGAGAAGAGTGATTTTTATGAGGTTCACCCAGAGCATCTTCAAAAATGAAACCTACTCTGTAGGTGAAATAACTTTACAAGAGCTTAACACCAGCTGGGAGAAGGGCATATCTCCCATTCCAGTTCCCTCAAGACTTTCTGTCTCACCAATTTTCACTAAAATTAAACAAACTTTAAAAAGCCAGGGAAAGTACTGATCAAATCTCTCATGAACACAGTCACAAAACACATAATAAAATATTAGCAAAAAAAGTTTAATAATATACAAAAATAATCATACACTATGACCAGGTATCTTCTGCTGGTTCATCAGTCAAAAATCTCTCACTGGGTTATACCACATCAAGAGGCTACAGGAGAAAAAAATATGATCATATCAATTCAGAAAACATGTTTCACAAAATTCATCAGTCATTCATGATAAAAGTTCTCAACAGATTAGGAATATAGGGAAACTTCTCCAGCCTGAAAGTCCATCCATTATACACCTACAGCCAGCTTCATAACAGAGAAAGGGAACTTGGATACCACCATGGTCTGGAGCCCAACAAGGATATCCCTTCTCACTATCTGACTTGACATCAACTGGAAGACCTACCAACCACTGTAGAAAAGGATATAAATTTATACATATCAGGAAGGAGTAAATAAAAATCTGTATTTGCAGATGACATGACTGCATATATAGAACACACCAAACAACTGAGAAAAAACTCCTGGAGCTGATAAGCAAGAACAGCAAGATGATAGGATACAAAGCAAACATACAAAAGTCAATTGCATTCCTATAGACCAGAAATTAACTCTTGGAATTTGAAATTTAAAAAATAATAATAAATCATTGCTATTTACAACCACTCCAAAGAAAACAAAATACTTAAGTACAAAAATAATGAAGCATATATAGGAGCTATCTGCAGAAAACAACGAATACCACGTGAGAGAATCAAAGAAAATCTAAACAAATGGAGAGAGATTCCTTGTTCATGTACTGGAAGAGTCAATATCATTAAGATGTCAATTATTCCCTCTCTAGATCAATGGATTCAAAGCACTCTCATTTAAAACCACAGTAAACTGTTCTGCAGATACTGGCAAACTTATTCTAACGTTTAAATGGAAAGGTAAAAGCCCTAAAATAGCCTAACTATTACTGAAGAAAAACAGTTCAAAGACTCACTACAAAGCTACGTTATTCAAGACAGCTTTATGCAAGACAGCATGGTTCCAGTGAAAGAACAGAAACACAGACTCATAGAAGCAACAATCAGTGTGTGCATGCTAAGTCTCTTCAGTCACGTCCGCCTGAGTTGCCTTATGGATTTGGAGCCTGCCAGGCTTCTCTGTCCATGGAATTTTCCTTGCAAGAATACTGAAGTGACTTGCTATGCCCTGATCCAGTGGATCTTTCCAACTCAGGGACTGAACTCACGTCTCCTACAGCTCCATTGGCAGGCAGATTCTTTACCATGGAGCCACTGGGGAACCCCAGAAGCAACAATAACCTCTAGCAACGAGGTCCTCCAGTGCTCTGATATTGGTTTATAATGTCATGACTTATGAAAAGAATCAAGGTTCCTTGGAGGAATGGCTGATTCTAGGACTGGAGCCTGGAGCAACTTAGAGTGTAGAAAGTAAGAAAGTACACCCCCAAAAGTCTAAACTAATGGGACCATGTCAAAGTGATACAGGAGTCAACTGAAAGATCCTAATGGCCAAATATAGAATGCATTTGGCAAAAAAAAAAAAAATAACTAATTGAGTTAAAAACTAATTAGAGAAGGTAGGACTGGATGATACCTCAAAATATAAAACAAATATCCATGAGTCCCCACTGATGCAAATAGATGATTGAATAACTAAATAAAGAGGAGAGAACAGAACAAGTCTCTCATGCATAAAAATTCCAAATAATACCAAAAAAAAAAAGATTCTATCCTCACGGAAGTATAATAGAACATAACTCCCATCCGTTAAATATGGTCTGTGCAGACAAACTCCCTTCTGAAGTGCATGGTAGGGAAACTGGGGAAGAAAAACAGAATGACTTTATAGTAGAGGAACACGGCAAACACGCCTCAGCCCAGTAATACAGTCAATGAATCACACGGACAGTATGTGCTTTTGACAAGATATAATGAAAACATCACTTTATCTTATGAAGCCTTCCTCCCCAAAACCCCTAACTCTTGTGTAAACATGAGAAAAAACATCAGGCAAACTCAGCTGGGGAACAAGCTACAGAATTCCTGATCAGTTGGCCTCCAGTCTGTCAAGGTCATCAAGAACAAGGAAAGTCAGAAACTGTCAGAGAAAATTCCCTAAGGAGATATGAAAACCAACTGCAATGTGGTTTCATGGAATCCCAGCACAAAAACAGTTAAAACGTAAATAAGTAAGAGTGAAGCATGGACTTTAGTTACTAATAATTCACTCATACTATATTATTAATTGTAAAAAATGCACCATCCTAAAACAAGATGTCGATAATAGGAAAATGGAGTGTGGGGTATAGAGAACTCTATGTTCTTTCCTCTTAAATTTTTATAAATATAAATATTCTAAAATGAAATTAAAAATAAATGATTTAAACTTGTTCTTTAGCTTCATTCATATTTAAATTGAGACTGCCTCAAATTTATTTATATATTCGCATATCAGGAAATTTCAGGGAATAATAGAAAAAGCCCTACAAACCACCAGGTTTTAATTCCATCTCTATCATTCTTCACCTGTGTCATTATATGCAAATCTATCTCTTCATTTCCACCTCCTGAGAATAAGTGATGAAGTGTTTAGATCCTAACTTTCCTCTATCTCTGGAATTCATAACTTCTTTCTCTGAAATCAGCTAAGAAAACTACTTGGATTTATAACCAGTAAATATTCATCAACTGAATACTATATCATCTTTTATTTCTTTTATTTTTCATGATGCCTAATGAATTGAGATGATTAATAGACATTCTTCACACAACTAACTCAAGATAATCAGCAGGGTAGCAAGTGATTTTTCAAAAATCAGAGTCAAACTATCAGGGTAGGAATAAACTATTTTATAGATGAGCTGACTGACTTCTAGAAAGAGGAAACTGTGAATTTATTTAATTAGTGATAGAAATCTACAGGCATCCAGTGCATTCTTGAAATTTTAAATGGAAAATTAGGCATGCTTCTTTTCTTTAAAAATAGTTTCATCATATATTTATTAAACTCTTCCCATTAAAATAGCAAAAATGATACTAAATGAGCCATTCTTCCTTGACAGTTATACAAACTACACACACATATACATATACACATGTTTATATGTGTATATATATATATATGCTATACATAAACTACACACATATACAAACATAATTTTGAACAGTTTTTGAACAGTTTTTTTGTGAAAACACTTGTATAATTTACTTATTTCACCTCTGATTATAGCATTCAAGTGCATGAAATAGTTACTAGCCTTGATTTTAGAATAAACTTTCTTCATGGTTATGCAGAGCTGAAGCATGAACACAATTCAGCTCTAGTCCTGGAAGGGACCTACTTCTAAAGGAGGTGATCTGTTCCATGCCACACTGGAAAGGCTATGGGCTTCAAACTCACTGGGTCTCAATATGGAGCCACACAGGTGGGCTGCATGGGACAGTATACTGCAAATGTGTTTTCCAACAAGAACAGGATCTCGAGTCCTGAGGGAATAAAGACAACAGAAGACCCGTGTCTTCTCACTAAAGGAAGCCACCTACTCCCCTCCAATCTAGAGAATGCCCACAACCATATACACATGATGCAATTTTCAGTTGTTCGCATACTCTATTCCTGTAATTAAGTTCAGTACAACAATATTTTAAATAACCCACACTGATCATCATTAGTCCTAGGTATCCTGCAATGCACTGTTATCAAAAACAAAACTCCAAAGACAGTATTATTCCCAGCTTTAGGGGCAGAGAAGTGGTAGAACACAGCAAACATGAATAATGAATAGAACCATGAGAAAGATCTCAGTGTTCAATCTTTTTTTTTTGGACCATTTCAGGAGATTGCTTGCTGTTATTATCAAATATGTAATCCCCTAGAGACATAGCATTTAGTCTGGCTCTCAGAGTCTGGCACTGTCCATTAGAACTCTCACTTTAAATTCCCACAATTAAATTGGCTAATGAGAATCATGTTAACGCTAAGTTGCTCATGCTTTCCTGTTGAGAAAGGTTCTGCACGTCCCTAGTTAATGGAGATCTAAAAAAAAAAAAAAAAAAAAAAGAGGGAAAGGACAAATTAATCCAATTACCTTGTTTCTTCTTTCCTTATTCCAAGGAAAAAGCGTGTTTCTTCACAATTAACATTCAGCACATTTCCCTAATTAATGCAATTGGATAAAATGAAACAAATTCATGATGTCATTAGCTGAGTTCTGCCTAATGAAGTTGGGTTATATGAAACATTAACCGCAGAGCAAAACCCATTTCTGTGGCCAAGGAAACACACATTTATCATTTCAGCACATTTACTTTGGAAGTACCAATCATGAAGGCTTATCACTACAATCATCATGTCTTGATAAATCAACATAAATTAGCATTTCGATCAATACCATCAGTAAGCCCAGACTGTGAAGAAAGGAGCCCACAGCTTGGTAAAGTGTCAAGAGCTAACTGTGCATCTTGACAGGGTGACAAGGGGCTGCCTGGTGGACAGCTGTTGTTTCTTCACTGGAAACCGTATTTATCTTACCAAGTTTCATATCCTCCAGATCATGGAAAGGAGCTCTAATTCCATAGACACACTGTGAATACCTTAGGAGAAAAGAGTTTTGATCGACTTCCTTCAAGCAGAAGGTGAAAGAGCTGAAAGTTTCTAAAATGTACATGAAACACAAATGCCCATGTTTCTTCAGTCTCTTTCATGTAGCCTTTTTCCTTTCCAATTACATTTGCATTTCACATTACAGATTTATCTACTCACTGGGATTATAAAGTGGTTGTGGTGGTTTAGTTGCTAAGTTGAGTCCAACTATTGCAGCCTCATGGACGGTAGCCTGCCAGGTTCCTCTGTCCGTGGGATTCTACAGGCAAGAATACTGGAGTGGGTTACCATTCCCTTCTCCAGGGGATCTTCCCAACTCAGGGATCAAACCCAGGTCTCCAGCATTGCAGGCAGATTCGTTACCCTCTGACCCAAGAGGGAACCCCTAGGGATTATGAGAGTGCTACTTAAATATTTTAAAAGTCTTTACCTTCGAAAGGGAAGACAAATATTCTTATAAATTCACTTCATCCCTTGTCAGGAAATTATAAACACAATACACTCAAATATTCCTTTCCCTTCCTTTTAATTATCTTTCTATTGTTTAGCAACTGTGGTATTGGAGAAGACTCCTGAAAATCACTTGGATTGTGAGGAGGTCAAACCAAACAATCCTAAAAGGAATCAGTCCTGAATAATCATTGAAAAGACTGATGCTGAAGCTGAAGCTACAATACTTTGGCCACCTGATGCGAACAACTGACTCCTTGGAAAAGACCCTGATGCTGGGAAAGATTGAAGGCAGGAGGAGAAGGGGATGACAGAGGATGAGATGTTTGGATGGCATCACCAACTCGATGGACATGAGTTTGATCAAACTTGGGGAGTTGGTGATGGACAGGGAGGCCTGGCATGTTGCAGTCCATGGGGTCACAAAGAGTCAGACATGACCGAGCAACTGAACTGAACTGATTGTTTAGTATGTAGCTTCCCCAGTGGCTCAGGAGTAAAGAATCCATCTGCAATGCAGGAGACGCCGGAGAGGTGGATTTGACCCCTGGGTCGGGAAAACTCTTGGAGAACATGGCAACCCATTCCAGTATTCTTGCAGGGAAAATCCCATGGACAGAGGAGCCTGGCAGGCTATGGTCCATGGGGCGCAAAGAGTCAGACATCACTGAAGCCACTGAGCACACACATCATTTAGTACACAGGATGTTTCTAGCTAGTTGTTTGTTATCATGTTTATTATTGGCAAAAGTTAATATCCTATTCCAATTTTCTTTATTTTTAATGTTCTTTTCCTGTTGTAGTGAAAGTGAAAGTGAAATCGCTCAGTCGTGTCCAATTCTTTGCGACCCCATGGACTGTAGCCTACCACGCTCCTCTGTCCATGAGATTTTCCAGGCAAGAGTACTGGAGTGGGTTGCCATTTCCTTCTCCAGGGGATCTTCCTGACCCAGGGACCTGGGTCTCTCACATTGTAGGCAGATGCTTTACCATCTGAATCACCAAGGAAGATTCCTGTTGTAGAGTCTCATTCAAAACACTAAGTCACAATTTGTGGGGACTGTCACAGCCTCATTTTCACTGTTGACACAATTTACTGGATCTTGGCAGCTTTGCACAAAGCTGGTTGAGTGTTTTGAAGAATGTTGAGCTTTGCCTTGTCTTTCACCTGATTGGGATTTAGTGATGATTTTCCCATTATTACAGGGAATTATGGGGTTTTCAAGAGGAAGACCACAGAAGTAAAGTATCCTTTTCATCACACCATATCTAGAGGCTGATAACCAGTACAATTCTCACTTAAAACAACTGGTTAATGACAATCATGTTGACACATTTCATGCTGGCCAAAGACCAATGTGATTTGTCACTATCAATGTGATTTACTATGATCGATGTTAAACTAGACAGGTGGCTGAATTTACTCTGAAGCAGTTTTCAAAGTTGCTTGCATATTAGAATCACTAGGAGATTTATAAAATATACTCATTCCTGTATCCCACTCTGAGAGCTTCTGATTTAATTGGTCAAAGGTGTGGTCTGGATATCAGTATTTTTAAATGCTCCCCAAGCGATTCTAATGTGTAGTCAGTGTTGAAAACCACTGCTTGAGATGTTGAAACAAGCCACATCAGTGGAAGATTAATCCTCTTAACTGTCCATTCAGTTCAGTCAGTTCAGTCGCTCAGTCGTGTCTGACTTTTGCAATCCCATGACCTGCAGCACACCAGGCCTCCCTGTCCATCACCAACTCCCGGAGTTCACTCAAACTCACATCCATCGAGTTGGTGATGCCATCCAGCCATCTCATCCTCTGTCATCCCCTTTTCCTCCTGCCCCCAATCCCTCCCAGAATCAGAGTCTTTTTCAATGAGTCAACTCTTCCAATGAGGTGGCCAAAGTACTGGAGTTTCAGCTTTAGCATCGTTCCTTCCAAAGAACACCCAGGGCTGATCTCCTTTAGAATGGACTTGTTGGATCTCCTTGCAGTCCAAGGGACTCTCAAGAGTCTTCTCCAACACTACAGTTCAAAAGCATCAATTCTTCGGCACTCAGCTTTCTTCACAGTCCAACTCTAACATCCCTACATGACCACTGGAAAAACCATAGCCTTGACTAGAGGGACCTTTGTTGGCAAAGTAATGTCTCTGCTTTTCAATATGCTATCTAGGTTGGTCATAACTTTCCTTCCAAGGAGTAAGCGTCTTTTAATTTCATGGCTGCACTCACCATCTGCAGTGATTTTGGAGCCCCAACAAATGAAGTCTGACACTGTTTCCACTGTTTCCCCATCTATTTCCCATGAAGTGATGGGACCAGATGCCATGATCTTCATTTTCTGAATGTTGAGCTTTAAGCCAACTTTTTCACTCTCTTCTTTCACTTTCATCAAGGGGCTTTTGAGTTCCTCTTCACTTTCTGCCATAAGGGTGGTGTCATCTGCATATCTGAAGTTATTGATATTTCTCCTGGGAATTTTGATTCCAGCTTGTGCTTCTTCCAGCCCAGCATTTCTCATGATGTACTCTGCACATAAATTAAATAAGCAGGGTGACAATATACAGCCTTGACGAACTCCTTTTCCTATTTGGAACCAGTCTGTTGTTCCATGTCCATTTCTAACTGTTGCTTCCTGACAGGTTTCTCAAGAGGCGGGTGAGGTGGTCTGGTATTCCTATTTCTTTCAGAATTTCCCAGTTTATTGTGATCCACACAGTCAAAGGCTTTGGCATAGTCAATAAAGCAGAAATAGATGGCAGAAGAACTGTCTATTAGCCTCAAACAAAGAATGGCATTTGAGGCAGTTGACCTAACACTAACTCTCTCGAGGACCACATGAACCCTTATTAGAGCCTGAAGTTCAGAGAACTAGCTCTTCTCTGGTTTTGCTTATACTAAAATTTTGGTGTCTTCTATGCATGCTCTTGACCAGATAAGAGGATAAGATGTAACAGCAACAATCTACACCTTGAAGCAGCCCTCTCTGAACTCAGGGGCCTGTATACATCCACTGGTGACAACTGAATCCTGGCCTCAGCTCTGTGGCACAGGGACGAGGCTGACACCTTCTCCCTCTGCCCAGGCATTCACTGACCTCTCTGCTTCCTCCCCTAAAGTCCCTTCCTAAAGATTAAACATATGCAGAAGGAGAATATCAAAATTATTATAAAGCTGTGATAATTAAAAGACCATTGTTTAGGGTTGGATTCATTGACCACTGCAGTACATTAGACAAACTCTAACGTTTCCTTCCATAAATGGAAACTTTTACAAAGAGATGTAGCATCACCACTCAGCAGGAAGGGACTCAATTGCTTAGTATGGTTTAGTAGATCAGGTGAGTTTTGCTGTCCAGTTGCTCAGTCTCGTCCTACTCTTTTCAACCCCATGGACTGCAGCACGCCAGGCCTCCCTGTCCTTCACTGTTTCCCGGAGTTTGCTCAAGCTCGTGTCCATTGAGTCGGTGATGCCATCCAATCATCTCATCCTCTGTTGTCCCCTTCTCCTCCTGCCTTCAATCTTTCCCAGCATCAGGGTCTATTCTAATGAGTCGGCTTTTAACATCAAGTGGCCAAAGTATTGGAGCTTCAGCTTCAGCATCAGTTCTTCCAATGACTATTCAGGACTGATCTCCTTTAGCATTGACTAGTTTGATCCCCTTGCTGTCCAGGGACTCTCAAGAGTCTTCTTCAACACCATAGTTCAAAAGCATCAATTATTTGATGCTCATCCTTCTCTATGGCCCAACACTCACTCATTACTTCTTTATGGTCCAGTATAGGACTCCTGGAAAAACCATAGCTTTAACAATACGGACCTTTGTCATCAAAGTAATGTCTCTGCTCTTTTAATACACTGTCTTGGTTTGTCATAGCTTTTCTTCCAAGAAACAGGCTTCTTTTAATTTCATGGTGTCAGTCACCATATGCAATGATTTTGGAGCCCAAGAAAATAGTCTGTCACCGTTTCCATTGATCAGGTGAGTAGAAAATAATAAAACTAAATGTCTACATCACATGGGGCTTCCCTGGTGGTTCGGCGGTAAAGAACCTGCCTGCAATGCAGGAGCTGCAGAAGCTGCCCGTTTGATCCCAGGAGTCAGGAAGATCCCCTGGAGGAGGGCATGGCAACCCACTCCAGTTCTTGCCTGGAGAATCCCATGGACAGAGGAGCCTGGCGGTCCACAGTCCACAGGATCAATAGGAATCGGACAGGACTGAAGCAACTTAGCACACACATCACATGACTCAGAATATATATTCCTGATGTATTAAGGATCTAAATGATACATGTAAAACTTTAAAAAAATAATAGAAGCCAACAGAAAATACTCTATGAATATTCTCAGGACAAGAAACAACCTCTTGAGCAAAATAGAAAAAGCACACACACACACACACACACACACAAAGAGAAACATAAGTTAACATTCATTAAAACAAATATTTTGAACAAAATAAACACATTAGAAGCTATCTGAAATGCATAAGCCAACAACATATCACTAAGATAATTGAACAAAAATTAGGCAGATAAATTGGATCAGATAGATCTACCTTAAGCTTTGTTTATGTTAATGAAACAAAAAGCAAAATATCACAAAAGTTCAGTTCAATGAGTTGCCATTTATCTTATGTGTCAAAAACACACAAATGAATAATAAATATACTGTTTAAAAAGTAAATATACAGTAAAAGTACAAAGGCATGGCAGAGAAGGCTACATACTTTTTTCAGACAGTGAAGCTATGATGGAATTAAGGAAGGTTACGAAGGACATTTTAACGATATATTTGAAGTTTTACTTTGTAAGTCATTATTTGAAGCAAATAAAAATACAGTAAATTGTGTGACCTACACAGGAGAATAAATGGTTCTATTAGTCCATACTTTTGTCAGACTATTTGAAATTACTAAATAAATATAAGGACAGATTAGAAAGGAAACAAGGTGAAATATATAAGAGCTAAGATGCATACCTCAGTGTGCTCAGACTGGGAGTATTTATATTTTTCCCATTTAACTCATGCTTTTCATTTTCCAATAAAGATAACCATGGTAACAAGAAAAACTTTGTTTGAAAGTGGATGTCTTTTTTTTTCTTTTCAATTTTTCAAATACACTAGAAAAATAAATTACAAAAAACTCTATCTCTTCATATCTATCATCTTAGGCAATGACACCTTACTCCAGTACTCTTGGCTGGAAAATCCCATGGATGGAGGAGCTTGGTAGACTGCAGTCCATGCTAAAGTTCGGACACGACTGAGCGACTTCGCTTTCACTTTTCACTTTCATGCATTGGAGAAGGAAATGGCAACCCACTCCAGTGTTCTTGCCTGGAGAATCCCAGGGACGGGGGAGCCTATGGGGTCTATGGGGTCACACAGAGTCGGACATGACTGAAGTGACTTAGCAGCAGCATCTTTCTATTACCTATCTATCATCTATCCAACAGCTACCATCTACATCTAAAAAAGAGAGGCCCAAAAAGGCTTATCATTTAAAGCACACAAATATATTTCCTATGCATTAGTGTTCTTATCAGAACAAATTCATGTTTCATTGCCTTTTTGGCATTTTGTTGTTGTTAGTCAGTAGGTAATGTCTGACTCATTAAAGACCCCATGGACTGCAGCCCGCCAGGCTCCTCCATCAACAGGATTATCCCAGCAAGAAGGTGGGAGTCGGTTGCCATTGCTTCCTCCAGGGGATCTTCCTGACCCAGGGATCAAACTCGCATCTCTTATGTCTCCTGCATTGGCAGGCGGATTCTTTACCACTGAGCCACCTGGGAAGCCATTTTCATATATATCATTCTGAGTTTCAGTGTTCTGCAGAGAAAACTGTCTTATCTCTGAAGTACAGATTAATTAATCATATACTAAGAAAACCATTTATTTCCCAAGAATTCATTAGTAAGGCTCAAAGAATGGCACAAAACTAGTCTTTGTTAATAAGTGAAAAGAATCGCTCTAAATTAAAGAGGTTTTGAGGTTGTTATTCAGTTTGACACAAATATGAGAATTATCTTCTCCTATTCTCATAAGTTCATTTTCCCCCAGGAATTATAACACATATGGACAGTGATCAAGCATCCACAGAGTGAGCCGTATGAATATACAGAAGTTAGAATGCTCATCACGGTGCCAGCTCACATAGGCTGGGTTTAAACCCAGCACCCTCCTCTGAGGTCTGGTTTGGTAGAGCAGCTACATAGAGAAATCTCATTTATGTCCACTCAGGGGAGGTCAGTCTTAGAGAGGTTTCTCCTTCTGATAAGTCTCTCTGAAAACTAATAATGCTTGGTTCAGGCCAAGCAGTGGTGGAAGCTTATGGTTTGTGGGAAGCAAACAAAGAAAACAAAAGATTCTGTGACAATGCCTGACCTCTTACTCTGAAAGGGACCACTGTTCAGGTGATTACACCGCTCTCCTCTCTAATTATACAGTAATCATCACCATCCTTCCACAGAGCCCCAATGATAAGTTAGCGTCTCTTCAGTGGGCTGTGCTAGAATGAGTGGTTTTTTTTCTGTTTTTCTTTTCTGAGTTATGAAATGATTCTTGATATTACACACTTCAGATTTTTCTTCATTGTGGCAAATTTGGTTGATCATTTTCTGAGTGTTTACATTCTACTTGCTATTGCCAATTTCAGGTTTGATCCTTAATTTATTGAGGTCTTTAATTACATTTTCATGAGTCTTCACTGATTTTTTTTTAAGTAAGAAAGATCTTTGAAAAATTGTGCCAACAGTGTTCTTAAATGGGGTTGTTCAGTAGGGATCATTCACTTCAAATAATGTCTTCAATTCAGGCAGCAAAATCACACCTGCTATTTGCTTTTCACAAGTGTTGCCTTAGTTCAAATCATGTGGCCTGAAATTCTGCTTTGTTTTGAGAGCTCTTCATAGGTATGGTCTGTTTGGGGCCTTTGTTTTATACTTGCTGCTGCTGCTGCTGCTAAGTTGCTTCAGTCATGTCCGACTCTGTGTGACCCCATAGATGGCAGCCCACCAGGCTCCCCCGTCCCTGGGATTCTCCAGGCAAGAACACTGGAGTGGGTTGCCATTTCCTCCTCCAATGCATGAAAGTGAAAAGTGAAAGTGAAATCACTCAGTCGTGTCCGACTCTTCGCGACCCCATGGACTGCAGCCCACCAGGCTCCTCCATCCATTGGATTTTCCAGGCAAGAGTACTGGAGTGGGGTGCCATTGCCTTCTCCGGTTTTATACTTAGCATGCACTAAAATATCAGAGACTCATAGATATTAGTTCTAGAAACTCTTCCATGGAAATAAAACCTTGGGTAAAGTGACTTAGCCTTTTAGAGTCTAACAGCCCATTAATTCACTCATTGACTGAGCACTTATTGAGTATGCAGTTTTGGCCAGACATTGATCATGCTTAATTTTTACACTGCAAATTCTAATACCTATATGCTTATTGTTTATTAAAAAAAAACTATTTTTGGTACCAAGTATGTTTCCTTAGGGCTTCCCAGGTGGCTTAGTGGTAAAGAATCCACCTGCCAATGCAGGAGATCTTGGCTTCAATCCCTGGGTTGGGAAGATGCCGTGGAGAAGGAAGTGGTAACCTACTCTAGTATTCTTGTCTGGAGAATCCCATGGACGGAGGAGCCTGGCAGGCTACAGTCCATGCGGTCACAAAGAGCTGGGCAACACTTTTTGACCAAACAACAACAGATGTTACCTTAAGATTGGTGGAGAGCAGTATTTAAGAGCTGCTAAGACTGTCTTGAATTAAAGCCATGGTTTAGACCAAGACCATATTCTTCATCTTGAACTCAATATTCTACCCCATATTAACTCATCAGTTTTTATCTGGGGACTCAATGGCAAATTTTGGGGAAAAAAAAAACTGTGATAAGGACAGATAGGCTTGGATGAGGGCAGAATCAGCATGATATAATGAGGAGGTGTATCAGGCTGGGACTCCACAGCGAAAAATAAGAATAAAATAGTAATGGGAGAAGGAGCAGCAAATCATACTAAAATGCTGCTGGCTCCTGTGATGTGGGAATGAACACCGTGTAGTGGTAATGTCCTCGTGCAGTGGTTCTTAAACACTTCACTTTCCAGGCTCCTTTCTACACTTTAAACATTATTATCCCACCTAGCTCCTTTACTGCTTTGGAAAATATTAATTCTCTTTTATCCCCCCTTGATGGCTTTTTATACAATTTCGACACATTTATTTGACTTCAAGATTAATGTTAATACTATACACCTCTTAAGCAAGACAAGGAATTTAGAAAGATTTAACTCTGTTCCTCTACATTTTCAGTGCCTAGTATTTCAGTACGGATGTATGTTCGTCATCGTCACCACCAAGGTCTTTGCTAAAGGCAGCATGTGTTAGGGTGTAGCCAGGATTGCCATTCTTTTGTTGATCCTGAGTGTTGGATGACCTGACCATCTTTCTTTTTTCAGAACCACATCATTTATTAGTCTTTTAAGACTGTTACTAAGAAACTCTAGTAAACACTCTGTGGTTTTTTATGTTTCTTCTTTGTATTCCCTCACTCTTAAGCAATATTTCAATTAGACCTGAAGTTCTAAACTTAGATTCATCCCCTAGGGTCCTTATACTTTGCGAGTCCCTGTTATTTCTGATGAGAAGCATGTTGTCTGGTTTCACTTCCCTGTAGACTGTCTGCTGAATGTGGTCACAGTTTTTGGCAGGAAAGGTACAGCCACCTGGGGTTTTGAGAGGGTCTGATGAAGGGTGACATGTGGTGTGTAGGACAGAGGAACAGACAAGGGATCTTGGAACTCAAAAAAAAAAAAAATACTCTATAGATGTCCTTCTAGTTTGCTTCTGCTAAAGCAGCAAGGAGGCTACCAGTTCTAGAGACTTTTTTTTTTTAAGGATGATTGCACCATGCAGATGCTCCTGCTTTTAGCTTTTTGTGAGCTCAGAGCATGCTGGGATTTTTCACTCCTCTCCACTTACTCTCTGTCTGGCTGTGGTTCCCGTATCCCTACAGCCTTCGTTCCTCTTCCAAGGACAGTGAGACACAAGGCAGATCTCAGCAGCCTTAAGCTTTACTCCAGGCATCAGTTCCAACTCCTGCCTCACTCACACTGAGGTCTCGTTCCCTGCCCGGTTTCATATTAATACCACCTGCCCTATTACTCCTGAGCTTCCCCAGTGGCTCAGACAGCAAAAAATCTGCCTGCAAGGCAGGAGACATGGGTTCAATCCCTAGGTCGGAAAGATCCCCTGCAGAAGGAAATGGCTACCCACTCCAGTATTCTTGCCTGGAGAATCCCATGGACAGATGAGCCTGGTGGGTCAAAGTTGATGGGGTCGCAAAGAGATGGACACAACTGAGTGACTAACACTTTCACTCATTCCTACTGGTGGGACTAAAATGTCCTTCTGCAGATACGTAATTTTTTAACTCTGAAGACACACTTAAAAAATTACGATTCCTGATTCTGAACTCATCTATTGTATATCTAATAAGGTATTTCTATTTACCTGGGACAAAGGGTGAACCAATCATGTCCATTTAGTCCACTCCATAACCCGTATCACTGAGAACTGACCTCCCTCCTCCAAATACAGGGCCAAGATAATGAAAGCACTTTAAATGTCTCTGTTTAATGCATTTTCTCTTATACAATGACCTGTAAAATACATGGGTTTGTGTTTTAATAGGGAATGGAGCAGTTATGCTGGTGAAGCGCTCCCACAATGCCAGAAAACTGCTCGTTCTCTTCTCCACACACGGCTGAACCGCTGTCAACAGCGCGGCCGCCTTTTCTGGTCTGCCCTGGGAGGCAGTGTGCTTGGGAAGAGCTCTTGTTCACGTTACTGGCTGATAATCAAACCCAGCAGAACGCGTCTCCTTCTGGACAGGTAAGCCACGACGTTCCGTTCTCTGGTAAGCATCTGCCGGGCAGCAGTAGGCTTCTTCTGTCAAACAACAGGGCTATTCATCGTAAGGTCTGTTCATTACTGTCCATGCCATTTTTAAACCTACTCTTTTCATTTCTTACCAACTGATTTGTTGTTATGTGTGTTATTTCACCTTATTTTTGTGACCATGGATATGGACATGCCGTCTCCTGCATTTTTCAAGTGTAGGGCTAAGTGCCTCGTGTGTATTAATTATGATCTGTAGGAGAACTCTGGAAGTTAGGCATTATCCAGATCTACAGTGAAGAAAACTGGTGCTCACAGAGGCTGTGTAGCTTGCCCAATTCACTGGTGGCAGAGATGGGATCTGAATCACTTTTTATATTTTTACACATAACTTTCACTGCCCTTAACTCTACAGATAAATAAATTGCAACCAAGTTGTTTTACACATTCTTGGACAAAGAGGCAACTAATGGCATTCGGCTTTCAAATCAGCATATTTTCTACTTTAAAAAATAAATGCATTTCCCAGAGTTAAGGGAAATGGTGGCCTCATTTTGCCTTTTTAGTTTCGAGTGTGGGCCCAGGACATATATGAGCCTGAGACAGAAACTATCATGGATCTCCTGCTGCACAGTGAGGATCAAGAGCGTGAAGGACACACAATCAGGAATTTAGGAATTTTACATCAATAATTAGTGCACTTCAGTCACCAGAAATCTGTCCCTGCCTTCATTCAACTGATACCTGATCTTCCTCTGTGCAATGAGTAACTGGAAATTCACAAGATGGGAAACTGGGGAGGAAGCTAACACTCAGTGTCTGGCCTTTGTAAGTTCAACATCAAGGCAAAAAAGAGAGATAGTAGATTAAAATAGGATCCTACACACACAGTAGAAGCATGTACACAGTGAAAATATGATGAAGATATACTCCAGGGAAAAAAGTAACTCGATGAGGGCATTGTCAGATTTCACCTTTAACAGAATGGTTTCTTCATGTTAAATATTACAACACAGTACAAATTTCACTCCCCGAACCAGAGGATATATGTAGGCATGTTGCTTTTTGAAAAGCCTTCAAATGCTTCGTTCATTCACTTCTTCAAACATATTATTGAGGGCTTATTTTATTCCAGGAAGCTTTAGGTTCTAGATCTGTTAAGAAAGGGCATAGCCTTTGCTGCCATAAAGCTTAGAGTCTAGGAGGGAAGACATATTAGACAAGCTAACTAAACTGGACATACATCAAACTGTTCTAGAAACACGGTTGTGATGATGACTGTAAAGCAAAGGACAGGGCTTAAAGAGTCAATATGGTTTTGGAAGGAAATAATGCCATTTCCCAGAGAAGGAAATGGCAACCCACTCCAGTACTCTTGCCTGGAAAATTCCACGGATGGAGGAGCCTGGTAGGTTACAGTCCAAGGGGTCACAAAGAGTCGGACACAACTGAGCGACTTCACTATATATAATGCCATTTCCAGCTACATAGATGGGCCTAGAGATTATCATACTAAGCAAAGTAAGTCAGATGGGAAAAGACATATTCCATATGGTATCACATATGTGGAATCTAAAATATGGCACAAATAAACCTACCTAAGAAACAGACTGACAGACAACAAATTTATTGTTACCAAGGGGGAAAGGAGGGGGAGGAATAAATTAGGACTTCAGGATTAGCAGAACAAACTATTATTTAGAGAATGGATAAGCAACAAGGTCCTACTGTATAGCACAGGGAACTATATTTAATATAATAAATCATATTGGAAAAGAAAGACAATAGTGGTTTTGTTTCCTTTCTCACCTGATAGTGGGTGTGGTGCAGAAATTCTTCTCTGAGGAGGTGATCTTAGATCCACAGAATGAGTAGGGATTATCTATGAGAACTGGAAAGGAAAGAATGTCTGGCAAACATGTGACACTGGACCACAGCCTGGGTCTGGGTTGCTCTGCAGAGGCAGGAGAGTCATCAGCAACTCAGAGGCACAGACAGCAACCCCGCCAGCCTCAAGGGGCCACTCTCAGGAGACTGTGGTCTCCTAGGGGAACGGGAGTGACTCAGGACCGAAGTAGCAACAATATAGAAAGGGGGTTAGAACACTGGCCAGAAGACAGTGTGGTTATAAACCAGTCAACAGGCTATACCCCACTGCAGGTGAGAGGAGATGCAAATGAAATGGTTCACCTGGAAACTCTCAGCCACCAGCACTAAGATTACACCAGCATTCTTTCATTCCTCACTAAGAAATCTGAAATTTCTGAAATTCCAAAACAGTCCTGAAACCAGATTTATGATGAGTCCACATTCAAAGGGCAGGAATATACCAATGAAGATACCCTCGGTTAATTTAAGATTTTATGCTTATTTATGAAATGATAGTTTTGTGAAAGGTGCTGATATTTCCCTTAGAAAAACCACTGTGACCCTGAACAGACTGCTAAGAGACAGCTGATTTGCACATCGGTTTATCAAAGAAACAAGGCCAGTCATGGATGTGAAAAAAAAAGAGAAAACAGTACAGAGCAACATGCACTGAGATTGACAGAATCAAAGCCGAAACAAGACAATTTTAGAAGCCTAGATCTAGCCTGCAGTAAGATTTTTTTTTTAATTAATGCATTAAATTTTTGGCTGTGCTGGGTCTTCATTGTAGCATGCAGCCTTCTGTAGTTGCAGCCTGCTGGCTTAGTTGCCCTGTGGCAGGTGGGATCTTAGTTACCTGACCAGGAATGGAAACTGAGTCTCCTGTATTGGAAGGTGGGTTCTTAACCACTAGACCACCAAGAAAGTCCACAGCCTATCAGATCAGATGAGATAAGTCGCTCAGTCATGTTCGACTCTTTGCGACCCCATGAACTGCAGCACGCCAGGCCTCCCTGTCCATCACCAACTCTCAGAGTTCACTGAGACTCACGTCTATCGAGTCAGTGATGCCATCCAGCCATTTCATCCTCTGTCGTCCCCTTCTCCTCTTGCCCCCAATCCCTCCCAGCATCAGAGTCTTTTCCAATGAGTCAACTCTTCGCATGAGGTGACCAGACTACTGGAGTTTCAGCTTTAGCATCATTCCTTCCAAAGAAATGCCAGGGCTGATCTACTTCAGAATGGACTGGTTGGATCTCCTTGCAGTCCAAGGGACTCTCAACAGTCTTCTCCAACACCACAGTTCAAAAGCATCAATTCTTCAGCGCTCAGCTTTCTTCACAGTCCAACTCTCACATCCATACATGACCACAGAGAAAACCATAGTCTTGACTAGATGAACCTTTGCTGGCAAAGTAATGTCTCTGCTTTTCAATATGCTATCTAGGTTGGTGATAACTTTCCTTCCAAGAAGTAAGCGTCTTTTAATTTCATGGCTGCAGTCACCATCTGCAGTGATTTTGGAGCCCCAAAAAATAAAGTCTGACACTGTTTCCACTGTTTCCCCATCTATTTCCCATGAAGTGGTGGGACCAGATGCCATGGTCTTCGTTTTCTGAATGTTGAGCTTTAAGCCAACTTTTTCACTCTCCACTTTCACTTTCATCAAGAGGCTTTTTAGTTCCTCTTCACTTTCTGCCATAAGGGTGGTGTCATCTGCATATCTGAGGTTATTAATATTTCTCCCAGCAATCTTGATTCCAGTTTGTGTTTCTTCCAGTCCAGTGTTTCTCATGATGTACTCTGCATGTAAGTTAAATAAACAGGGTGACAATATACAGCCTTGACATACTCCTTTTCCTATTTGGAACCAGTCTGTTGTTCCATGTCCAGTTCTAACTGTTGCTTCCTGACCTGCATACAAATTTCTCAAGAGGCAGGTGAGGTGGTCTGGTATTCCCATCTCTTTCAGAATTTTCTACAGTTTATTGTGATCCACACAGTCAAAGGCGTTGGCATAGTCAATAAAGCAGAAATAGATGTTTTTCTGGAACTCTCTCGCTTTTTCCATGATCCAGCAGATGTTGGCAATTTGATCTCTGGTTCCTCTGCCTTTTCTAAAACCAACTTGAACATCAGGAAGTTCACGGTTCACATATTGCTGAAGCCTGGCTTGGAGAATTTTGAGCATTACTTTACTAGCGTGTGAGATGAGTGCAATTGTGCGGTAGTTTGAGCATTCTTTGGCATTGCCTTTCTTTGGGATTGGAATGAAAACTGACCTTTTCCAGTCCTGTGGCCACTGCTGAGTTTTCCAAATTTGCTGGCATATTGAGTGCAGCACTTTCACAGCATCATCTTTCAGGATTTGCAATAGCTCAACTGGAATTCCATCACCTCCATTAGCTTTGTTCGTAGTGATGCTTTCTAAGGCCCACTTGACTTCACATTCCAGGATGTCTTGTTCTAGGTCAGTGATCACACCATCGTGATTATCTGGGTTGTGAAGATCTTTTTTGTACAGTTCTTCTGTGTATTCTAGCCATCTCTTCTTGATATCTTCTGCTTCTATTAGGTCCATACCATTTCTGTCCTTTATCGAGCTCATCTTTGCATGAAATGTTCCTTTGGTATCTCTGATTTTCTTGAAGAGATCCCTAGTCTTTCCCAATCTGTTGTTTTCCTCTATTTCTTTGCATTGATCGCTGAGGAAGGCTTTCTTATCTCTTCTTGCTATTCTTTGGAACTCTGCATTCAGATGTTTATATCTTTCCTTTTCTCCTTTGCTTTTCACTTCTCTTCTTTTCACAGCTATTTGTAAGGCATCCCCAGACAGCCATTTTGCTTTTTTGCATTTCTTTTCTATGGGAATGGTCTTGATCCCTGTCTCCTGTACAATGTCACGAACCTCATTCCATAGTTCATCAGGCACTCTATCTATCAGATCTAGGCCCTTAAATCTATTTCTCACTTCCATTGTATAATCATAAGGGATTTGATTTAGGTCATACCTGAATGGTCTAGTGGTTTTTCCTACTTTCTTCAATTTCAGTCTGAATCCCACATTGAAGGTCAGGAAGGCTGGCGGTAAGGAGATACCCTTCATCCAAGGTAAGGAGCAATGGCTGCACTTTGCTGGAGCAGCCGTGAAGAGATACCCCACGCCCAAGGTAAGAGAAACCCAAGTAAGACGGTAGGTGTTGCGAGAGGGCATCAGAGGGCAAACACACTGAAACCATATTCACAGAAAACTAGTCAATCTAATCACACTAGGACCACAGCCTTGTCTAACTCAATGAAACTAAGCCATGCCCGTGGGCAACCCAAGATGGGCGGGTCATGATGGAGAGATTTGACAGAATGTGGTCCACTGGAGAAGGCAATGGCAAACCACTTCAGTATTCTTGCCTTGAGAACCCCATGAACAGTATGAAAAGGCAAAATGATAGGATACTGAAAGAGAAACTCCCCAGGTCAGTAGGTGCCCAATATGCTACTGGAGATCAGTGGAGAAATAACTCCAGAAAGAATGAAGGGATGGAGCCAAAGCAAAAACAATACCCAGTTGTGGATGTGACTGGTGATAGAAGCAAGGTCCGATGCTGTAAAGAGCAATATTGCATAGGAACCTGGAATGTCAGGTGCATGAATCAAGGTAAATTGGAAGTGGTCAAACAAGAGATGGCAAGAGTGAATGTCGACATTCTAGGAATCAGTGAACTGAAATGGACTGGAATGGGTGAATTTAACTCAGATGACCATTATATCTACTACTGTGGGCAGGAATCCCTTAGAAGAAATGGAGTGGCCATCATGGTCAACAAAAGAGTCCGAAATGCAGTACTTGGATTCAGTCTCAAAAACAACAGAATGATCTCTGTTCGTTTCCAAGGCAAACCATTCAATATCACAGTAATCCAAGTCTATGCCCCAACCAGTAATGCTGAAGAAGCTGAAGTTGAACGGTTCTATGAAGACCTACAAGACCTTTTAGAACTAATGCCCAAAAAAAGATGTCCTTTTCATTATAGGGGACTGGAATGCAAAAGTAGGAAGTCAAGAAACACCTAGAGTAACAGGCAAATTTGGCCTTGGAATATGGAATGAAACAGGGCAAAGACTAGTAGAGTTTTGTCAAGAAAATGCACTGGTCATAACAAACACCCTCTTCCAACAACACAAGAGAAGACTCTATACATGGACATCACCAGATGGTCAACACCGAAATCAGATTGATTATATTCTTTGCAGCCAAAGATGGAGAAGCTCTATACAGTCAGCAAAAACAAGACCAGGAGCTGACTGTGGCTCAGACCATGAACTCCTTATTGCCACAGCCTATAGTCGTATTAATTTAGTTACTTTACTCCTTAGTAACTCACTTCCTTAATTTAAGAAATATTTCAAGGAGTAAAATTCCCCGCCAGTTTAATGAATTTCACTCAGCCTTCAGTGTGTGAGTATGCATGCATGTGCACATGTGTATTCCCGAACATCATTGGACCACACGGTTATCTTTCAAATGTCTTGGTCCTTACTGCAAGGGCAGGAGGCAATATAAGAGCAGTCATCAGTAAGTCTGAAGAATTGGCGCCACTGGCCACAGAGTTGGCAGAAAGACTGACTTGAGAAATGGTTTAATGGTAATGGCAGATAAACTGGATGAGAAGGAAGCAATAGATGAGAGGCTGTGGTGGTGGATGCAGCAAGAAAATCCTGGTCAGTGAGGCCACTGACACAACGAAACTCATTGTAAAAGAGGAATTGATGTTTTATATCTATTTATCTAGAGATAAGATTAGGACTAGATTTAATATTTCTTTGCTTTACTTCCTATATCTGTTATATAAATTCTTTTCAATTGAAAAAAAAATAACTTGTTTCCCTGCATCCCTTTAAAATAGAACTTCAAGTAAACAAATAAATATTAATCATGCATAATACATTTAAATATATTAAGTTTATATGGTAGGAAAATTTCAAGTCAGATTTGAGTCAAAAAAAAATCACTCATATATTTCTCTATAACAGAAATTAGTTTAAAACTTTGTCACTGTTTATGTTTGGTTGTTCTTTTCAGTCACTAAGTCGTATCTGACTCTGCTGCCTCATGGACTATAGCACACCAGGCTTCCCTGTATTTCACCATTTCCTGGAATTTGTTCAAACTAATGTCCATTGAGTCAGTGATGCCATCCAACCATCTCATCCTCTGTCATCCCCTTCATCTCCCACCTTCAATCTTTCCCAGCATCAGGGTCTTTTCCAATGAGTCGGCTCTTCACATCTGGTGGCCAAAGTATTGGAGCTTCCCCTTTAGTATCAGTCCTTCCAATGAATATTCAGGATTGATTTCGTTTAGGATTGACTGGTTTGATCTCCTAGCTGTCCAAGAGATTCTCAAGAGTCTTCTGTTTGGTAGTAGAAAATAATCTTACCCAAGTTAAGGTAAATTCAGTCATTTTTAGATTTGCTTCATTTATTTTCTGTATAAATATTCAGTCTCTTCAGGAATCTGCCCTTCCAATTTCCTTCCTATTTCCCTGGTGCCAGGGGATAGAAGATTCTGTTAGATTACATCAGTCACACTGATCATTTTTGTTCGACCAGAGCAAAGTACATGAGATTCTACTAAAAACTCATCATTTTAAACAAGATGAATTCACAGTAGGTTCATGTTAACTCATGTAACAACCTGTTACTGTCTGCAGAAAAACTGTGTGTGTAAACCTAGATCAAGCACAACGATAAACCTTAAGACTACAAATAGTACTCCCATGGCACCTACTGTAAAGGTCGTCCTTGGAGAAGGCAATGGCACCCCACTCCAGTACTCTTGCCTGGAAAATCCCATGGATGGAGGAGTCTGGTGGGCTGCAGTCCATGGGGTCGCTAAGAGTCGGACACGACTGAGCGACTTCACTTTCACATTTCATTTTCATGCATTGGAGAAGAAAATGGCAACCCACTCCAGTGTTCTTGCCTGGAGAATCTCAGGGACGGGGGAGCCTGGTGGGCTGCCGTCTATGGGGTCACACAGAGTTGGACACGACTGAAGTGACTTAGCAGCAGCAGCATGTTATTCCTGAGAAGATGACCTCAAGAGAAACATAGTGAATTCTGAGATGGGATGAAACTGCCCTCTAAGTGTCTCCAGATGTCTGTGTTCATCTGCACGCTACAGGTCTCCAGTCCAATGTACAGTCAGTTGACAACAATGTACTCACTCACTCCTGCCCTTTAGCAGTCTGAGGAATGAGAGGAAAGCAAGGGCCCTGTGCTGCCGCCTTCTACTGATGTGATCCCGGGGTAATACCTCTGCATTTCGGTTTCTTTGTTTCTTATTTCAACTTTCTCGCCTCTCAGAATTTTGGGTCAGTTTCCTGAGGTCATGTTTTCAGGTCTGCCTCAAAACGGTTAAGGCAATTCCTACCAACAGGCACAACTTTTTTTTTGTTGTTTTACTTGCAAAACAACCTTATTCCAAATTGACACCCTTTCTTGAAAAGTGAATAAGGAGAAAATGTGTACTGGTTATTATATAACAAAAATAACTGTCAATAAGTTTATTTGCTACTTGTAGAACGTCTTCAATTTGTTACAATAAATTAGTGCTACTATTACAAATACCTGACATTCCTGGAATGCTCATTGTGTGAGAAGGGTTCATCTAAATGTTTAAATGTGCCACATAATAAATCTTCACAATAGACTCTAATTTAGATGGTAACATTATCCCTTTTTCACCCATGTTGAAATGTAGGGCTGTCTAGAGAGGACACTTTCACAGGAGTTTCTAATGAGCTAAAAAAATCTTATTAGAAGGAAAGAGAGGGAAGTAAATGACTCACCAAACTGCTACAACTAAGAGCCAGAGCATCTCATTTTAAATTACTTCAGAAATTAATTGCATGAAATTCTGCAGATAGCATTTTTACCCCAGATGTCTCAGTTTCCTACTTTAAAAAATATGATGAAATTTTCTCCATTACTTTATGAGGCAGTTGGAAGCATCAAATGAGATTTAAAAAAACTATAAATGGGTTCCATATATCTAAAAATCTTCTATTAATGCAAACTTTACTACCCTCGGTCTTTTATATTATCCACTCAAATTGAAGTACATGAATTTCATTTATTATCCACATTAACGTTCACATTTGGAAGTAAAGTTGTTCTTTCATATTTTATATTGTTTTACCATAATGATGCTTAACCTATTTATCATGTGGCCTCAATTCCTTGTCATTAATGACACAAAGGGATTATAATTTAGAGACATAATAGAGAATAACTCACTTGTACACTGATTTACTTGAAAGAAAAGGGCCACAAAAGGTCAACTTTTTAAAAAATGTTTTTCATAGGATATAATGAAGGAAATGAAATAACGATTGAATCTAAAATCTGATAAATATAAAATTATACCCACAGCAAAATCCATAGCAGTTAAAGAAAACATGAAAGCTGACTAAATAGTAAAGGAGAATATAACTGGGAGACATGCAACATTCCAACTATTATTTTGATTTTGGTTCAATTGTGACTGGATTTTGGTAGTAAGTAAAACTGATTATAACTTAGTTATATTAATGAAAACTATCCTTTGAAATTGATATATTTGACATGAATAAATTCTTAGTAACAGACATAGCAAACTGTGCCATGATTAAAATAACATTTCATACTCTCTATGTTAAGAGAATACAGCCATGGTGAGGATAATTTATGACTCTCACATTTCTTCGAGGTTCTGTGAGTGGTTATTACTATTGTTATATTTTAAGTCTAATTTCCTTTCCTTGAGCTCTTTTTAACTGTGCTCCACAAAGATATCATTATGTTTAAGAATATGTTTTTCTCCACTGGTTCTTCTAGAAAGATTAATCTTTTTCTTTCATTCATAAAATGAGAGAGAAGGAGATATAAGACATGCAATCTTTGGAATGAGATTTTTACCTTCTTTTTCTAGAAGGATTTGCAGTTTAGTAATCTATTGATCCCTGATAGCTCAGTTGGTAAAGAATCCACCTGCAATGCAGGAGACCCCAGCTCAATTCCTGGGTCAGGAAGATCTGCTGCAGAAGGGATAGGCTACCCAGTTCAGTATTCTTGGGCTTCCCTTGTGGCTCAGCTGGTAGAGACTCAGCTTCAATGAGGGAGACCTGGGTTTGATCCCTGGGTTGGGAAGATCCCCTGGAGAAGAGAAAGGCTACCTACTCCAGTATTCTGGCCTGGAGAATCGCATGGACTATATAGTCCATGAGGTCGCAAAGAATCAGACTCGACTGACTGATGACTTTCACTTTCAATCTATTGATAATTGAATATAAACAAAACATGAATGTACAAGGTCCAAAGTTAATAATGATTATGAATATGGTTATTACATAGCCACTGCATGTATGGTAATAAAGATTCAATACAGACATTTATTACAGAAGATACAGTGGGGAAAATACACACTAAGTCCTCAGGTATATGATGTAATGCCTGTGGGATTTTTTTCAAAAGAGAGAGGCTTTCTAATCCTTACCACTTCATTCTGGCATTTTACAGATTTCAATGTCAACTATGGAATATTCCCCTTGCCCCACAGGCATAAGAGAATATAAGAATTATGAAAAGTTTCTGGCTCTCCACTGAGGAATAAATCAAATATGAAATAATCATAATGATTTTATATGACTGTATTTATTAATGTAATTCATGAATTACTGATGTATTATTTCCAAGGCATTAGCATAAGACAAACTAGACAATCCTAGATAGCATATTAAAAAGCAGAGACATCACTTTGCCAGCAAAGGTCTGTATAGTCAAAGCTACTTTAATTATAGGAGATGGACTCTTTTTCTCTAAATCTTTCTGTTGCTTTGTCTACAGGTACTAATATACCATATTTGTTTATTGTTGTACTCAGGGTAGACAATCATTTGCTAGTTTATTTTTCTACTTACCCCAGGTGCTATTTAAGGAAACAACTTTGAATTCCCAAGTAGTACCAACATTTTGTTTTCTAAATGTTATTATTTTTAGCTTATTAAATTGTAATTGGAAAATATGTCTTTTTCCAATTTTGTATCCTTATAGTTTACTGTTCTTTCCTGAAAAGAGGATTGGCATTCTGAAATATGGTTTACTTTCTGAATCTAGAGAGTTCATGTATAAATAGATAAGTAATGTAACACTAATTATTTACAATATTAATTCTATTATTTAGCTTTTCTTTTTTTTTCCTTCCTATAGTGACCATCATGAGCTAAGTCTTCTTGACCAAGGATAGTAAACTGTTTCTATAAAGGGCAGATAGATCATAAATACTGTAGGTTTTGTGGCCACCTGGGCTCTGCTGCCACTAGTCAATTCTTCACTTTTGTATCTTGAAGGAGGCCACTGACAAACAAGCGAAGGACACAGCTGTCTTCCAACAAGACGTTCTTTACAGAATCACGTGGCAGAAGCACTGGCCTGTGGACAACTGCCTGTCAATTTCTATTTTAAAGTGCTGACTTCCCATATATTTATCCCTATATTTCCTCATATTTTGCTTTGCGATGATTAACATCATGTTCTTTTGGACTTAACAATCCAAAATGTTTCATTTTTACTCTAAATATGGATTCTACAGTATTTCATGAAGTGCCCCTTCTTGATCTCTTATTTGCTTTTTCTCTGGAATGCAACCTTTTATGGTAGTAAGATTGTGTTTCTCTGTTTTCTTTGTGTTTATATTTCCTGGGTTTGCAGTTTTCTTGTTTATTTTCAACACTCATAAATCACCTTTAGAGTGATGGATAAATTTTACTTAGAGATATAACTTGGGAATTTTTACATCTAATAGATAAATCTCAGCAGTTCATTTTTATAGATTGGACACATATAGTTGATGTTAGTTTTATAAAATGTTTATTTTGTTTCTATTTTTTTCTTTTAAGAGTTTTCCCTGTATGATCTGTGTTTTGGTTAGCTTTGCATTCATAATAGCTTTGCTTTCTGTCCTGTTGTTTATAGAGAGTTTATATTCACTATAATAATTGTTTCTATAACATTGCATTTGAATTGCTATAATTCTTCATTTTCTCACATAGTATCTACTAATTTACTTTTGTGGTTAATGAGGATATTCACTATTTCTATGTCTTTTACTCCCACCCTTCTTTCCACTCTGTCAATAGATTCTTTTTTCCTAATGCTTCCTTTATAAAGATAAATGCATTTATATTACTCTATCTCACAACTTCTTTTCCTTTTTATCTCTCAACTTTTGCTAGGTGTTTTGTTACTTATATATTATTATTGTTATTTTATGTATTCAGTTTTTGCAACATCTGTATTCTACATGTAACATGAATGGCCACTTCTATCAGACTTAACCTTATAGTTAAATATCATAATAGCTTCAAAACCATTTCCAGTTATCTGTTAGCAAGGCTTCGCACCCTGTACTTTGTATAAGAAGAGCTTCTTGCAACTGTATTCCAGAATTCTTTCAACATCTTTGGGTCAGTCTTTATAGATGAATGACAATTTGGTTAGCTGTAAAATTACTAAGGGACACTTTAGTTGATGTTATTGTAAGTATGATTACTCCTCAAGTATTGAAGGTTACTGCCAAGCAATGTGAAGCAAGTCTAGCAATTTTGCACTTCATAAGCTGATTATTCTTTTTGACTTGAGGACCAAAAAATTGTTTTCTTCAACTTGAACATGCATCAGTTTTACTAGAATATCTTTGCATTATTCTATTTTTAATATATGATGTGAAGGATGTTTATATTTCTTCACAATAACCTTTAACTTACACCTGTAGTATTTTTGCTATGGCTTTTGTCCTCTAAATACGTATCTGATGAATACCCTTGACCTGTCTTCTCTGTGTATAACTTATTCACAATATCTATTCCCTCTGTCTGGCTGCACTGTGTC
Organism: Bos mutus; assembly: GCF_027580195.1. NCBI lineage: Eukaryota > Metazoa > Chordata > Mammalia > Artiodactyla > Bovidae > Bos > Bos mutus. Next base: position 39,643,565 of record NC_091643.1, on the reverse strand, counting down.
CTCCTTGTGCAGGCTTTCCTCTAGCTGCAGGAGCAGAGGTTACTCTTTGCTGGTGTGTGGGCTTCTCATTGCGAGGGCCTCTCTTGCTGTGGAGCACAGGCTCTGGGGTGTGTGGGCCTCAGCATTTGTGGCACATGGCTCAGGAGTTTAGGCTCGCAGGCTCCAGAGCACAGGCTCAGTGGTTGTGGCACAGGAGCTTAGTTGTTCCTTGGCACCTGGGATCTTTCCGGATGAGGGATCGAACCCATGTCTTCTGCAGTGGCAGGGAGATTCTTTATCGCTGAGTCACCTGGGAAGCTTCTCTGTTTAATTTTTTATATTTATGTTTATGAGTTCTTTCCTCTTTACCATATGTTGTGTTCTCAGTGGTGTTGTTTTGTTTGTTTCCTTAGCTTTTGATGAGACTCCCATCTCAATCATAATTCAATTTTTTCCCCTCTTGCTGAGGTCTGCTCATTCATGTCTCAGCTTTAGATTTTATAACTTGTCTTCCTTAAGCTTTTGCACTGGGGATCTTTCTCTTATTTTACAAAAATGATTGCTTCACTAAGCTTTTATTCCCTTAATTCATACCAATATTTTTGGGACCAACTGTCATCTGCTTTGTGGCAAGAACTGCCAACTGAGTGCTCTCTGTTGCCATGCATTTTTCCTATTTCTTTTCCCCTTGGTGTGGTTCTTTCAAAGTAGTGATTGAAGGTTGCTGCTGTTAAGTCGCTTCAGTTGTGTCTGACTCTGTGTGACCCCATAGATGGCAGCCCACCAGGCTCCCCCATTCCTGGGATTCTCCAGGCAAGAACACTGGAGTGGGTTGCCATTTTCTTCTCCAATGCATGAAAGGGAAAAGTGAAAGTGAAGTCGCTCAGTCATGTCATGATTGAAGGCTAGCTCTTTGTTTCAGTTCTTTCCTAGCATTTCTTGAATGAACTATTTACAAAAGAAGTTATGGGTGAGGGAACAGGGCAGGGCTGTGCACTTGCCTAGAAGAATGTAGTTTCACCTTGAACTTATATTTCTGTGAGATATTTTAACCTTTACTTATCCCATGGCTGAAATACAGCCCTCCTGGCAGGGTCAAGATGTAGGAAGTGTCTCCTCCCTCCACCAGCCTTCCTTGAAACCCTGGTGATGTCCTGGGTGTTCAAAAATGAATGGCCCACAAAATCTAAGGGAGATCCCCCACAATAGCCCATTTGCTCCACTGCAATGCTATGATACCACTCTAATGGCTGAAAGCAAAGATGAGCTAAAGAGCCTCTTGATGGAGGTGAAATAGGAGAGTAAGCTGGCCTGAAACTCAACATTCAAAAAGAGATCATGGCATCTGCTCCCATCACTTCATGGCAAACAGTTGGGGAAAAAGTGAAAACAGTGACAGACTTTATTTTCTTGGGCTCCAAAATCACTGTGAACAGTGACTACAGCCACGAAATTAAAAGACACTTGCTCCTTGGAAGAAAAGCTATGACAAAGCTAGACAGTGTATTAAAATATTAAAAAAACAGAGACATCACTTTGCCAACAAAGGTCCCTATAGTCAAAGTTATGGTTTTTCTAACAGTCATATACAGATTTTAGAGTTGAACCATAAAGAAGGCTGAGTGCTGAAGAACTGATGCTTTCAAATTGTGGTGCTGGAGAAAACTCTTAAACTTCCCTTGGACAGCAAGAATATGAAACCAGTTAATCCTAAAGGAAATCAACCCTGAACATTCATTGGAAGGGCTGATATTAAAACTGAAGCTCCAATACTTTGGCCACCTGATGCAAAACATGGACTCATTGGAAAAGACCCTGATGCTGGGAATGATTTAAAGGCAAAATCAGAAGAGGGTGACAGAGGATGAGAGGTTGGATGGCATCATCAACTCAATGGACATGAGCATGAGCAAACTCTGGGAGGTAGTGAAGGGAGGGGAAATCTGGTGTGCTGCAATTCATGGGGTCACAAAGAGTCAGACACGACTGAGCGCCTGAACAACAGCGTTGCTATGCAGGGAGGCTGCTTCTTTGTGTGCACCACCTGCTTTGGCGAAACTTCTTTTGCTGGATTTCTCTGGTCCACACCAGATACCATGCTACCTACTTCTCTGTGCTTATTCAGCTTGCTCTCTAGCATGCCTCCCTGTGATGTACCTGAGCAACACAAACCCGGCCTGTCCTGACTGGAATGGTTTCTCACTCTGCTTCTGGTTAATTTTTGAGAAGAAAAGAAAGTGTATTTGCTTTTTGAATCCTTATTTTTTAAGTGTGAAGCTTTTCCTTGTATTTTTTTCATATTTCATTATTAGAAAGTTTTCTAGAAAACAGCCATTGCTTTGTTTTAAGAAAAATAAAATAAATAGCCTGAGATTGAAAGGTAGGTATGAAGGGAAGTCTTTCTCAATGATATATTTATCATACCCTTACTATGTTAGTAGCTTCCTTGGTGGCTCAAATGGTAAAGCGTCTGTCTGCAATGTGGGAGACCCGGGTTCGATCCCTGGGTAGGGAAGATACCCTGGAGAAGGAAATGGCAGTTCACTCCAGTACTCTTGCCTGGAAAATTCCATGGATGGAGGACCCTGGTAGACTATAGTCCATGGGGTCGCAAAGAGTCCGACACAACTGAGCAACTTCACTTTAAAATGTTAGTATGTTAAAGATATTTCCCTTGTGCCTTGTTAATAGTTTTTGATTAGCGAAGACTACTAAAAATGATATATCTAAACCACTTTGAGAAATACTAATTTTAGGTAGTAAGAAAATATTCATAAGAAAATTATAATTTAATTATAGAATAGTATATAAGCTATCATACAGTTACAAGTTTAAAATTATAAAATAAAAATTATTATAGCACTAACATATAATCCTTACCAGAAATGAGACATTAAAAATATCACTTAAGCTATGTAGAAACAATCTATTAAAATGGCTCAAAAGCCCATAATGGAAGCAATTACAATACCATTTTTAACCACTGGATGAATATTTAAAATATTTTAATTTTTATTTCAATTTAGGAGAAAGATCATATTTTTCTTAATAATCCTATGTTCTAGCTATATGCAACTTTATACCATAAAAACTTCAATTATCATTAAAGTTGACAGAATTTAAAAATTAATTATAACAGAAGAGTCATGTCAGGAAAATGATGGGAAAGGTAACTGCAAGCTCGGGTCCCCCACAAGAACACTGAAAACCAAGAAGAAACTGTCGGTACACACTTCGTCAGGACTCTGAAAAGCCACCAAAGGTTACAGCCACCAAGCAAGCCCTGAAGCATGACTGATGTAAAGAAACAAAAATAAATTGACAGATACCATCCCTGAGCAAGTCCAGATATTGGCTTTACTAGACAAAGAACCAAGACAACTGTTTTAAATATGAGTCTGAGATGGTCATATACACACTCTGCTATGTTTAAAATGGGTAATCAAAAAGGACCTATTGTACAGCACAGGGAACTCTGCTCACTGTTATATAGCAGCCTGTATGGGAGGAGAGTTTGGGGGAGAATGGATACATATATATGCATGGCTGAGTCCCTTCACTGTTCACCTGAAACTATCATGACATTGTTAATCGGATATACCTCAATATAAAACAAAAAGCTCAAAATTAAAAAAAAAAAAAAGGTATAAGAAGGAATCAAGCTGAAAAGTACAACCATTGAAATGAAAAACTCACTAGAGTGACTCAGCAGATGTGATTAAGCAAAAATCACAGACAATGACCTTGAAAACGGAACAATAGGAATTATATGATGTGAACAGTAGAAAGAAGAAAAACGAAGGAAATGGGACAGCAGAACCTGTGGGGCACCGTCAAGTTGACCAACATTGGCATCAGAGAGATCCAAATGGTGAAGAGATAATGAAAAACTCAGAAAAAATATTTAACAAACAATAGCCAAAATCTTCCCAAGTTGGATGAACATGAATCTGTACATCCAAGAGCCTCCCGAAGCACAGAGTGGGATAAACACAAGATTTACTGTGGGACACGTGACAATCCCACTGTCTGAGGCCAAATGCTGTCTTGAAATCAACAAGATGGAGACCCACCATGCAGAAGGGATTCTCAATATAATTAGCAGTCATTTTCTCATCAGAGATCTTGGAGATCAGAGAGCACTAGGACAATATATTTAGAATGTTAACAGGAAAATGGTCATCATCTTTCAAATTTAAGGGAGAAAATAAAACATTCTCAAACAAACAAAAACCTAAAGAGTTCATTACCACTAAACCAAACCTACAAAAAATAATATAGTGAGTCCTTTAGGTTTTAATTGAAAGCTATTATCTCAAAGATAATCGCTCAGTCTTTTCGGACTCTTTGTGACCCCATGGACTGTAGCCTACGGTGGGATTCTCCAGGCAAGAGTACTAGAGTGGGTTGCCATTTCCTTCTCCAGGATATCTTCCCAACACAGGGATCGAACCCGGGTCTCCCACATTGCAGGCAGATGCTTTACCATCTGAGCCACCAGGTAAGCTCATCTCAAAGATATGAGATATCTTATCTTTATTTCTCACATGAAGAAATAAAGATCTTTGTTAAAGGTAAAACTGGTGTTATTATATGTTTGCTTTGTAACTCCAATTTTTATTTCTTGAAAATTTAAAAGACAAATAGAGAATATCATTATAAAACCTTACAAACTGTTATCAGCATTATAAAATCATTATAAAACATTATAAATTGTTATAAATCATTGTAAAACATCTTTACAATGTAAAGGATGCTATTTGCAACAACATAGTGGGAAATAAAGAGTTGTACAGAAGCAGACTTTTTATATGCTGTTGGAGTTAACCTGTAACAAATTATAACTAGATTCATACTTCCTGATTTCAGAACCTCACACAAACTTATAATAATCAAAGCAGTGTGGTACTGACATGGACAGACATGTGGCACAATGGAGGAACTGAGACCACCCCAAACCCCAATGTCAACGGCCATCTGATTTTTTTTAATATAAATTTATTTATTTTAAATGGATGTTAATTACTTTTCAATATTGTATTGGTTTTGCCATACATCAACATGAATCCGTCACAGGTATACACGTGTTCTCCATCCTGAACCCCCCTCCCTCCTCCCTCCCTGTACCATCCCTCTGGGTCATCCCAGTGCACCGAAAGATGGTAATGATAACCCTGTATGCGAGACAGCAAAAGAGACACAGATGTATGGCCATCTGATTCTTGATGAGAGTTCCCAGGCCATTCATTGAGGAGGAATCTGTCTCGTCAGTAAAGGATTCTGGGGTAACTGGATTTCCACATGAAAAGAATGAAATTGGACTTCTACTCTACACCATATACATTAAAAAACTCTTACAAAAAACATAGGGGTAAATCTTCACACCTTCAAGTTTAGCAATAGATTCTTGATATTATACAAAAGCACCAGCAAAAACTTTTTTTAAATGGGTAAATTGGATGCCATTAAAAATCTAAAACATCTGAAAAGACACTATGTTAAGTGTGGAGGGGCAACCCACAGATAAGGAAAATAAATGACAATCATCTATCTAATAATGGTTTAATATCCAGAGTATATAAACAACTGCTTCAGGAACATCAACAAGCAACCAGATTTGTTAAATGGGCAATGGGTGTGAATAGACATTTTTCAAAAGACGATATACAAAAGGCCAATACATACATGAAAAGATGCTCAATGCCATCAGTGATCAGGGAAATGCAAGTCAAAACCATGATGAGATACCACATCACATCTAAAAGGATATCTATAATTAAAAAAAAAAAATAAACAGCTTTGACAAGAATGTGAAGAAATCGGAGTATCATTCATGGCTGGTGAGAATGAAAAAGATGATGCAGCCACTGTAGAAAACAGGTTGTTTTTCAAAGTTAAACACAGAACTGCCACAGGACCTTTTGTGAATATATCCAAAAGAAGTGAAAACAAGGACTCCAACAGACATTTGCACACCCACATTTACTTCAACAGTATCCACAACAGCTGAAAGGTAGAGACAAGGCAACCTAAATATCCATAATCAAATGAATGGACAAGCAAAATGTAGTGTGTATGGAATACTATTCAGCTACAAAAGGAATGAAATTCCAATTCTTGCTAAAATAGTGATACACCCCTTGAAACATTATACTAAATGAAATAAGCCATATACAAGAGGGTAACTATTATATCATATAAATAACCTAGGCAAATGCATATACTTAGAAAGCAATTTGAAGGTTACTGGGGACTTTGGGCAAGGCAAAATGGGGAGTTATAACTTAATGAGTATACGTTCTATTTGGAGTGATGAAAAATTTTGGAAATAGGCAGTGGTGATAATTGTACAAAATTCTAAACTAAATTAGTACCAAAGAATTGTATCCTTAAAATAATTAAAATGGTATGTTTTATGTATTATATTGCAATAAAATATTATAAAATGAAATTATAGTAAATTTAAGAAATAATGGAATAAATATAAAGGCAATAATTTAGAGGCAATAATGCTACTGTTATACAGAACCAAAAATGGAATATTACATAAAGTTTTGGAACAGGTATCTTATGATTACTACCATTCAGTTCAGTTCAGTCGCTCAGTCGTGTCCAACTCTTTGCGACTCCATGAATTGCAGCACGCCAGGCCTCCCTGTCCATCACCAACGCCCGGAGTTCACTCAGACTCATGTCCATCGAGTCGGTGATGCCATCCAGCCATCTCATCCTCTGTCGTCCCCTTCTCCTCCTGCCCCTGATCCCTCCCAGCATCAGAGTCTTTTCCAATGAGTAAACATTTCGCATGAGGTGGCCAAAGTACTGGAGTTTCAGCTTTAGTATCATTCCTTCCAAAGAAATCCTAGGGCTGATCTCTTTTAGAATGGACTGGTTGGATCTCCTTGCAGTCCAAGGGACTCTCAACACCACAGTTCAAAAGCTTCAATTCTTCAGTGCTCAGCTTTCTTCACAGTCCAACTCTCACATCCATACATGACCACTGGAAAAACCATAGCCTTGACTAGACGGACCTTTGTTGGCAAAGGAATGTCTCTGCTTTTTAATATGTTATCTAGGTTGGTCATAACTTTCTTTCCAAAGAGTAAGTGTCTTTTAATTTCATGGCTGCAATCACGATCTGCGGTGATTTTGGAGCCCAAAAAAATAAAGTCTGACACTGTTTCCACTGTTTCCCCATCTATTTCCCATGAAGTGATGGGACCAGGTGCCATGATCTTAGTTTTCTGAATGTTGAGATTTAAGCCAACTTTTTCACTCTCCTCTTTCACCTTTATCAAGAGGCTTTTTAGTTCCTCTTCACTTTCTGCCATAAGGGTGATGTCATCTGCATATCTGAGGTTATTGATATTTCTCCTGGGAATTTTGATTCCAGCTTGTGCTTCTTCCAGCCCAGCGTTTCTCATGATGTACTCTGCATAGAAGTTAAATAAGCAGGGTGACAATATACAGTCTTGAGGTACTCCTTTTCCTATTTGGAACCAGTCTGTTGTTCCATGTCCAGTTCTAACTGTTGCTTCCTGATCTTATTTTCTCAGTGTCTTTAAATATGAGTTTCTTCATTTAGAAAATCAAATTATATTATTTCTCTACTAAATTCATATAACTGGGAAGAGTTAATATTGACTCCATGCTGTGAGATTTTAACCTTAGTTTTTTATCATTTTTTTTTTATAATCATATAGATAATGGCTTGCCTCAGAGAACCCTGCCCCCTCTGGCTGACCTTAAAGTGCCTTTCTTTAACTCCTTGTTGTATTTGTTCAGTAACTAAGTCATGCCTCACTCTTTGTGACCCCATGAACTGCAGCCCACCAGGCTTCCCTGTTCTTCACCATCTCCCAGAGTTTGCTCACACTCAGGTCCATTGAGTTGATGATGCCATTTAATCACCTCATCCTCTTCCACTCCTTTCTCCTTTTACCTTCAGTCTTTCCCAGCATCAGGGTCATTTTCATAAATGAGTCAGCAATTCGCATCAGGTGGCCAAACTATTAGAGCTTCAGTATCAGTCCTTCCAATGAACATTCAGGGTTGATTTCCTTTAGGATTGACTGGTTTGATTTCCTTGCAGGCCAAGGGACTCTCAAGAGTCTTCTGCAGCACCACAGTTCGAAAGCATCAATCCTGCAGCCATCGGCCTTCTTTATGGTCCAATTCTCACATAGGTACATGACTACAGAAAAAACCATATAGATCCATTTGACTATATGGACCTTTGTTTGCAAAGTGATATTTCTACTTTTTAATACACTGTCTAGGTTTGTTATAGCTTTTCTACTAAGGAGAAACTGTCTTTTATTTTCATGGGTGCAGTCATCATCCACAGTGATTTTGGAGCCCAAGAAAATATAGTCTGTCACTGTTTCCATTTTTTCTGAATCTATTTGCCATGAAGTGATGGGACTGGATACCATGATCTTAGTTTTCTGAATGTAGAGTTTTAAGCCACCATTTTCACTCTCCTCTTTCACCTTCATCAAGATGGTGTTTAGTTCCTCTTAGCTTTTTTAAATTTAGATCACAGGGAGACAATCTGACCCTGCCTACCTGTGAAACACTCTAAGAAAAAGAAACTAATACATTCCCCCTGCCTGAGGCTTGCCATTCTAGGAGATATTTACAAGAATTAAACGGTCTTTTTACTTTGTTTCCTCACTTGCCCCCATCTCTGATCCATAAAAGAGCCTGGCATCCAGGCCCAGACAAGACGCTTATTTTGAGATATTAATCTGCCATGTTCTTGGTCAATATTTCTCAGAGTTCTTTGTTCTTAGACTTTACTTCACACAAAGTGATTCATACGTTTCCAGGTTTAACAAAATGAAAGATCCAGAACATTAAAAAAAAAAAAACAGCTGCCCCATCAGTTACTCTACATATTACTGCAACATTATCCATGGTTCCTTCCTACCCCCAGGTCTCATTTCACTGACACTTACCTTCTTTTTTAAATTCATAACTTTACTTCTCCCCACCCCTTGACACAGTTTTATGTACACAATTAATAGGAAGTAGTGCCAAAATACCTTAGGAGACTGGAGAGGGGGGAATCCTTTTATATTTCTTCCAAAATAATTTACCTACTTATGAAACAAACCTGCAGTGATAATTACAAATCATATTTTTAACTATTAACCTTTTAAAAACAATCAAATCCCTTCTTATTTTTTTTTAACTAGAACTTATTTTTAAAAGTTTTATATCTAGGAGAAAAAAGTAAAAAAAAAAATATATATATACATTTATTTGAAAAGGAAAACAAAGCAAGGCAGCACTTTCTGTGGTCACAGATGCAGGACATTAGAGGGCCAGCAGGACAGAGAGTGCCCGTGGGTCTAACGGGCAATGGAAAAGGAGGTAAACGAAACCTGACACCTCTGGCTGGTGGATGAAGACACTGGTGGACGGGAAAGGCTATTTTCCAGGACTTCAACAAAGGTACCTTTCATCCCTGAAGTATGCTTTGCGTTCACTTGGGTCTAAAGTGATGTATTGGATTCTGTCCCCTGTGGGCTGGCTCAGGCTCTCCTAACTATCTTCCTCTTTCTGTTGGTCAGGCTCAGCAGGGCAGTGCAGCTCCTCCACGTAGGAGCCCTGAGAAAAGACTTCAGTCTGGGGAGTAGAATTCACGTAGCTAGGTAGCTGCTGAGAGACAGCGCCGGAAGCTTGACATGGAGAGGAGCTTGCTTCCCATGGTGGGAACCTGGCTAATGGGAAACAAGAAATGGGAAAACCTTAGGCAGATAAAATGACTTTTCCCTCTTTTCTGAGCCACTCAGAGTTGGAACCCTTTGAGCAAAAGTCCTGAGTCAAGGTTGGCTGTGACTCTTTGAGGCTCACTTTGGAACAACGCCTAGCCTGGAGGTAGATAGCATTCATCTGGGTATTTCTTTGTTTTTGTTGGTTTATTTTCTTTCTTTTTTTTGTGTGTCAAACTCTAGTGTAACTGCCCTGGGTTTGCCCTGGATTTTGTTTCCCAAATAAAGTGTTAGCATTTAAATCTCTGCCTTGGGCTCTGCTTTCTACAAGAGGCTGGCTAATGCATTAAAATATTTAAATACTATTTGAAGACTTCAAAGCCTTCAACAGTCACAGGATTGGGGTGTTTATTTCATGATTACTTCATCTATTTTAGGAAACCATATGAAATTCCATTTAAAGTTTGATTTATTAGGGAATGTAATTTCTGAAAGTAAATGATGCCAAACAAATAGAAATCAAAGTAGATATAAATAAATGGAGAGATGCTCCATGCTCATGGGTTAGGATATACAATGTTGTTAAAATGTCATTTTTTTTTCTAAATTAATCTATAGATTCAATGTCATCTCAATCAAAATGCTAGAAAGCTATTTTGTAGATATTGACAATCTGACACTAAGGTTTACACGCAAAGCAGAACTCTGGAATTACAGACACAATGCTAAAGAAGAATAACAAAGCTAGAGGACCGACACAACTGGATTTCAAGACTTAGGATAAAGCTACATCAGTCAAGACAGTGCGGTGCTGGTCAAAGAACAGACACATGAATCGATGGAATGAAAAAGTCAGTCCAAAAATAAAGGCAACTGATCTTTGAAAGAAAGCGCAAAAGCAATTCAATGAAGGACATCTTTTCAACAAACAATGTTGGAAAAATGGATATCTATATTACAAAAATTTGAGCCTATGCAGAGACCTGATACCTTCTACAAAAATTAACCCCAAATATGCTCCAAAAAGGAAACAAAGAAAGCACGTTGAAAGAGAATCAAGGAAACAGTGAGAAAGAGCTTCAGTAGCCTAAACTGGAACCATTTTGAGCAACATATTAAACAATAAAAATATTGGATTGTAACACACAGAATAAAATAGTCATGCAACCATACTGAAATGAATCATAATTTCCAACAGCAAATTTTTCAAGATTTAGGAAAAGATAGAATGCCATTGACATTGTAATAACTGTTGAGGGTAAGAGCCACTAGAGGATGCCAACAATATGAGTAAAAGTTAGAATATAAACAATATATTCACAAAACATCAAGATCTCTCTCCCTGATATTAGTCCACGTTTGATGCATGAGTTGGGGTGCTCAGGGCTGGTGCACTGGGACGACCCTGAGGGATGGGATAGGGAGGGAGGTGGGAGGGGGTTCAGGATGGGAACACATGTACACCCATGGCTAATTCATGTCAGCATATGGCAAAAACCACTACAATATTGTAAAGTAATTAGCCTCCAATTAAAATAAATAAATTTAAAAAAATACAATAAATTAAAAAATAATAACTTTACAGTAGAAGAACCCCACCACATCACTTTAACCAAGGGAAGAATTTTATCAGCAGTAATAAAACATGTTCATATTGTGTTCCCTGAAGTGATGTATAAAGAAAGGCACATCACTACTATCATCTTGTCAAAAATGTATAATCTCAGTGAAATCATTAGTAAACAGCAGACAAATCGAATTAAGGGACTTCTGCAGAATAACTGGCCAGTATTTTTCAAAATGTCAAGCCATAAAGAACACTGACTCTCCCGAAAAATGACCAAAAAAAAAGATGCAATGACTAATATAATGTGGGATCCTGAAACGGACCCTAGAACAGAAAAAGAACAGTAAGGGAAATCTGGCATAATCCCTAGAACAGAAAAGAACAGTAAGGGAAATCTGGAATAATCTGAATAGACTGTATCAATGATAAGTCATCAATTTTTGATCATTGTTCTATATCTAGGTAAAATGTTTAACATTAAAAAGCCAGATGAACATATATGTGAACTCTATATTATTATTAATATTTTCAAGTCTAAAATTATTTTTAAAAAGTTTAAAAAATGGTCAATCAAAAATGTATGAATTAAATCAACCAGTTTAATTTTTATTTGAAAGACACCATTGCAATAAAAAAGAGTTATCTTTTGGGTTTGGCCTTGATTTTTATTCTGTTAGTTCTTATTTAACTGACATTTTTCAGAGCGGTATCAGAGTCAAAACTTGTTTATAACACTATATTGCATCCCCAAAGGAGAAAAAGTTATCTTCTTACCCTGACAACTAAACACAATTGTCAGCTTGCCATGTAATCAGTGACATTTTTTTTCATACTGAAAAATCTGTATATCCATCTCACTGTAAGTACAGTAGAATGTATGCGCTAATAATTGCTGACAGCAAGCTGATGCAGGTTGAGTGGAGTTGGGTCTCAGGGAAATCCCACATCTTGTTTTTTCTATTAGCCATATGCAAATGCAAGTTAAATTTTGGTTCTCTACAAACTCTCTAGAAAACCATTAAAGCTAATTCTTAAGGTAGCCGAGCTTACTCTGCAATGAGTGAAGAGCATATTTTCAATACCATGAAGAATGTCAGTGCATCCAGACAGTATCTGAAATAGGGAACAATGTTACTGATTTTTATAGGCTCCTTGATAGAGTCATGTCACTCGGACATGACTGAGTGACTGAACTGAACTGAACTGAAATGATAGCCGAGAATAATTACAGAAAAGTTCTGAGAAGCCTCCAGGGAGAATCTGAGAACTAAATCAGCCTATGACTATTTACACAGTGCTTCTGAATTTGGCAAACTTAACCAGATTTTTCTGAGTTGAAAATGGAGAAATTTTAAAGTCTTAGTATTGGTGTTGCTGAGGAAGAGATAATGCTTCTCAAGGCATTTTAGGCAACAAAGCAGACATGGAAGAAAACATCGCAGGAAAAGTTGCAAGTATTGGAATCTTACTGCAGTGTGGATTTTAACAATGAACTCAACGCATCAGCATAAGTGCTAATGATCTGTGCACTCCTTCTCTCTCTCAATTTCACATACACTTAAGGCAGTTTATAAAAGTAAAATTGCAAATGATGCACAACATTGTTAATTATTCAGTTCAGTTCAGTCACTCAGTTGTGTCCGACTCTTTGCCACCCCATAAATTGCAGCACGCCAGGCCTCCCTGTCCATCACCAACTCCTGGAGTTCACTCAAACTCACATCCATTGAGTTGGTGATGCCATCCAGCCATCTCATCCTCTGCTGTCCCCTTTTTCTCCTGCCCCCAATCCCTCCCAGCATCCAAGTCTTTTCCAATGAGTCGACTCTTTGCATGTTAATTATTAGAGATATGCAAATCAAAATTGCAATGAAGTCTCACCTTACACCTAGCCATCATCAAAAAGTCTACAAACAATAAGTACTGGAGGGTGTGGAGGAGAAGAAACCTCCTACCCTGCTGGTGGGAATGTAATTTGGTACACCACTAAAACAGTATAGTGGTACCTTTAAACACTAAAATTTTAGCTACTATAAGATACAGCAATCCCACTTGTGGGTATATATCTGAACAAAACAATAATCTGAAGATACGTGCACCCCAATGTTCACTGCAGCACTATTTACAATAGTTAAGAGAGGGAAGCAAATTAAATGTCTGTCAACAGATGAATGAATAAAGAATATGTGAGATACACACACACACACACACACACACACACACACACACACACACACACACACACACACGTATACGATGGAATATTACTCAGCCATAAAGAAGAACGGGATAATTCCATTTGCAGCATCATGTATGAACCTGGAGATTATCGTACTAAGTTAAGTAAGTCAGACAAAGACAAATTTGTGATATGATTTATATGTGGAATCTTAAAAAAATGGTAAGATGATACAAATTAAGTCATTTACAAAACAGACACACAGTCTCAGAAAACGAACTTATGCTTACCAAAGGAGAAAGGTAGCCGGGGAGAGATAAATTAGGAGTTTGGAATTAGCATACACACACTATTATATATAAAATAGATAATCAACAAGGACTTATTGCATAGCACAGAGAACAATACTCAGTATTCTGAGTAACCTAAGGGGGTAAAGAATCTGAAAAGGAAAAGATACATGTATATGTATAACTGAGTCACCTTGCTGTACACCTGAAACTAACACAGTATTATAAATCAACTATAGTCCAACACAAAATAAAAATTAAAAGCAAAATTGCAAACACAGATCATAAATGCTGTCTTCACCCTGCTAAATTCTCACAATTTTCATGAAAGAACATAACTCTATGTAAGTAGATTTCTATCCTACTTTATCTCGAACATGACACTATCAAGAGTCCATTTTTCCTTGCATTTTCAACTTCTATCATATCTATTCTTCTCATGAGATTTTGTGGAGAAGGTAATGGCAACCCATTCCAGTACTCTTGCCTGGAAAATCCCATGGGCGGAGGAGCCTGGTGGGCTGCAGTCCATGGGGTCGCTAGGAGTCGGACACGACTGAGAGAATTCTCTTTCACTTTTCACTTTGATGCATTGGAGAAGGCAATGGCAACCCACTCCAGTGTTCTTGCCTGGAGAATCCCAGGGACGGGGAGCCTGGTGGGCTGCCGTCTACGGGGTCGCACAGAGTCGGACACGACTGCAGCGACTTAGCAGCAGGAGCACCAGCATGAGATTTTGAATCAGCTCAAGTGTCTCCAGTTTTTTTTTTTTTTTTTAGAACCAATTCTCTCTTGACCTCACTTGTCTCTCCACCAACTGTCTTTCCACCTTCTCCCCGTCACAGCCTTGCTTTCTCTCCATTAAAATTTCCTCATTTCCATATTCCCACTCAACTTTCAACCCAACCAGTCTTGTTTCTGTGTTTGCCATCTTTTATGAAGATGGACAACATACAGCTTGCATTCCGTGTGAAGTTTTAGAGTGATCACCTCCACTGAGCACTGCGCTCTCCAGCCACTCCTTCTCTGTCTATGCAGAGTTTACTCTCATCTCTCAGTTACTCTGTAACCAAACCCTTCAAGGCTCAGCCCAAGCCTGCATCCTCACTGCAGGCTACAGTCTCTCTCCTGGCAAACCCATTAGTACTCCTCGCTAGAATTACCACCTAGATGAAAAAATATGAACTATTCATCCCTTAACTCATGAATTATATACTGAGTGCTTCTTAAAAACAGACAGAATTTTAGGTGTCAGAAAAGCAAATCAAATAAGGCCCTAGCCATCATCTAGAAATACAACCTCTTCCATTAGCTCCTGATCCACACAGTTATCTCCTTCTTCATACCCCCACTTAAATGTCTCAAGGTGTCTCACATTATACCTAGTAAAGCCCCTCAAAATTTACATGTTCAATTTATCTCTGCTCCAAATACATTAGCAGAAAACACCAAAATTTCTTTCTTGTATCGTCCAATCATACAACACAGCACTGTCATATGATTCATATCCCTAAATCAATTTATGCTGCAACAAATAATGCCCTTTACATTCTTGTCCATACTGGTGTGTCCATCTTCCCTTCCATCATCTTCTCACGACATCTGCTGAACCCGCAGCACAGTTCCACTGCCTTCAACTTCGGCATCTGAATAACTCATTCTCTCTCCCTGGTACAAATCTTAACTCAATCATAGTATCTTTAATAAGTTTTATTTAACTCCTATATTAGGTCAAATCTACTATTACCTACATTATACACTTCTCAATTAAGATGTTGTCTCTTCACATCAGTTAGCGCAGTTGTAGTTTTGCATGTTTAATGTTGCGATTATCTGATTAATGGCTACCTCTGCCACAACACCTTACTTTCATGATGGCAAAAATGACGTCACTCTTCTTCATTATATAAATACATTTTAATACTTAATAGAAGCTGAATAAATTGTATTGCTTGAAAAAAACTAAATATGTGAGTGGATAAGGTGACTATTATTTGGAGTTCAAAATTATACAAATACCTAGATTTCACCCCTTTCTTGAAAAATATCTCTGACTTTTGTCTCAGACAATACTCAACTCTTAGACAAACAAAATGCTACTGTGACTCTAAGAGCCAAACACGTGGACTCAGTGAGACTGACCACCAAGTTTCTTCAGGTAAGAACACTGAACAGTTCTCCAAAGAATTCCTAAGCTAATCAGAAAGTCACATATGGAAGACCTGAACTGAGAATGCAATGCTGGAGTCAGGACCGACACAAATGTACCACAGATTTTATACAGTCCCATTTAAGCTGGTGAAAACCCTTGGTGATCAGCTGCAGACAACAATGAACAAAGCAAACATGGAAATGAGAAAACAAATGCAGTCCATGTCCAGTATCAACATTAAGAGGAAGTGATTAAAACAAGACTTTTAGACTACAAGTGAAAAATACATATTTGGGGGGTTATAGAAAATAAACGTTTTAATAATATAATAATAAATAACAGCATTTGAAAAGATGCTCTTATTGACTGTACATTTACCTAAATGTAATACATGTAGGAAGGAAATCAGATTAGATCAGATCAGATCAGTCACTCAGTCGTGTCCGACTCTTTGTGACCCCGTGAATCGCAGCACGCCAGGCCTCCCTGTCCATCACCAACTCCCGGAGTTCACTGAGACTCACGTCCATCGAGTCAGTGATGCCATCCAGCCATCTCATCCTCTGTCATAGGTAATTTTATAAAAGACAAAAATCTTGAGGTATAGATGGCCTATTTCTCTGAGAGCTCTATAAACATTCAGATTTTCTCAGAAGAAACACTGAATGTGAAGGAAAGCGAGGCAGATGTGATAATGAGCTCTACTGAAAACATGTTCATTGTTACCAGATGAATCTAGATTTTATTTTTATACCTTGAAATAAATTACTTCATAATGTCACTTGAGTGCTACTTATCCATACCATTTGTAACCATACACAGCCCTCACTTTGGAATTGGACTGGCTTCTAAAACTAATGTTATTTTTATAATCACTTCAGAATTACTTTAATAGCATTTAGTTAAATAACACCAACCATCAGTACCTTTCTTAAATCAACAAAGCATCTACAGCATGTCCTCTGTTCCGCACAAGATATACTCTTGGTCAGATTTAACATACAATGTCTAAGCGATGAATATGGTCTGTAATAAACAAAGCAAAATTATTTCAATCTGGAAATACCCTTTTATGTACCCCATTTTATACTCTGGAATTTTCCATGGACTCACGCTCCACAGACCCATGAATTTCAGGTTTGCTTTCCACAGTCAACCCTAGAAAGGTCATATAAAATCTTGCTAAAAAGTGTCCTGGTTAGACTGCTCTGCCAGTAACCGCTGTTAGCATGTTTGCTATGCAATGTGCTATTAGCATGATTTTGTTGTTGTTCTGTCAGCTGTGTCTGACTCTTTTGCAACTCTAGCCCTCCTCTGGACAGGACAGGGTCCTCTGTCCATTGGATTCTCCAGGCAAGACTACTGGAGTAGGCTGCCATTTCCTTCTCCCAGGTATCTTTCAACCCAGGGATTGAAGCCGTGTCTCCTGCAAGAGCAGGTGGGTTCTTTCCCTCTGAGCCACCAAGGAAGCCCATGATTACAGAGTGATTCAGTGAGGTTGCTTTTCCTCCTTTCCTGTAACTTATCCAAGTAGAGCGAGACACAAGGCTCTTTCTTCCCTGACCTATTAGGATGTAATGCTAGCAGATTAGAGTAGCCTTCACTTAGTGTTCAAGTTTCATTACAAAGCATTACCTAAGAAATAGTCTGAGCCACCAGGGACTTCTTCGGTGGATTAGATGGTAGAGAATCTGCCTGCAACCCAGGAGACATGGGTTTGATCCCTGAGTTGGAAAGATTGGGTGGAGGAAATGGCAACCCACTCCAGTATTCTTGCATGAAGAATCCCATGGACAGAGGAGTCTGGCTGACTAGAGCCCATGGGGTCCCAAAGAGTCAGACACGACTAACTGGCTAAGACACAACATGCAAGATTAGTAAAGAAATACCAGTATGTTCCATAACAACGGCAGTGTCTCAGGAAGATTATCCAAAAGTTACAGCCAAATGTACTACACAGATGTTTGACTACTATAGATTTATAATAGAAGATGGTCTGACATGGAATATACAAGATTATGTAACAGTGTGTGTGGTCTCTTTATCATGAGAATGATTTATCTGTGTGGAATAGATAACACCTGTGTCATATATTCTCTTCTTGAAGAAGGGATTTATATTATTTCTTTACACATGGAAGTTGGTTAAATTTGGTGAATTCACATGCAATGAAAATATTATGGAAAAATTCCTTTCTTAGAGAAGTTTCCTAAGATGCTACAGTTATTAAAACCTCTTTTCATAAATAATTCAAGGTTGCAACACATGGTAGGCTGTGATTTAAAGTGTCTGATTCTAAAGGTAAAATATTATCCTTTTGCCATGCCCCATTGCTTTAAAAATATGGTAAAATTTTTCTAAAGTTACTTATTCAACCAGAAAATGTTCAAGATCAGTCTGATAATCTGTAATCCACACCAAGAATATTTTAAAAGGTTCAACAATACGTGAAATGAAACTAAATAGCATGGCTGTCAGGTGACTGATAGACTCTGCTCCAGGTCCCCGCTATGGGGTTGCCCTGGTGACAGTGGCGCTGGATGAGGCAAACACCCTACTTTTCCCGCAGTCAGCCCACGGGGTAGGGGCACCCTGTGCCTGCCAAGCGGCTTCAGCTGTCCACGACACACCCAGGACACTCACAGCCCAGCCCTCCACGCCAGGCTGGAGCTCTGGATTCCCTATGATGATGTAAGTGCTCCTGTCTCTGGATATCTGCCTGTAGACCCCAGCCTGCCTGCACACTGGGAATCCTGGCAGAGGTCTCCCACATCAGGACCTGCCCCACAGCTTCTATCCCTCCAGATGTGGCTTGCTGGTGCCCTGGTAGAGTTCCCTGCCCCCCTAGCCCTCTGGCAGCTCTACCAGTATCAGCCCACCTGGGCTCCAGCAGAAGGCGTACCATCTGCCAGCTTGGACCCAGGTGTGTGCACAAGCCAAGGGTCACCATGTAACCTTCCCCCCACCCTGTCCAGCGGACTGCAAACCCACCTTTCCCACATAGATCTGGATTCTAGCATTGGAGTGCAACCCTCTGAGTTATTCTATCCTCGGATATGGTATTCTCTCTCAGTCCCAGGGCATTTATAAAGTGCTATGTTTGGATCATCTTACTATCTAACCCCCTGTAAGTAATTAATAATTCTATTAAAACTTTCTTGTTCAAGTCACTGTGTAGCTCCTACTCCCGACTTCCCTGAACCACATCCTACAATGAGAAAAGCTCCTGTATCTGTGAGGATAAAATAATGGCTAAGATTCTTGCAAAGAGGACTTGAAAAGAAAAATACTCCATTAGTCAACTGTCTGCATGATGTGTGGAATATTCAATTCACGTTAAGAATCCCGAATCATTTAAGAGGAAAAATAAACTCAATAGTAGGGTATGTAATCACTTTTAGAGGATTTGTCCACCCAATCTTATAAATAATCGCTGTAAATAACAGAGGTGGATTTGATTTCTTGGGGATATTTCCTGATTCAAAGCATCATAATCCTCTAACATCAGGGATATTGGCCTATAAGTTATATCAGTAGTTCCATTTAGGTACCAGATCAGATTCCTCCTGAAACACTCAAGTAATTTAAGTTGGCAATTTTCTCATCTTCTCTCTCGCATCAGCATTCCTTTCTTTTCAGTAGGTCCCTGCCCTCAGCAAACCAACATGCAGCCTTATCCTCTGTCTTAAACACATATTTTAATAGGAAAAGTTGTCTTTTAAACTCTACCTCTTGCTCCCTGCACCACTCCACATCTCTGCTCTCATGATCAATATCCGCAGTCTCAATTTCCACGCACCCCCCCACCCCTCTCCTCTCTTGAATTTACACTTATTTGGCTTTCATGTATCACCTGCCGCTGCCCAGGTCTCAGACAATCTCCACTTTGCCAAAGCTAATAAACAATCTCCAGACCTCTTCTTGGGAACTTCTCAGTATCCTTCACACAGTTGATTACTCCCTGCTTTTGGAAGCACTTTCTCTTTGACCTATAGGACACAATACTCTGTTCAGTACAGTACACGGTTCTCTCTCTCTTCTTCATTGTCCTCCTCTTCTCTGTCTATTATCGAGACTCTCCACCCAAATCTCATGCCTGAGACTCTTCTCCCCTTTTGCTTACTTACAAGGTGAACACAATTAGCCCTGTGTAACCCAGACAACCACACTTATGTCTTCAGTCTTGAACTTGCCTCTGAATTCCAGTCTCATGTGACTGTCCTTCAAAACACATGCACTTAGAGGTCTAAAAACATTCATTTATACACCCCGAAGAATCAGTTTCCTATATCAACATAATGGACACTAACAATAAACAGAAATATGAAGTTTTTACAACCACATAGGCCATAATCCTGCTCTGCACACTCCTGGCATCTGAGCCAAAACTGAACATTCAAATAAAATACTAGAGATTCTGGCTCTCATTTAGTTGGACGGTTATGAACTCCATATACTTCCATCCTAATGCTGAGGCACTAGCATTAGTCTCTCTGAGGTCCCGTGTCCACTGAAGAATGGTGCATGGAGAGACCCCTATCAAGAGACAGCCTGTGGCATCAGTGAGCAAGGCTGCTGGACGGGAACACCCGAGACAGAGTAGAAAATAAAGCTGTTTACTCACGCAAGTGAGAAGCGCATGGACCTCTGTGTCATTGCAAAAGAAAAGAACGAGAGATAAATCAGAAGAGTTTAAGTATCAAATTCACTCCACTGTGACTTTCCCCATTCCCGTCTGACATTCCATCCACCTACCAACTGTCTACTAGGTAAGGCATTGTGACACACAGCTAGACAGGAGAACCTAGGGAACAGTGTCTTATCAGAAGCACCAGAATACTGCATTCCGGCATCTCTTTAAAAGATGACAAATGTAATGCTGCAAAATCTTTGAGTAATTACAATGAACACAGTTTTGCAAATGGCTGACTAAAAAAGTATTCCTATAACAGTCTTGTCCTCATTTCTTCCAATTACATATTGTTAAAAATCAAGGCTATATCTAGTATGTATCCATTCACCATGATTTTGTTGATCATCTACTATATGGAAAGCATTATGCTTCTGGCTGTGTTAAAGAAAGCTTTTTTAAAAAAGTTTTTAAAGCCTATATTATAACATGGCAAAACTCTGATTCCCATCAATATAACCCTTGGGAAATACAAATGATTTGGATAAATAAAAAATAAGATGCAAAAATATTAGTGATATATTTTCTGATTTTAATTTATCTAGTATCGTCAACATACCATGGGGAAGATGATTTTTGAATAAATAGAAAATGACTCACTATTCTCTTGACATTGCATATAAAACCAGACTCTTTGCCATATCAGTGCTCTGCATATGGGTAATAAAATATGAGCTTAACTCTATGTTCCTAATCTGGTAAACACACAATGTAAAGAAAGAGTTTAACATAGCTGAGAAGTAGGTACCTGGTTAGCATGTAACTCAACTTCAGCATTATGGTTCATATTCCCTCCTTTTAGCAAATCAGGAAAAACAGAAATATGCCAGTTGTGTGCATGCTAAGTCACTTCAGTAGTGTCTGACTCTTTGCAACCCTATGGACTATGGCCCGCCAAGGTCCTCTGTTCATGGGATTCTCCAGGCAAGAATACTAGAGTGGATTCCCATGCCCTCCTTTAGGGGATCTTCCTGACCCAGGGATCAAACCCATGTCTCCTGCAGCTCCTGACTTGCAGACAGATTCCTTACTGCTGAGCTACCAGGAAAATCCAGCAATGTGCCTAAGAGAGCCAATTAAGTAAACTCTATGGTGTGACTGATGGAGAAGGAAATGGCAACCCACTCCAGTGTTCTTGCCTGGAGAATCCGAGGGACGGGGGAGCCTGGTGGGCTGCCATCTATGGGGTCGCACAGAGTCAGACACGACTGAAGTGACTTAGCAGCAGCATCATGGTGTGACTGAGGCAGAGAGAAATAGGGAGGCACAAAACCCCCTTCCTCTGTCACACAATTCCCACCAGAAATGAACTGCAAACCAAGGCAGTCGGTTAGATTCTAGTGAAAAGCTAATGAGATGGTAAAACACAAAGCATGTTCCCCTCTCTTCATATCATCAGGTCTCACTGACACTTCATGTGCGTTTCACCCGGTTGCCCTAATCTAGCTCTCCCTGCCTACTCTACTGATGCTTCCTTTCAAAGTTGCCTTCATTTGCTAACTGAAAACTGTATAAAGCTATTGAATATTTGTGTTATTCTAAACTGACCAGAATCATCCTTAAATGTAAAGATTAATTACTGGAATCCACTCTCTCCTCCAATGCTACCTGTATGGCTGTATCTTGCCTAAGTCCATGCACGAAGGAAATCTACCCAGAGATGCCATCCGTGGTTCACATGCCTTTGTCTTCATGCCCCTTTCAAATCTGAATATATGCTCTTTATTTCTTCAAGGTAGTGAATTCAACTGAGGTACCAAGGGACCTGAGGCCCCATATTTATTTAGGAGAAAAATGGAAAGACCTAAGGACCTGAGCCTCCACTTCTATTTCTAACTAATTAGTATAGACCCAAAGATATGGGCTATTGTTGCATTATTAGAAGAGAAATACATAAATCAAAAATAAAGTCTGCTTAAATTATTGAGCTAGCCTAAGGCTGTTGAGTATGTTTTAAGCACTAAAAGCATACTTATCTAGGATGACTGACTTAAATTGTTCTTTCTCATACATAAAACAATTTTAATGCATTTCTCCATTTCTTTGTTGTTGTTGTTTTTTCTTCCCTCTCTCAGATGTTTTTTTCCTACTTAACTACATGACAGGACATTTTGAGACAGTCATAAAAGTCTAATAGATTGATTGATTTTATTCCATTTTATTCTTCCTAGAGGCAAACAAAGAGAATCAATCAAACTTCTAATCCTAAGTTCTATATTTGCATGAAGAACTCTGGGGAGTTCAACTCACTTTCAAAAGCAGGAAGATAAATCTATTTTCACAATAGTCACATAACAGGTTATACTCTCAGTATTTCCAGGGCACTCAAAGACAGTTTTTAAAAGTCCATCTTTGAAATCCAGTGATTAGCAAATAAAATTCAAGGTTCATGAAAATCAATTAAGCTATAAGTATCATAACATAAATCAGAGTAGGATTCACATGGCTGGAAAGCATGATCTTACAAAACAAAGAAAACTCAGGAGAGTCTGATGCATTGTTATTTGCAAAATAAATCAACATGTCTGGTGCTAGCTCACCCCTCTTATTCTTCAATCCCCTTTAATCTAGAATGCCATGATAGAAACATGGATTTGTGACTAAAAAAGAGTGGCCTGAACCTGTTTAAATTTAGGTGATTCACCTTATATCTCAGATATTCAATTTCAGTATTTATCGACACTTCAAAAGAACTGCTAAAGTAGACTTGAGTTGCTTGCAAAATCACACTGAGATTGCTAAGGTAAAAATATCCATATATTAGCATATATGATATATATGTATATATTAAAGTATATGTATACACATGCATATTTTTACATACATATATATAGGCTTCCCTGATAGCTCAGATGGTAAAGAATCTGTCTGCAATGCAGGAGACCCAGGTTCAATTCCTGGTCTGGAAAATCCCTTGGAGAAGGGAATGGCAGTCCACTCCAGTATTCTTGCCTAGAGGATTCCAAGGACAAAGGAACCTGTCGGGCTACAGTGCATGAGGTCACAAAGAGTCGGACGCAACTTTCACTTCATATATTGGAGAAGGCAATGGCAACCCACTCCAGTACTCTTGTCTGGAAAATCCCATGAACAGAGGAGCCTGGTAGGCTGCAGTCCATGGGGTCGCGAAGAGTTGGACACGACTAAACCGACTTCACTTTCACTTTTCACTTTCATGCATTGGGGAAGAAAATGACAATCCACTCCAGTGTTCTTGCCTGTAAAATCACAGGTATTGAGGAGCCTGGTGGGCTGCCATCTATGGGGTCACACAGAGTCAGACACGACTGAAGCAACATAGCAGCAGCAGTATTACACATACACACACACACACACACACACACACATATAGGTAGTCTGAGATTTTCAAAGGAGATACCTCATACTTTTCTCACTGTGTCTCTACAAGACACACCATGTCCCCCAAGGCTTTTTGTTCTCAGCACCCGATGGTTCATCAAATCTGTCCTTTCTTAAGAATTTGGGTACCTAAGGAGGCAGAGGAAGATAATCGCTAAGGATGTGGATTCTGGAGTCATACACAGTATGTCATTTTACATCTGAGTTTTGCAAGAAATTAGCTAATATGCAGATGACAGTACATGGAAGACAGCCTAGTACATAATCCACAGTTGATAAGTGTTAGCTCCTGTTATCTTCATTGTCAAGGTCTCAGTTCAGCGTCCTGTCGTCTCTCACTGCTGGGACCACCATAACAGTCTCCTAGCTGGAGTTACCACTGCCCACGTTGGTTCACAAGACCCCCTGTGTGGAACGTACAAAACCTGATGCAGGTTCTCTGTCTGCTGTTACAGTAGCTATTTAGGTGGTAGTTACACCTACTCTGTCTTCAGAGTTGCAGCCCCCTTACATAAATGCACATTAGGAATATACAGCTCTTCTTTGCAGAAATGACAACCACTGCTTTCTCCATTCCTTTTCTACTTGAGTTCTGGAGAGTTTCCTCTAACAAGAATCTGATACTTAGCTGAACTAAGACTGCTTTCAGTTGACTTCCTATCACTAATGTCAAATAGCATGACTACAAATGTAATAAAGCAAGCAAGCCGAGCTGATATACCCAGTAGAGTAAAATTTACGCTTTTCACTTTATTTCAATCTGACTTTGGCATTTAGGCTGATATTTTCCACTTCATTTGCTGTAACTTCCATCAAGTTAGAATAAATTTTTCCATAAAATAAATTTCTCTTGCACTTGGTTCTAGAGTAGAACTTCAACGACATTGGTAGGTAGCTGCTCATTCTCCATAGCTCAATAACTTTGTAACCACTGAATATTAAATAGAATCTCAGAAATACAGAAACTTCCCAAGTGGCTCAGCAGTGAAAGAATCTGCCTGCAATGCAGGAGACACAGGTTCAATCCCTGGGTTGGGAAGATCCCTGGAGAAGAAAATGGCAACCCATTCCAGTATTCTTGCCTAGGAAATCCCAAGGAGAGAGGAGCCTGGTGGACTGCAGTCCATCGGGGTTACAGAGAGTCAGACATGACTTAGTGACTGAGCATGCATGCATGCAGAAATGCAGATTGAGAAGGAACAGGAGCCTCAGAAGCTCTCAATTCACCTCCCTGATTTTATAGGGAAGACATCAAGCCCCAGAATGATGACCTCAAAAAGCCATTTGGAGATGTGTCTGCTTGAAGGATGTAGCTCCTGATTACTCATCAGTGACACTTCCACTTTTCATTTCATTTTCCACTTCCACTTGTAGGAGACATTTGTCAGGAACTTTAGCTAGGCCATTTATCCACAAGAGATTGCTAATGCTTACTGGATATAACATACTACCAGAGCCTTTAGTGGAAGCAGGAGAGGAGCTCCTTTTGATATATTTGTCATTTTTTTCATATTTTAGAAGCATGATACCCATTCATAATGTGGTTATATACCATTTTTTTTAAAATCTGTGCTAAAAGACACATGCACACCTAACTACATGTCTTATTTTAAAACTGAGAAACAGGATACACAAAGTAGACTCAGAGTACGAAATTAAAAATAATGTTACAGATCATTAGCTCAAATCTCCTCTTGATCTCACTATAGCCTTATTTATAAAATAAAGGTGATGTGATTTGTTATGGATTTTATGCAGGAAGTAAAATGATGGGTAGGAACATAAAAATTGCTTAAGAGAAATAGTAATAGCAAAAGGACTGCTGCTGCTGCTGCTGCTGCTAAGTCACTTCAGTTGTGTCCGACTCTGTGCGACCCCATAGACGGCAGCCCATCAGGCTCCTCCATCCCTGGGATTCTCCAGGCAAGAACACTGGAGTGGGTTGCCATTTCCTTCTCCAATACATGAAAGTGAAAAAATAAAGTGAAGTCACTCAGTCGTGTCTGACTCCTAGCAACCCCATGGACTGCAGCCCACCAGGCCCCTCCGTCCATGGTATTTTCCAGGCAAGAGTACTGGAGTGGGTTGCCATTGCCTTCTCTGAGCAAAAGGACAGGCAATACTAAATTGGCTAAAAGACACTCTCAATACCCTGGCAGAAATATATGTGAATCAGTTACTTTAAATGCATGCACACATAAAATGATCTTAATTCCTATGCATTCTGGTAGCCAGGAGATACAGTTCATATTTTCAATCTAATTACAGTCTTGCCAATGCCATTTTTTATAAAAGTGAAATAGCCATAAATAATATAATAATATTAAGATTTCTCTAGCAGCAGCTGAAATAAAAAACATGTTTAAAAAGGGGCTGTGAGACACTCACACACTGTGAGACCCCCAAAACTTGTAGCAATATTCATCTACTTATTATCAGTGTCTTGGATAATAATAATAATTATTATCCAGCAATAATAATTATCAGCAATAATAATAATAATAAACACTGTTCATCCTGGTTCAAAAAGTTAAATATTTGTCAAAAGTTAATCTCAGCTGAGATTCTGATTTTAAATAAAACTTTTGTGAAATATGACCTAAGGAAAAGATAGGAAGGAGATTTGAAATGGATTCTTATTTTAAAACTGACTAAAGATACGGGCATGTGCTTTCCCAGACAGTAAAATGCCAAACATCATCCTGAATCCTACCTCACTCTAACCTCAATGTGGTTTTTATCCTAAACATTTTGGACATGTAGCAGTGACACCTGAAACAGCATAAATTCAGATCCATGAGGTTTCTATGGGGTTTCCTAAAGGAGATTCAGCCTATTCCCAGTGGTCTGGACCCAGGTTTTTAACACATTTACTAAAATCGACTCTGGAATCAAATGTGTTCTTCCTCCCAGAGCATGGACAGTCCCTTGTCATATGCTGAAACAAAGAGTCTTGTTGCCTTGCAAGAATTTCTTAAAATTACAACCCGAATATTTCTGTGCAGTCAGAGTATCAGCTGAGAGAGAATAAATATCTAGCAGCAATGAAGTAAAAATGTATCCTCCTCTTCCTTCCCTTCTGGTTAAAAGAAATCAATAATAGAATGTGGTGGTTAGATAAAAATTGCTATTTCATGCAAAAAAAAAAAAAAAATGACCCTTGTGCTGAGATTTCTGGCCTTTATTTATGTCCCAGTCTGGGTTTTCAAACAACAACATGTCTTCAATATCTCATCTCATATTCAGAACACAGCATCATTTGGAGAACATCAAACCAGGCACCTGAGAGGACATCCAGAGAGGCCGGGAGGCGTGAGAGAAACAGTTTCAGCGCGCTGCCGTGTCTCACTGCCTTCAGGAGGAGCTGCAGCGGCCAGGATAACTTGTGATTTGCCGTCACTTGTTGACATCTTGCAGAGGAGGGTTGCCTCCATAAGGTCTACTGACTCCTAATTCAGAACAAATTTATTCCATTTCCTACATGTCCCCAGCTTTTGTGTCATTAGATCAGATCAGATCAGATCAGTCCCTCAGTCGTGTCCGACTCTTTGCGACCCCATGAATCGCAGCATGCCAGGCCTCCCTGTCCATCACCAACTCCATTAAGGCCACTCTAATTTTCTCTGGCAATGACAAGTTCTATCCTTAAAAAACTGAGATCCAAGAATGTGGCTAGACTTCACACTATCCGGTTGCTTCTAGAAACACTGTTTTGCATGTTAGTCACTCAGTTTTGTCTGACTGTTTGTGATGTCACGGACTATAGCCTGCCGGGCTCCTCTGTCCATAGGATTCCTCAGGCAAGAATACTGAAATGGGCTGCCGTTCCTTCTCCAAGGGACCTTCCTGACTCAGGGATTGAAGCTGGGTCTCCTGCATTGCAAGCAGATTTTTCACTGTCTGAGCCACCAGCAAAGCCCACTGTTCTGCATAAATTTATCCAAAAATCCCTATTTGCAAGAGAAAGATGTGAGACTGGGTATGATTTCTACCTAAGTGGTGCATACAGTTTTATGATTTAAATTAATACTCTTCTAGTGGATGTGTGAGTTGGACTATAAAGAAAGCTGAGTGCTGAAGAACTGATGCTTTTGAACTGTGGTGTTGGAGAAGATTCTTGAGAGTCCCTTGGATTGCAAGGAGATCCAACCAGTTCATCCTAAAGCAGATCAGTCCTGGGTGTTCATTGGAAGGACTGATGTTGAAGCTGAAACTCCAATACTTTGGCCACCTGATGCAGAGCTGACTCATTTGGAAAGACCCTGATGCTGGGAAAGATTAAGGGCCAGAGGAGAAGGAGAAGACAGAGGATGAGATGGTTAGATGGCATCTAACTCAATGGACATGGGTTTGGGTAGGCTCTGGCAGTTGGTGATAGACAGGGAGGCCTGGTGTGCTGTGGTTCATGGGGTTGCAAAGAGTCGGACACACCTGAATGACTGAACTGAACGGAACCGATCTCAAGGTCAAAAATTCTAGTGCTTTCCCATTATCCATGGAAATGCACGTTTAATTCAAAATAGAACAGAAAAGGGATGAACACAAATATGGGCAAACTATTGCAAGGATATGCAAGGAATATTTTCCCTTGAAGTGACAGCAATAGGCAGGAAGGAAGTAATCTGTAGCTATAACTCATGAATGAGAAGTCATGCTCAATAAAACAAGGTGAAACATTCCATCTCCTCACTTTGAGAGCATGTGTTTCCACCCGTAAACACCCAGAAGCTACACTAAAGGGAAAGTTTAGTGCTCACCCTCCTTTGCACATTTCCTTGGTTTTGAATTGTGTGAAGCATCTCCATGGCTGTTTCTCCCACGTGTGTAAAGGCACAGCGATGTTGGAAGTCTCAACATACAATGGCAGATGACAGAAGCAGGAGGAAAGAATCTACAACAGCAGAAATTCTCAGAGCAAACAGATAAAACTCCACACTGGAGCTGCCGACACCCACGCCAGGAGGGGAGGCTCGGTCTTAGTACCCACACACATCAAGTCACCAGTTAGTTTTGCCCAATCCAGGAAAATTCAAGGACTAGCACAGCCTGCCATCAAGGTCAGGGACACACCACGGTCTTAAAATTGTGAAGAAAAAATTATGAGTCCTGTAACATTTTCAAATCATTAAAGGGATATATAGAAAGTAACAAAGGGAGAAGAAAACAGATACCTGATTTCGATTTGACTGAGAAGTGACCGTAAAATGCGAAGTCAAAGGCCAAAACGCTACCTGCCAAAGACACAAAGGCAGATGGTTTCAGATTTCTCTGTAACAACACTTAACAGTAAATAACAAAAATGGGTCTTACAGAAGTCCTTCTTTGCTATGCTGGAAGAAAAACAAGAAGAGGTTGTAAATAACTCACTGTGTGTGTAAGAGTTGACTTTGCTTTGAGGGAGTGTAAACATATTGTTAGACAAGCAAGGACTCAGAAAACCTATTCACATGATGTTTATGCTAAAGTAGCACTTAAAGAGGTCTTTTCATCCTGCAGAAATAAAACCAGAGGATCCAAATGGGAGAGTTGTTTATAAAATGCTTGGCAGTGATGTTGAACCCAGGAAAGCATAAGAAGCATGATTTTTTTTTTTTTACAAAATGTAGTTCAAAAGCTTGACTTTTGTTTCCCAGAAAGGAGAGAAGAAGCAGAGAGCTGGCCTCTCCCTTCTCATCTCTGCAGGGACCACAGAGCTCACTGTGGAGATGCTGACTCGGTCAGACCAACCAGGAGCTGGAAGGGAGCCCTGGGCTGGAGGGACCTTGGTTTCCAGGACAGACATGTCATCAGGATTGGCTGTCAGGGAGAGTCAGAGGCTTTTAAAATATTCTCTAGGAAACTGACAAATCAATCAGACTATTAAAAGAAAAAGAAAAACTCACACAGAATTTGAATAAAATTGAAACTGCATATTTTACACACGTATTACACATAATACACACAAGCATGTACTTATGAATGCTTACGAATGCATACATGGTAGTGGTGGTGGTTTAGTTGTTCAGTCGTGTCCAACTCTCGAGACCCCGTGGACTGAAGCCCACTGGGCTCTTCTGTCCATGGGATTTCCCAAGCAAGAACACTGAAGTGAGTTGCCACTTCCGTCTCCTGGGGATCTTCCTGACCCAGGGATCGAGCCAGGGTCTCCTGCACTGCGGGCAGATTGTTTGCCGTCTAAGCCACCAGGGAAACCCCTACATACAAGGATGCATTTAGGAATATACGTATACATATGTGAGTGATATATCCACAAACACAGAATCTAATACATCATGAACGGGCTTCCCAGGTGGCACTAGTGGTAAAGTATCTGCCTGACAATGCAGGAGGCACACGAGATGCAGGTTCGATCCCTGAGTTGGGAAGATCCCCTGGAGTGGGAGATGGCAACCCACTCCAGGATTCTGGCCTTGGAAATCTCACGGACAGAGGAGCCTGGAGGGCTACGGTTCATGGAGTCGCAAAGAGTCAGATACAATTGAGCAGCTGAGCACACAAATGGTGAATAACATTATTTTTTACTAAACATAAACATTGAAAACTATAATGATGTAGTGGATGAAAGAAAGTCTAATTTTAAAGAGTCTTCATTCTAAATACGTTCTTTCACTATTGAAATCAGTAATCAAGCAGAGCTTTAAAAGCATATGTATAGAAAGTAAGTAACATACTACTATATAATCCTTGGATTAAACAAAGTAACCATTAAAAATACATAGAACTGAGATACAGTAAAATGGAAAAAAAAAACCTGATACTAAAAGAGCCTTTAAAAGGAAATTTATAACTTTAAATACATTTGTAAAAAAAATTAAAGAAAAATGAATGTGCAAACCATGAACACAAAAACTAGAATAGAAACTAAATAATTCAAAGAAGGAAACAAATATAAATATGGAGGAAGAAAAGCAATGAAATAGGGGACACTGTTATGGTCAAAAACAATAAAAGCATATATAAGGTTATAAGATTTATCAGATCAGATCAGTCACTCAGTCGTGTCCGACTCTTTGCTACCCCATGAATCACAGCACGCCAGGCCTCCCTGTCCATCACCAACTCCCAGAGTTCACTCAGACTCATGTCCATCGAGTCAGTGATGCCATCCAGCCATCTCATCCTCTGTCATCCCCTTCTCCTCCTTCCCCCAATCCCTCCCAGCATCAGAGTCTTTTCCAATGAGTCAACTCTTCGCATGAGGTGGCCAAAGTACTGGAGTTTCAGCTTTAGCATCATTCCTTCCAAAGAAATGCCAGGGCTGATCTCCTTCAGAATGGACTGGTTGGATCTCCTTGCAGTCCAAGGGACTAAAAGTGTGTTAATTGAAATTAAAAAATATCTGGAGACACTATTCAATAAAAAAACAGGGAATGAAGAAATATACAAAATATAAAACTTTAAAAGTTAAAAGAATTACAGAAAAATAGACACACCAAAAATAATGCAATAAATACACATCTATAATTTTTGATATATATTTTAATAGATAATATCCAAGGCAAAATATCAAAGATCTTTATTTCTACAGACTCACACAAACATCTCTTAAGGGTTAACGCTTTTAAATATACTAAGAAA
The DNA here is from genome assembly GCF_027580195.1 of Bos mutus. Lineage (NCBI taxonomy): Eukaryota > Metazoa > Chordata > Mammalia > Artiodactyla > Bovidae > Bos > Bos mutus. Next base: position 39,612,051 of record NC_091643.1, on the reverse strand, counting down.
ATTTAACCTCTGAGAGATATAATCTATTACAAAAAAAGTCACAATTGATAGTGTATTTATCTTATTTCTTTAGGAGTATCACACTGATTTTTAAATTGAATATCAGAAATGATAGCTCCATTTCACTTCTAAAATTTAAATTGAAAATACCATACTTGAAATATTTTCGTCTGACAGAGTATGACGAAATAGATGTTTGAGCTCATATACTCAAGAAACACAAGTAATTTAATATTGGGAGATCTGTCAATGAAACTGAAAATGTTAATGACTTAATAAATTACATGATTATCTCAATAGAGAGCATCTGATGAAACTAACATTTTTATGATTAAATTCTCAAAAATAACTTGCTTGATAAATTTAACATACAAAATTATAATAAAACAACCTCATATATACACTTGAGAGTATCTCACGTCGTTTGAAAATAAGATCAAAGCGCATTGACTCTCATATACTTTCTAACATAAGACTGAAGGATAGCTGTCCTCTGGCTTTGACTCTTCCCCATTTCTCTGTGAGCTTCTGGCCGCTCTGCCTTTGTTTTGCTCCCAACTGTTATCTCCCGACAAGTGTTAGTTGATTCAACCCACATCAGTTTGTTTAGCAGCCAAAGGTCAAATCATGCAATACTCTATATCAATGGATAAAGGACAAAAATCACATGATCATCTCAAAAGACAAAACGAAAAACAATTATCTGACAAAATCCAATACACTTTGTGACAAAACAAAACAAAAAATTAGGAATAAAAGGTAACTTCCTCAACTTTCTAAGTAGCATCTACAAAACAAACAAAGGGAAAAACAGCTAACCTCACACACAATGGGGAAAAACTAGACTCTTTCCCTTGAGATGAGGAAAAGAAAATGGATGTCTAGTCTCACCACATATATTCAATATTATACTAGACGTTCTAGCCAGGGCAGTTTGACAAGAAAAGTAAATGAAAGTCTAGGTTGGAAAAGAAGAAAAATGATATGTATTTTCAGAATATGTGAAGATGTACGTAGAAAATCTTAAGAAACTAAAAAGGATTATAACTAAAAAGTGAATCCAGGGAGACACAGGATACAAGATCAATACATAAAACTCAATTAAATTTCTATACTTGAGCAATGAACAATTCAAAAATAAAATTAAGGGAAAAAATTCCATTTAAAATAGCCTGAAAATGGCAACATAATTTGAAATTAAGCTAATGAAAAATTATGAAATTTAGACTCCTAAAGTTACAAAATATTTTTAAAAGAAACTAAGGAATGGAATAAATGAGAAGAATTCCATGTTCATTGGTTACAATTTTTAATTTTGCTGAGGGAGTGATGGTGGTCTCAAACTGACTCATGTATTAATGTTCAACACGGATGCTGAAACATTTCGTTGGGTAAGAATTGGTCATTTTAACAAAAAGTGTTGGGACAACTGAAGAGTCATATCTTCAAGTACAAAAACATAGAACTCTTCCTCAAATCATATACGAGTATTAAGTCAAAGTATTTCAGAAAATTAAACATAAAAGCTAAAATTACAAAACTTTTATGAGAATATATAGAAGTTTACATAGAATAGTAAACATATTCTATTTTCAGAACAGACAAGGCTTTTTTAGATATAACATCAAAAGTAGAAGCATTTCCTGAACTAAAATATTTTCATGCCTTTCTTCATATAGTAAAACATATTCATGATCTATTTATCATTTAAATTTCAGCCCAAAATAACACTCAGAAAATCCTTCCCCTAATCACTCCACCTAGGCTAAATGCCAGGCCATTAATGCATATCCGTCTTGGTTTTTAACAGTGTTTTATGGTGTTTTGACATCTTCAGGGGCCTTGCTGTCTGCGAACACACTCCTCCACCCAGGTTTCAATAATTCCTCAATATAATAAATAGCTTTGGAGAACAGGAAAACACCTTCCACATGCATACCAGTCATTCCCGAATCCACAAACAAACCAGTTTTGTATGGAACTCTCAGATTTCAAGTCAATATTTTGCCTGCCCTAAATCAACGCAGGGCCAGGTCCCAGACAGGAAGGGGTCACCCCTACAGCCCAAAGCCTGCTGGCATTACTCAAGCTAGACAATGCTGAGCTTTTTCCTCTCTTCCCAGGAGGACACAGTAAAGACTCTGATCTGCAAGCTCCCATGGGTCCTCCTCCCCCTGGCTGAGACTGGTCTCCCCAGCTGCAGCCCACCTATGTGCCTACATGGTAGGGCATTTGTGCCTCCCTTCATGAAATGAGTCATAACAAAGTTAGTGAAGTTGACAGAATTCCAGTTGAGCTATTTAAAATCCTAAAAGATGATGCTGTGAAAGTGTTGCAGTCAATATGCCAGCAAATTTGGGAAACAGGACTGGAAAAAGTCAGTTTTCATTCCAATCCCAAAGAAAGGCAATGCCAAAGAATGCTCAGCTACTGCACAATTGTACTCATCTCACATGCTAGCAAAGTAATTCTCAAAATTCTCCAAGCTAGGCTTCAACAGTACATGAACCATTAACTTACAGTTGTTCAAGCTGGATTTAGAAGAGGCAGAGGAACCAGAGATCCAATTGCCAACATCTGGTGGATTATTGAAAAAGTGGGAGAGTTCCAGAAAAACATCTATTTCTGCTTTATTGACTATGCCAAAGCCTTTGACTGTGTGGATCACGAAAAACTGTGGAAAATTCTGAAAGAGATGGGAATACCAGACCACCTGACCTGCCTCCTGAGAAATCTATATGCAGGTCAAAAAGCAACAGTTAGAACTGGACATGGAACAACAGACTGGTTTCAAATCGGGAAAGGAGTACATCAAGGCTGTATATTGTCACCCTGCTTATTTAACTTATATGCAGAGTACATCATGAGAAATATTGGGCTGGATGAAGCACAAGCTGGAATCAAGATTTCCAGTAGAAATATCAATAACCTCAGATATGCAGATGACACCACACTTATGGCAGAAAGTGAAGAAGAACTAAAAAGCCTCTTGATGAAAGTGAAAGAGAAAAGTGAAAAAGTTAGCTTAAAACTCAACGTTCAGAAAACTAAGATCATGGTATCTGGTCCCCTCACTTCATGGCAAATAGATGGGGAAACAATGGAAACAGTGACAGACTTATTTTGGGGGGCTCCAAAATCACTGCAGATGGTGACTGCAGCCATGTAATTAAAAGATGCTTGCTCCTTGGAAGAAAAGTTATGACCAACCTAGACAGCATATTCAAAAGCAGAGACATTACTTTGCCAACAAAGGTCCATCTACTCAAAGCTTTGGTTTTTCCAGTAGTCATGTATGGACGTGAGCATTGGACTATAAAGAAAACTGAGGGCCAAAGAATTGATGTTTTTGAACTGTGGTGTTGGATAAGACTCTTGAGAGTCCCTTGGACTGCAAGGAGATCCAACTTGTCCATCCTAAAGGAAATCAGTCCTGAATATTCATTGGAAGGACTGATGCTGAAGCTGAAACACCAATACTTTGGCCATCTGATGAGAAGAACTGACTCACTGGAAAAGACTTGATACTGGGAATGATTGAAGACAGGAGGAGAAGGGGACGACAGAGGATGAGATGGTTGGATGGCATCACAGACTCAATGGACATGAGTTTGGGTAACCTTGGGGAGTTGGTGATGGACAGGGAAGCCTGGTGTGCTGCAGTCCATGGAGTTGCAAAGAGTCGGACACAATTGAGTAACTGAACAGAACTGAACTGAAATTTTCCAATGGCCTAAGCCTCCCCTGTCAATCCTCAGTCACTCTTCAGATGAAAATCATGTGGGTTCATTAGAATAATAATATTTCTACTTGCCACATTTCAATTTTACATTTTTGTATAGCTGTTTAATAGCTATATACCCTACAAGAACAGCAGTGCCAAATTTTATTTTTGCTCCTCATTTGAATCCAAGGACCCTGTTAGTATCTCCCGTGTAGAATATGGAGGTTGTTTTAAAAATCAATGTATAAATCAATTTATCTGAAATAACAATAAGGATACTTTAGGAACATAACTTTTGAAATCTAAGAAACATTTTACTCAGAAACAAGCATTTATCCTTAGTTTCTTTCATAATTAAATAAGAATCAGGGCAACTTTATTTGCTAAAGAGTTAACATAAAGAGGCGGTCCTAAGATGGCAGAAGAATAGGACGGGGAGACCACTTTCCCCCCCACAAATTCATCAAAAGAACATTTAAACGTTGAGTAAATTCCACAAAACAACTTCCGAATGCAGGCAGAGGACATCAGGCACCCAGAAAAGCGGCCCATTCTCTTCTAAAGGAGGTAGGAAAAATATAAAAGACAAAAAAAGAGACAAAAGAGGGAGGGATGGAGCTCCATCCCAGGAAGGGAGTCTTAAAAAGAGAGAAGTTCCCAAACACCAGGAAATACTCTCACTGCCGAGTCTGTGCCAAGCCTTGGAAGCACAGAGGGCAACATAATAGGGAGGAAAAATAAGTAAATAATTAAAACCCACAGATTACAAGCCGAACGGTAACTCCCCCAGCGGAGAAGCAGCGCAGACGCCCGCACCTGCCACTAGCAAGCGGGGGCTGGGCAGGGAGGCGCGGACTGCATTGCTTAGAGTAAGGATCGGGCCTGAATGCCCTGAGGATAATCAGAGTGAACGAATTTGGGCTAGCAAACCAGACTGTGGGATAGCTACCACGCGAAAAGCCCTAAGACACCACCAGGCCCATGCACACAACAAAGGGCTAAACAGAACTAGCTGGCTGCAGACCATCCCCTCTGGAGACAGGCAGCCAGAGCTGGAAGGGAGCAATCGCAGCCCCAGAAAGACATTATCTACCAAACTGCAAGCAGGCTTCTTTGCTAACTTCTTGGGGTCCTGGACAGTCATCATCCACCTGAGAAGGTGCGCCAGTTGTACACCCAGAAAACCGAGCGGCAGGGACGGGGGAGGTGATAAGTCGCAGGGACCGTGCTCACTAAACACCTCATAACCCGAGCTGCTCAGAGCTGGGAAGGGCACAAAACGCAGGCCCAACAGAGTCTGTGCCTCTGAGGACTACCTGAGTGCCTGAACCTCAGAGGCTTAGACCTGGGAGGTGCATGCAGTCCAGGGCCAGCCTCGGACTGTTACCGGCAGAGCAACCTAGAGCCTGAGCTGTGTGGGCAGGGAGGGTGCATGCACCGTGAGCGGGGGCAAACCAAGTGTGGCTGAGATACTGCGAGCACATGCCAGTGTTGTTTGCACCGTACCTCCCTCCCCACAGCGCGACTGAACAACCGAGCCTAAAAAAAAAAAAAAAAAAAGTGTCCACCACCGCCCACCTTGTGTCAGGGCGGAAATCAGACACTGAAGAGACCAGCAAACAGAAGAAGCTAAAACAGAGGGAACCGCCTTGGAAGTGACAGGTGCAACAGATTAAAACCCTGTAGTTAGTACTGACTACATAAGAAGGGGCCTATAGATCTTGAGAAATATAAGCCAGACCAAGGAACTATTAAAATTGAGCTGACCCCACACTGCCCACAACAACACCAGAGAAAGTCCTAGATATATTTTTACTATTTTTATGATCATTCTTGTCTTTTTTTCTTTTTTCTTTTTTTTTTTTAACTTTTTAAAAATTTTAAGTCCTCTAGTACTCCTTTAATTTTCATTTTTATAACCTACTGTTACTTTTTTTTAAAAAAGACCATTTCTTAAAGCAAACTTCATATATACATATATTTTTAATGATTTTTGTGACTTTGTTTTTTTTTCTTCTTCTTCTTTTCTTTAATATTGTATTTTTGAAAATCCAACCTATACTCTAGAATTTTAATATTTGCTTTTTGGTATTTGTTATCAATTTTGTACCTTTAAGAACACAATCTTCAGTACCCATTTTTACTTGGGAGCGAGATTACTGGCTTGAGTGCTATCTCCCCCTTTGGACTCTCCTTTTTCTCCACCAGGTAGCCTCTGTCTCCTCCCTCCCCCTTCTCTTCTCTACCCAACTCTCTGAATCTCTGTGTGTTTCAGATGGTGGAGAACACTTAGGGAACTGATGACTGGCTGGATCTGTCTTTCTCCTTTTCATTCCCCCTTTTTATCCTCCTGGCCACCTCTGTCTCCTTCCTCCCTCTTCTCTTCTCTGTATAACTCTATGAACATCTCTGAGTGGTTCAGACTGTGGAGCGCACATAAGGAAGTGTATACTGGCTAGCTTGCTCTCTCCTCTTTTGATTCCACCTCATCTCATTTGGGTCACCTCTAACTCCCTCCTCCCTCTTCTCTTCTCCATGTAACTCTGTAAACCTCTCTGGGTGTCCCTCACTGTGAAGAAACTTTTCATCTTTAACCTAGATGTTTTATCAACAGTGCTATATATAAGAAGTCTTGAGACTACTGTAAAAATAAGACTGAAAACCAGAAGCAGGAGACTTAAGTTCAAATCCTGAGAACATTAGAGAACTCATGACTCCAGGGAACATTAATTGATAGGAACTCATCAAATACCTCCATACCTACACTGAAACCAAGCACCACCCAAGGGCCAACAAGTTCCAGAGCAAGACATACCACCCACATTCTCCAGCAACACGGGAACACAGCCCTGAGCTTCAACATACAGGTTGCCCAAAGTTATGCCAAAACCACTGACATTCATAACTCATTACTAGATACTTCATTGCACTCCAGAGAGAAGAAATCCAGCCCCACCCACCAGAATACCGACACAAGCTTCCCTAATCAAGAAACCTTGACAAGCCACTGATACAACCCCACTCCAACAGTGAGGAAACTCCACAATAAAGAGAACTCCACAAACTGCCAGAATACAGAAAGGCCACCCCAAACTCAGCAATATAAACAAGATGAAGAGACAGAGGAATACCCAGCAGGTAAAGGCACAGGATAAATGCCCACCAAACCAAACAAAAGAGGAAGAGAAAGGGAATCTACCTGATAAAGAATTCCAAATAATGATAGTGAAAATGATCCAAAATCTTGAAATAAAAATGGAATCACAGATAAATAGCCTGGAGACAAGGACTGAGAAAATGCAAGAAAGGTTTAACAAGGACCTAGAGGAAATAAAAAAGAGTTAATATATAATGAATAATGCAATAAATGAGATCAAAAACACTCTGGAGGCAACAAATAGTAGAATAATGGAGGCAGAAGATAGGATTAGTGAAGTAGAAGATAGAATGGTAGAAATAAATTAATCAGAGAGGAAAAAAGAAAAACGAATTAAAAGAAATGAGGACAATCTCAGAGACCTCCAGGACAGTGTTAAACGCTCCAACATTCGAATCATAGGAGTCCCAGAAGAAGAAGACAAAAAGAAAGACCATGAGAAAATACTTGAGGAGATAATAGTTGAAAACTTCCCTAAAATGGGAAAGGAAATAGTCACCCAAGTCCAAGAAATCCAGAGAGTCCCAACCAGGATAAATGCAAGGTGAAACACCCCAAGACACATATTAATCAAATTAAAAAAGATCTAACACGAACAAATATTAAAAGGAGCAAGGGAAAAACAACAAATAACACACAAGGGGATTCCCATAAGGATAACAGCTGATCTTTCAATAGAAACTCTTCAGGCCAGGAGGGAATGGCAAGACATACTTAAAGTGATGAAAGAAAATAACCTATAGCCCAGATTACTGTACCCAGCAAGGATCTCATTCAAATATGAAGGAGAAATCAAAAGCTTTACAGACAAGCAAAAGCTGAGAGAATTCAGCACCACCAAACCAGCTCTCCAACAAATGCTAAAGGAGATTCTCTAGACAGGAAACACAAAAATGGTATATAAACTCGAACCCAAAACAATAAAGTAAATGGCAATGGGATCATACTTATCAATTATTACCTTAAACATAAATGGGTTGAATGCCCCAACCAAAAGACAAAGACTGGCTGAATGGATAAAAAAATAAGACCCCTATATATGTTGTCTACAAGAGACCCACCTCAAAATAGGGGACACATACAGACTGAAAGTGAAGGGCTGGAGAAAGGTATTCCATGCAAATAGAGACCAAAAGAAAGCAGGAGTAGCAATACTCATATCAGATAAAAAAGACTTTAAAACAAAGACTGTGAAAAGAGACAAAGAAGGCCACTACATAATGATCAAAGGATCAATCCAAGAAGAAGATATAACAATTATAAATATATATGCACCCAACATAGGAGCCCCACAATATGTAAGACAAATGCTAACAAGTATGAAAGGGGAAATTAACAAAAACACAATAATAGTGGGAGATGTTAATACCACACTCACACCTATGGATAGATCAACTAAACAGAAAATTAACAAAGAAACACAAACTTTAAATGATACAATAAACCAGTTAGACCTAATTGATATCTATAGGACATTTCACCCCAAAACAATGAATTTCACCTTTTTCTCAAGTGCACATGGAACCTTCTCCAGGCTAGATCACTTTCTGGGCCATAAATCTAGCCTTGGTAAATTCAAAAAAATTGAAATCATTCCAAGTATCTTTTCTGACCACAATGCAGTAAGATTAGATCTCAATTACAGGAGAAAAACTATTAAAAATTCCAACATATGGAGGCTGAACAACACACTGCTGAATAACCAATAGATCACAGAAGAAATCAAAAAAGAAATCAAAATATGCATAGAAACGAATGAAAATGAAAACACAACAACCCAAAACCTGTGGGACACTGTAAAAGCAGTGCTAAGGAGAAAGTTCATAGCAATACAGGCATACCTCAAGAAACAAGAAAAAAGTCAAATGAATAACCTAACTCTGCACCTAAAGCAACTAAAAAAGGAAGAAATTAAGAACCCCAGGGTTAGTAGAAGGAAATAAATCTTAAAAATTAGGGCAGAAATAAATGCAAAAGAAACAAAAGAGACCATAGCAAAAATCAACAAAGCCAAAAGCTGGTTCTTTGAAAGGATAAATAAAATTGACAAACCATTAGCCAGACTAATCAAGAAAAAAAGGGAGAAAAATAAAATCAATAAAATTAGAAATGAAAATGGAGAGATCACAACAGACAACACAGAAATACAAAGGATCATAAGAGACTACTATCAGCAATTATATGCCAATAAAATGGACAATGTGGAAGAAATGGACACATTCTTAGAAAAGTACAACTTTCCAAAACTCGACAAGGAAGAAATAGAAAATCTTAACAGACCCAGCACAAGCACGGAAATTTAAACTGTGATCAGAAATCTTCCAGCAAACAAAAGCCCAGGTCCAGATGGCTTCACAGCTGAATTCTACCAAAATTTTAGAGAAGAGCTAACACCTATCTTACTCAAACTCTTCCAGAAAATTGCAGAGGAAGGTAAATTTCCAAACTCATTCTATGAGGCCACCATCACCCTAATACCAAAACCTGACAAAGATCCCACAAAAAAAGAAAACTACAGGCCAATATCACTGATGAACATAGATGCAAAAATCCTTAACAAAATTCTAGCAATCAGAGTACATCAACACATTAAAAATATCATACACCATGACCAAGTGGGCTTTATCCCAGGGATGCAAGGATTCTTCAATATCTGCAAATCAATCAAAGTAGTACACCACATCAACAAATTGAAAAATAAAAGATATATGATTATCTCAAAAGATGCAGAGAAAGCCTTTGACAAAATTCAACATCCATTTATGATTAAAAAACTCTCCAGAAAGCAGGAATAGAAGGAACATACCTCAACATAATAAAAGCTATATATGACAAACCCACTGCAAACATTATCCTCAATGGTGAAAAATTGAAAGCATTTCCCCTAAAGTCAGGAACAAGACAAGGGTGCCCACTTTCACCATTACTGTTCAACATAGTTTTGGAAGTTTTGGCCACAGCAATCAGAGCAGAAAAAGAAATAAAAGGAATCCAAATTGGAAAAGAAGAAGTAAAACTCTCACTGTTTGCAGATGACATGATCCTCTATATAGAAAACCCTAAAGACTCCACCAGAAAATTACTAGAGCTAATCAATGAATATAGTAAAGTTGCAGGATATAAAATCAACACACAGAAATCCCTTGCATTCCTATACACTAATAATGAGAAAACATAAAGAGAAATTAAGGAAACAATCCCATTCACCATTGCAATGAAAAGAATAAAATATTTAGGAATAGATCTACCTAAAGAAACTAAAGACCTGTACATAGAAAACTATAAAACACTGGTGAAAGAAATCAAAGAGGGCACTAATAGATGGAGAAATATACCATGTTCATGGACCAGAAGAATCAATATAGTGAAAATGAGTATACTACCCAAAGCAATCTATAGATTCAATGCAATCCCTATCAAGCTACCAACGGTATTTTTCACAGAGCTAGAACAATATTTCACAATTTGTATGGAAATACAAAAAAACCTTGAAGAGCCAAAGCAATCTTGAGAAAGAAGAATGGAACTGGAGGAATCAACCTGCCTGACTTCAGGCTCTACTACAAAGCCACAGTCATCAAGACCGTATGGTACTAGGACAAAGAGAGAAATATAGATCAATAGAACAAAATAGAAAGCCCAGAGATAAACCCACACACCTATGGACACCTTATCTTTGACAAAGGAGGCAAGAATATACAATGGAGAAAAGACAATCTCTTTAACAATTGGTGCTGGGAAAACTGGTCAACCACTTGTAAAAGAATGAAACTAGAATATTTTCTAACACCATACACAAAAATAAACTCAAAATGGATTAAAGATCTAAACATAAGACCAGAAACTACAAACTCTTAGAGGAGAACATAGGCAAAACACTCTCCGACATAAATCACAGCAGGATCCTCTATAACCCACCTCCCAGAACATTGGAAATAAAAGAAAAAAATAACAAATGGGATCTAATTAAAATTAAAAGCTGGGGTGCGGGAGTGGGGTCAGAATCCGGTAGGAACCTGAAATGTCTTGAAGTTGTCTGAAGATTCTTCAATCACTATGTCAAGCGACACAGATATTTCTCTTTCTTCATATGATGAAGATCAGGGATCTAAACTTATCCGAAAAGCTAGAGAGGCACCGTTTGTCCCCATTGGAATGGCAGGTTTTGCAGCAATTGTTGCATATGGATTATACAGATTGAAGAGCAGGGGACATACTAAAATGTCTGTTCACCTGATCCACATGCGTGTGGCAGCCCAAGGCTTTGTTGTAGGAGCAATGACTCTTGGTATGGGCTATTTCCTGTATCAAGAATTCTGGGGGAAACCTAAACCTTAGAAGAGGAGATGCTGTCTTGGTCGTCTTCGTGGTGCTTGCTTTAGTTAGACATCTCATATTGAGGTTATATGTTTATGCTGAAAATAAATTGTTTGGGTCAGACAAGAACATGGTAATTTGAAAATTGGCTTCCTTTCTTGCAGGCTTGATTTGCCTGGTGACTAAGTTACTGGTGACTAGCTCACTAGCTAGGTCATTCAGGGGAGTCAGACCAGCACAAAAGAAACGTGTCACTTTTAAATACACTTGATAGTGGTACCTGTCCACCTTCTTAAACTCTTCTGTTGAAATTAGTTCTAAAGAAGACAACGTGCCAATCCTGAAAATGCTCCCAGTTGCTGCAGAATATCATATGCTTTTGATGTAATGTAGGAATCCTATTTACCCCAGTTAATTTAACTTTCTGACGGCCTTGTGGACTGAGTACTGTTTTAAGGGCTGGTTGGCTCTTGAGGAACGCTTTCAGAACAGTGCATGGAATACAACATTACAAACCTCCCTGGAAGTCTGTGTGTGTTTTTAAACCAAAACTAAAAAGCTGGTAACAGAGCCACTTTGAAGTAGTATTTATTTTAGAATCATAGTTATAAACATGAGAGTAACTTAACTTGTGGATCCCTTTTAGCTCTTTTGTAATTGCAGAATTATATTTTGCTGCTATTATATTAGAATAATTTTAAATTATTTTGAAACATGTATTTTAAGTGCTAATGCAAAGGTAAATGAAAAACACTTCTTAAATGTGTGCAGTATGTTTATTTTCTCCAAAAGTATCATCAGCTAAATAAAATGCCTATAATGGAAGTCACTGATGAGCAAGCTGGTTTGGTCAGACATTATACAAACTTTGGTAAATCACAGAATGCTTTGTTGTACTTGTGAAATTCTCGTCTAACCTGAATTTACATTCATTGTGATAACATGGTAAATGTAGTGTTTATAAAGTAAATGAACACACACAAAAATTAAATTAAATTAAAAGCTTCTGCACAACAAAAGAAACTATAAGCAAGGTGAAAAGACAGCCTTCAGAATGGGAGAAAATAATAGCAAATGAAGCAACTGATAAACAACTAATCTCAAAAATATACAAGCAACTCCTGCAGCTCAATTCCAGAAAAATAAACGACCCAATAAAAAAGTGGGCCAAAAGAACTAAATAGACATTTCTCCAAAGAAGACATACAGATGGCTAACAAACACATGAAAAGATGCTCAACATCACTCATTATCAGAGAAATGCACATCAAAACCACAATGAGGTACCATTTCACGCCAGTCAGAATGGCTGCAATCCAAAAGTCTACAAGCAATAAATTCTGGAGAGGATGTGGAGAAAAGGGAACCCTCTTACACTGTTGGTGGGAATGCAAACTAGTACAGTCACTATGGAGAACAGTGTGGAGATTCCCGCAGCACTGTTTATAATAGCCAGGACATGGAAGCAACCTAGATGTCCATCAGCAGATGAATGGATAAGAAAGCTGTGGTACATATACACAATGGAGTATTACTCAGCCATTAAAAAGAATACATTTGAATCAGTTCTAATGAGGTGGATGAAACTGGAGCCTATTATACAGAGTGAAGTAAGCCAGAAGGAAAAACATAAATACAGTATACTAACGCATATATATGGAATTTAGAAAGATGGTAACAATAACCCGGTGTACGAGACAGCAAAAGAGACACTGATGTATGGAACAGTCTTATGGACTCTGTGGGAGAGGGAGAGGGTGGGAAGATTTGGGAGAATGGCATTGAAACATGTAAAATATCAAGTAAGAAACGAGTTGCCAGTCCAGGTTCGATGCACAATACTGGATGCTTGGGGCTAGTGCACTGGGACGACCCAGAGGGATGGTACGGGGAGGGAGGAGGGAGGAGGGTTCAGGATGGGGAACACATGTATACCTGTGGCAGATTCATTTTGATATTTGGCAAAACTAATACAATTATGTAAAGTTTAAAAATAAAATAAAATTAGAAAAAAAAAACTGGAAATAGAACTGCCATACGACCCAGCAATCCCACTGCTGGGAATACACACTGAGGAAACCAGAATTGAAAGAGACACGTGTACCCCAGTGTTTATCGCAGCACTGTTTATAATAGCCAGGACATGGAAGCAACCTAGATGTCCATCAGCAGATGAATGGATAAGAAAGCTGTGGTACATATACACAATGGAGTATTACTCAGCCATTAAAAAGAATACATTTGAATCAGTTCTAATGAGGTGGATGAAACTGGAGCCTATTATACAGAGTGAAGTAAGCCAGAAAGAAAAACACTGATGCAGTATACTAACGCATATATATGGAATTTAAAAAGACTGTAACAATAACCCTGTATACGAGACAGCAAGAGACACAGATGTATAGAACAGTCTTTTGGATTGTGTGGGAGAGGGAGGGCGGGATGATTTGGGAGAATGGCATTGAAACATGTATAATATCATATAAGAAACAAATCGCCAGTCCAGGTTTGATGCAGGATATAGGATGCTTGGGGCTGGTGCACTGGGATGACCCAGAGGGATGGTACAGGGAGGGAGGTGGGTGGAGGGTTCAGGATTGGGAACATGTGTACACCCATGACAGATTCATGTTGATGTATGGCAAAACCAATACAATATTGTAAAGTAATTAGCCTCTAATTAAAATAAATAAATTTAAAAAATAAAATAAAATATATAAAATATCCTTAAAAAAAAGAGTTAACATAAAAGATGTCAAAAACAAACAAAGCCAAGGAAAACTTAAAAAAGTAAAATAACATCTTTAAAATAATTTGAAAAATAAAACAATTATAATTGAAAATTGGATATCAGTAAAAATTGGGCTTCCCAGGTGGCAGTAATGGTAGTAAGGAATCCACCTCTCATTGCAGGAGACAAAAGAAACGCGGGTTCAATCCCTAGATGGGGAAGATCTCTTGGAGGTAGGCATGTCAACCCACTTCAGTATTCTTGCCTGGAGAATCCCATGGACAGAGGAACCTGGTAGGTTACAGTCCATAGGATTGCACAGAGTTGGACATGAGTGAAGCAACAGCATGCACTTCAGTAAAGTATGTAATCTTCTAGCATAATTACTCTATATTCTAAATTCTATGAAGTGCATTTCTCAATAAAAGATTTCTTTTTCAAAAATCTAGAAGCATCATGCAATTGATATGAAGATTTAAGTGATCATATTTTATATTCCCCTGCACAATTTACTAGTTAAATGATAGTATTCCTTAAGATTGTTGATGTCTTTAGATGAAAACATTTAAGAAAAATACACAAAATTAAATATGAGAAAAACAGAAGCAATTACAGACAGAGTTTTCATTAGTAGATTAATTTCAAGAAAGTAGTTCCCTCAGGCTACATATGGAATTACGATTTGATAAGAGGAAATTGATTGTTACATGTAAAACAGAAAAAAAAAAAAAAGAGAGAGAGAGAGAATTAATGCTACCTGAAAAGCTGTCCTTGCTGAAAAACTCAAGACAATCAACAAGGGCTCGAATTCTCGGTGGAGAGCTACTTCATGATGTCACTAAGCTATTCCTTGTACACCTTCTCTCTGCATCTATTTTCTATTCAAGCTACTAATGAGAGTTTAAACTTGAGAATTTTTGGAAAAGGGATTCTGCATAATGTAGCAGCACTGAAAATAATAAAAATCTTTAAAGAGGAAACTACAGCTTCAATTTTATGTACTACTGAAAACAAAATCTTTTGTTCAATGCGCATTTTAGAATCTCATGTAATAACCAGATCTCCATAAGAGAAATGTTCTGAATGTTCCTCCTAGTGGTGTTGATATTTTGCCAATATATATTTTGGCTTACTTTTAAATTTACCAGGGGAAAAATAATTGGCTAAGATGAATGTATGACAAGCAAAAAGAGGAGACTAATTTAACTCATAAATAATGACTCTTCACAAAGCAATCAGTGAAGTAAATGAATTATTTTACACAGTCATTTAAAACCAATCTTTATTTGCAAAACAACCCTGGGAACCTAACTTGCATTGCACCATGGAGGCCCCATGAAATTCTCTGACAAACTGGTTTAGGGCTGGTCGCTTGGAGCTATGATTCCTTATTTATCAACTGTCTCAATACAATGAAAATATGTATCATCCTTATTCCTTTGACCCTGTAGTTGAACTCTGACATAACCCAGACATGCTAGGGGAAGTGTATAGTTGTGTTTTAACTTATTAACATCATCTTATATATAGAAGTCATGACTCAAGAGCATGGAACATGCTCTTATTGTGCAGATTTGAAGACTGCAAGATAAGACAGAAAATGTTTACTAACCTTCCCACTCCAGTATAGGATATATAGAAATGAGGTACATTACACACACACACACACACACACCCTCGACAAAATGGTAAATGGAAGAGTGAAATTGAGAGAGAAGGATAGAGAGTTGTTCTCAGCACCCCTTCAATAAAAGTATTAAGTAGATTAAAGATTGTGACCTCTGCCTGGGGAGAAAATACACAAGTTCCACGGAAGAGAGTTCACATCACACCAGTTCAGGTTTTGAAGTCAGCTGGTGCATACAGAATCTGGCCCGAGCTCATTATGAATAATTCATATCTCATCTATCTTTTGAAGAGGTGTTAAATTGCCCTTTTGGCATGTCTGTGGTTTCTGAGGAATGTGTTCACACCTCATTATCGCTCAGTGATGGACTCCTGAAAGAGAATGTAATTGTCTTCAACCAAGGTCTTTGTCAGTCCAGGAAGGCAGGAATTCAGGACAATACTAGTTCCCTTACAACCACAAAGGGAAAAGCTCCAGGAGAAAACAGGACAATCATGTTTCTCCCCCTTAACTTTTACAGAAATTTCACTTTTCTCTAAAGTTGTTTCAGTTCAAAGTTACTTCTACCTTTCACTTTCTTTGAAAACTCTTTGAAAAGGAGATTCATTCTGAAAGAAACTGAAAGCTAGAAGTAATTTACCTGGTGGCTTAGATAAGCAAAGAATCTATCTGCAGTGCAGGAGACCTGGGTTCGATCCCTGGATTGAGAAGACCCCCTGGAGAAGGGGATGGCAACTCACGCCAATACTCCTGGCTGGAAATATCCCACGGAAAGACGAGCCTAACAAGCTACAGTCCGTGGAGTCACATAGAGTTGCTGAGTGTCGACGGAGTGACTGACACTTTCACACTTTCTTCTACCTTTCAGTTTCTTTCAAAATTAAAATATTTGTAAAGGAGATGGAAGGAAATCTATTCTTTGTTTCTATAACATGGTCAAAAAATACTCTAAGACCCATCTTTCGAAATGTGGAAAGATAGCTATAACCTTTGATACTTTCAATTCCTACTCAGGCATTCCTTCTACATCGATTTTTCATTTGTTTGTTTTTTGCATTTGTTTGTTTTAATATTAGTGAGATTCCCATCTGCAGATCTGTCAACTTTTCTCTGCACATCAACTCCTTAATTCTGAGCTTCCTTTCTAACTCATATTAGAGCAACTTGACTCACCCATTAACTATTTTCTGGTCAATATACTAACCTCCATTTCCCTGTTCTTACATAGAAAAAGAAAAAAATAAAACTGAAAGAATAAAACACTGTGACTTCTCCAAGTCTACAGCCAGGATTTGATTTTACTTGGAAAAATAAAAAAAAGTAAAGTAAAATTTGTAAAGAATGAGTCCATTGTGTTAACACTGTCTCCTTTGCTTTCCCAAAATCAATGTTTTCCCTGAGCAGAGTCATTTCAGATGCACACCATTCTCCATGAAACTAAACCTCCAGGACATTTCCTCTCACATTCAGCAGAGGACTTTCCTTTCCAAATACCCAAAAAAAAGTCATCGGATAGGCAAGCCCTCAGTATTTTCCACATTGAAGAATCCCTTTATTTGCATTACAATGAAGACAGCATCTCTCCTCCAAACCAAGCATCATGCTGTATAAAACCAAGCATCATGCTGGCATTGAACCTTTCCTCTTGTGCCCCAGCAGAGACTCCACACTTTCGACATCCCCATCTTTCGACTATATTATCAAGCTCCTTTATATCACATTCAAATGTGTGCACATTTCTCTCACGGAAAAAAAACAAAAACAAAAACCTTCCATTGACTCCCATACTCTATGGAAATAGCTCTAAAGAGATGCTAAAGAGATTTGAGCCTTTAATACTATAGCTGCATTGAAGACACTCTACACCATGTTCTCTGACTTACCCATCATTCACTCTTCTGCCTGCAACTCATGTATTGATAAAGTGTAACAGCTTCCTTGTTGCCAAGGCAAATGGATAGTTTCCAGTCCTCATCCTAATGGGCTTTTTGTCAATACTAATCTCCTTGTCACTTCATGGGAAATAGATGGGGAAACAGTGGAAACAGTGTCAGACTTTATTTTTTGGGGCTCCAAAATCACTGCAGATGGTGATTGCAGCCATGAAATTAAAAGATGCTTACTCCTTGGAAGGAAAGTTATGACCAACCTAGATAGCATATTCAAAAGCAGAGACATTCCTTTGCCAACAAAGGTCTGTCTAGTCAAGGCTATGGTTTTTCCTGTGGTCATGTATGGATGTGAGAGTTGGACTGTGAAGAAGGCTGAGCACCGAAGAATTGATGCTTTTGAACTGTGGTGTTGGAGAAGACTCTTGAGAGTCCCTTGGACTGCAAGGAGATCCAACCAGTCCATCCTAAAGGAGATCAGTCCTGGGTGTTCTTTGGAAGGACTGATGCTAAAGCTGAAACTCCAGTACTTTGGCCACCTCATGCGAAGAGTTGACTCATTGGAAAAGACTCTGATGCTGGGAGGGATTGGGGGCAAGAGGAGAAGGGGACGACAGAGGATGAGATGACTGGATGGCATCACTGACTCGATGGACGTGAGTCTGAGTGAACTCCGGGAGTTGGTGATGGACAGGGAGGCCTGCGTGCTGCGATTCATGGGGTCACAAAGAGTCGGACACGACTGAGAGACTGAAATGAACTGAACTGAATCTCCTTGTGGGAAATTCTTCTCCTTTGAGCATTTCCAAGGAACTCATGTTTTTCTCATTCTCTTCTGTATCTATTCCTTTTCAATTGCATTTATGTATCCTTCTTTCTTTTATTTTCACTCAAAAATACTGCCTGGTCTGTCTCTATGTCCCTCTCCATCAGTATACCCTGTATATCCTTTTTTCACTTGTACAACTTCAGTAACTATCTGCGTGCAGCCAGCACCCACGTGTATTTCCCCAGTCCAGATTTGATTACCGAAGCTCACACTGACACAGAGGAATCCATCCTATCCTCACGCTACATGGACCATCCCCAGAAATGTATGCTCTTGAAGAAAATGTATCAAGCAAGGCTACATCAGTTTCCTTGGTTGCAGGGAGTTGATATTTTATTGTTTCAACAAGATAAATAGAAATAACATGTAGGTGTGTTTGTATACTTTTTCATGTGTACCATAAGAAATAAGTCTATGCCTCTTAAAGTTGTCCAGTGAACAGTTGAATTTATGACAGTTATGCTTTGGTCTAGTTGAAAAAGAAAATAAAAAGATCCAATGACTGTAAGATTTTTCCTGAGACAAATGAAATGCACAGGTTTTTTTTTTGTTTTTTGTTTTAGATGATTCTACTTATTATAAGGGCTTCCCTGGTGGCTCAGTAGTAAATAGCCAATGCAGGAGATGTGGGTTTGA
This sequence comes from Bos mutus, assembly GCF_027580195.1. Classification (NCBI taxonomy): domain Eukaryota; kingdom Metazoa; phylum Chordata; class Mammalia; order Artiodactyla; family Bovidae; genus Bos; species Bos mutus. Next base: position 39,593,141 of record NC_091643.1, on the reverse strand, counting down.
TCCCTGGGTCGGGAAGATGCCCTGGAGAAAGAAATGGCAATCCACTCCAGTATTCTTGCCTGGGAAATCCCATGGACAGAGGAGCCTTGTGGGCTATGGTCCATGGGACTGCAAAGAGTCAGACAACTTAGTGACTAAACAACAACTACAACTTACTATAAAGCCACGAGCAGCTCACAAGACGGCACATATGCCATTCAAACAAAAAGAGTAGAAATTTCATGAAATCTAAAAGTTTAAATAGCACACTACATTCTACATCACATTCAAAAACACCTTTAAAAATGAGAAATTATTAGTTCAAATATTAGTTTTTTGGTTAAGCCAGTTATTGAATGAGTACCTATTTTTAGGTAAAGAACCAAAAAAAATTTTTGTGAAGTGCCTTCCCTGTAATCTGGGCTTCCCTGGTGGCTCAGATGGTAAAGCATCTGCCTGCAATGCGGGAGACCCAGGTTTGTTCCCTGGGTCAGAAATATCCCCTGGAGAAATAAATGACAACCCACTCCAGTACTCTTGCCTGAAAAATTCCATGGACGGAGGAGCCTGGTAGGCTCCAGTCCATGGGGTTGCAAAGAGTCAGACATGACTGAGCAGCTTCACTTCCCTGTAATCTCTCTGAACTGTTAAACTTTTGGTTACTCAAAGCTAGATACACGGGGAAAGAGGCCACAGATGGGAACACTGAAAAATTAACAGCATTTGGAATTCTGTTTATTTTTATGTAGACTTTTACATAAATGCTTTATAAATGTACAAGGACAACTCAACGGACCCCAATGTAAATTGATTAATGTAGTAGATAAACAGTATAGTACTTGTGCTTAGAGTGTACTGTGGTGATTTAGAGCAGTGCCCACCCACTTGACACTCCTCACATTACTTGATTTTCCTTCCACAATTATAAATATATGAGATATTCAATTAGCAGATTTATTAATAAATAATTAAAGAATAATATTGATTTATCTATATTCCTATTTATCTATATTCTATTTATCTATATTCCTATTTATCTATATAATATATAACCTCTCTCCAAATATTTTAAGTTTTTTCAAAATCTTTAAAGAAACCCACAATATGATTTCACTATTTTACAAACAGCAGCACCTCCAGATAATCTACCCAAACATCGGATGCCAGAGAAAAATTATTATAATCCTCCTACATTAGGACTTTAAAGTACTATCTAGCACTGTTTTGTGCTATGATTTTCACTTTTAAAAAGTCAAGAAACTCAGTTATAGTCCCTCTACTATCCCTGAAAGATTCATGGTGGTTATTATATAACATATTAAAATTTAGTCCCAGATAGAAATATCACCCACCATTTCTATTTATTAGAATTATTTGTTGTTACTATGGGATTCATAAAACTGAAGACTCATAAAACTTTAGACTCATAAAACTTTATGTTGGAAAATACATTAGTGCTAAATATTGATACTATAACTTTCCTGTTGTTACATGACAATTCTAATTGGAATCATTTTTTCAGAAAATTTTAAATGGAAATTGTTTTAGAATTGAATATAAACAGCTAGTTTGAAAAAATCAAATCCAGTTTACAAGACATGATATTTTCCTTAAATTTATGAGTTCAGTGGTATCATTGTAAATTAACATCCCCAGTTGAAAAGGAGTATATTCTTGAAATAATCTGCATCTAATTTTGTCAAAAGTTACTACAAGTTTAGAGGCAGCAAAACTTTACACTGTAACACATTTCACATTAAAGAATTCAGTAAAGCAGCTGCTTCACCCCTGAATGTTTACAAAGACATAATTGGTCCCACTGTGACTCCAGCCTTTTCCGCTGAACAACTGTTGAAGTCATAAAGCTTTTGTCAAGAAAAGCGTAATAAGTAATGTGCAGGTAGGTGTGAGTAATGTGCAGTTTTGGTAAGCCAGGAGATATGATGTGTCTTGCCTCAGGTAGTCCTGTGGCTTGAAGAAAGTCATATTCTGCTCATCACAGCAGACCCTAATATAATGCTAATCACGGCACATAATTCAGAGGTTCCACATGTTGGTTCTGCCCTAAAAGCTAAGAACTGACAAGGAAACAAAAAGAAATAAATTAAAAAGTTATATGCTCACTTGCTAAGTCATGTCTGACTCTTGGCAACCTCAAGGACTGTAGCCTGCCAGGTTCCCTGTCCATGGGATTTTCCAGGCAAAAATACTGGAGTAGGTTGCCATTTTCTTCTCCATGCAAAGCTTTTTTTTGGAAAGGTTCTTAGTGACAGTATCTACATATAATTCATTCATTTATCCAGTCACAAATTCTGCATTAAGCTTCTTCTCTTTGCAGAACAAGGCATCAAGTACTAGAAATCATCAATAATAAGACAGAGATGGTCCTGCCTTTGCAAAACATGTTTTAATTAGGAAGTTGGAGAGACTCGTAATAAAATCATCATAAGTTACTGAACCATTTGGATGGCTTTTGTTATTCATTTAAGTAAATGTACATACATACTGTTGCCACATATAATCTTATATTGGACAAGGTCACCTTAGCTACAACATGACACATAGATTTGAAAGGACCAGGTTTACATGTAGTGAGATTGGAGAGGGAATGGTAGTCATGTGGAGTAAGGTACCATCCTTCTCTTGAGACTTGGGTAGATTGAGATATGTTGAGAAGTAAAGCAGAATGGGTTGGAATATCCTATAGGGTGTTAGTAAATAGTGACTGTGGAGTCCAACTGCTCTGGTCTTCAAAGCAGCAACAATCCCTCGTTTGTCCTATGGGGCTGCCCACAGTGTTAGCCTCAAGGGTTTACTGTGAAATTTAGCACAGTTAATCCACATAATGAGAAATTATCTCTGATAGCATTCAGAGCAGTGCTGTGTACTGGAAACATGACTTGAGAGACAGGACATTCCACATTGCCCAAATGTTCTTCCTTATCTTATTTGGTCCTGCAAAGGTTCTTGAATCTGCCTTTCCTCAGTTTGGAAAACCCCTGGATATCTCTCCCCAGACTGCTTCTTCTCTCTCTCTCTCTAATCATTTTGTGACTCAAATTATACACATGTTGAAATTCTGTGAGAGGACATCCTTGGTGATCCAGTGGCTGGAAGTCTGCCTTGCAATGCAGAGGAAGAAATGCAGGGCACCTGTTCAATCTGTGGCCTGGGAAGATCCCACATGCCGTGGAGCAGTTAGGCCTATGCATCAAAACAGCTGAGCCTGTGCTCTAGAGCCTGTACACAGCAACTACTGAAGCCTGCACATTCTAGAGCCTGTGCTCTGCAGCAGAGAAGCCACAACAATGAGGAGCCTGTTGCCCATGACAAAGAGTAGCCCCCACTCGCTGTAACTACAGAAAGCCTGTGGACGGCAATGAAGACCGAGAGCACCCAATAAATAAATAAATACTAAACGTAACATTTAAAAGTAAATAAAATTCTGTGATATAAGTTTCTTCTTCATATGTTAAAGATTCTTTAGAAGAAGTTAGATGGAAAGCTGACATTTGAATGGAAAGGATGGAAGCCAGGAGGCAATGGATAGAAACCTAAGGGCTGAAGGAAAATGAACACTGACATTTCAGAATTCCATTCAGAGGAAATAGCCTGTGAAAATGAAGGTGCAATAAAGATGGTTTCAGAAACAAAAACAGAATTTACCACAAGCAGAACAAACCTAGATGGATACAGGATGCTTGGGGCTGGTGTACTGGGATGACCCAGAGGGTGGTGCAGGGAGGGAGGTGGGAGGGGGTTCAGGATGGGGAAAACGTGTACACCCGTGGTGGATTCATGTTGATGTATGGCAAAACTAATACAATATTGTAAAGTAATTAGCCTCCATTTAAAATAAATAAATTTAAATTAAAAAAAAAAAAAACCTAGATGGAACATGAAAAATAAAATGTCCCTAATTAGAAGCATGGGGATTAAAGAAGAAATGATGACTGCTGGGATGGTTAAGTCAGGGAATAAATATAAGTAAATATTGAAAATAGAACACCACAATGGAAGTGTCTGGGGTACTTAAAACCTCTGTTAAATTAAAATAGTAGCTCAAGTAGTACATATTTATAGTTTAAGATGGGGAAAATATAGTTGAAAGATTTTAAGTACTTTGTACTTTCTGGAAAATGAAAAGGCTTATAATTTAGGCTATACTAAATCTAAGTACTCACTCTAGAGTTACCATTAAAGAACTCAAAGAACAGGATACTATCAAGCTAATCTAACATCAGTTCAGTTCAGTTCAGTTGCTCAGTCGTGTCCATCTCTTTGCGACCCCATGAATCGTAGCACACCAGGCCTCCCTGTCCATCACCAACTCCCGGAGTTCACTCAGACTCACGTCCATTGAGTCGGTGATGCCATCCAGCCATCTCATCCTCTGTCGTCCCCTTCTCCTCCTGCCCCCAATCCCTCCCAGCATCAGAATCTTTTCCTATGAGTCAACTCTTCACATGAGGTGGCCAAAGTACTGGAGTTTCAGCTTCAGTATCATTCCTTCCAAAGAACACCCAGGGCTGATCTCCTTCAGAACGGACTGGTTGGATCTCCTTGCAGTCCAAGGGATGCTCAAGAGTCTTCTCCAACACCACAGTTCAAAAGCAGCAATTCTTCAGAGCTCAGCCTTCTTCACAGTCCAACTCTCACATCCATACATGACCACAGGTAAAACCATAGCCTTGACTAGACGGACCTTTGTTGGCAAACTAATGTCTCTGCTTTTGAATATGCTATCTAGGTTGGTCATAACTTTCTTTCCAAGGAGTAAGTGTCTTTTAATTTCATGGCTGCAGTCACCATCTGCAGTGATTTTGGAGCCCAAAAAAATAAAGTCTGACACTGTTTCCACTGTTTCCCCATCTATTTCCCATGAAGTGATCTAACATATGCATTAATAATAAGATGTATGTTTGACAGGAAAGAGAAAACAAACACAGGTGACAGAAAGAACACATGTGGGAAGAGCCTTATACCATATGGCTATAAAACCATATACATATTTAAAAAATCTCACTGTATGTATATAAACCCAGGACCCAAGTTAAAAACAAAATCAAGCAGATTAGGTTTAAAAAGAATGGTGGTCACAGGAATACACATTGAAGACAAGCATGTAAGATCTTGAAGGTACTAATAAAATCAAAATGAAAACCTAGATGAACTTCAGGCAAGATGTTACCAGACACAAGAAGGAATATTTTAAGCCAATCCAGGGAACAATTCAATATGACCAATACAGTTTCACTTTGGTTTACATTTATAGAATAAACACATTTAAAGTAAGAAACAATAAGGTCCTACTGTGTAGCACAGGGAACTAAATTAATATCCTGTGATAAGTCACAATGGAAAAGAATATTTAAAAAGAACATATATACGTATATACACACACACATTTTGAAAGTAGAAAGATCTGAAAAGTCATCATTCTGCCCACCTTAACCTTAGGATCAAAGGAGACTCACAAACCATGGAACTCTGACATTAGGTGTCTTCTGATGCTACGCAAAAAAGGAAGTACACACACTATCAAGGATGTACTGAACTTGCTAGAATGTTTTCCCTGAACCTATTCATGAAGTAAAGTCCACATGTGGGTACTGAATATAATGAGTACCCTGGACCATTTTTTTTTAATGTATGAATGTCATCAAAAGCTGAAAGAAGACTCAGAGCCTTGGAAAGATTAATATACTTGGGAAACATAAACCAACTGCTGTCTGCTGGGAGTATTTCTGGCAATTGTGGGAGTAAGTCTTTTCATCTTAAAGGGGGATTAAGCTGCAAATCATAGCACAACAACAATGCACAGACTCTGACTGGATCATGAATCATATAATTTTATTAAAAAACATCATTGGAACAATGCAAAATTTCAATACGGGCTGTATATAATTATGAAGATATTATTGACTTAATACTACCTTAGATGTAATAATAGTCATTACATATGTTCTTAATTATAGGAGATTGAGAATATGGTCATTTGAAATGGCAAATGTGAAAAAATTCTAGAAAAAACAATAAACTGACATTTCAGGTTCTGTCAAGGATATCGATTCTGACTGGCTGGAAGTAAATCTGATTCTGAACTCTTTCTGCTCTAGTAGGTACGGGGCTCTCCTGACATTTTCTGTTCCAATGTTCTTCATGCACCAAGTGTGACTGATTTGATTTTGTAACTAAAAGCACAGTGGCACACTAGTGATCAATATGTAATATAGGTAATATGTGAATGTAAACATCAACTCATGATACGGTTTTTGCTTTGGAAGCATATCACCCAGGTGAATAGTCATCAAGATCAAATAACTAAGGGCAGAGGAAAAAAACAAAAAAACAAAAAACTCCAACAAAAGTTCCTTGATAACCTTACAGCCAATCACAGATTTAAAGGTGGGGTTAGGGTGAGGGTTGCATTTCTTGCACTCCATAGCATAAAAGACCCACCTTCCAGGACTGCTGGGCTTGCTCAATAAAACAGGAGTAATTTCCAACACAAACGTACATGGATGGCCTAGGTGGTCGCTTAGTATTGCCTAAGATAGAAATAATTGTGCGTGGGTGCTCAGTTGTGTGTGACTCTTTGCGACCCTATGGACTGTGGTCCGCCAGGCTCCTCTGTCTATGGGATTATCCAGGTAAGAATACTGGAGTGGGTTGCCATGGCCTCCTCCAGGGGATCTTCCCAACCCAGGGACTGTACCTGTGTCTCCTGTGGCTCCTGTGGCTCCTACATTGCAGACAGATTCTTTACCACTGACCCATCAGTGAAGCCCATAAGATAGCATTAATTAATCTAGTTAATTAACTCTTGAACAGTATCATAAATAAGGATTTGAGCAAATAATTTTTCTTCCTACGTAACTTTCTCTCTTTTCCATATAGGAGGAGAGTGTGAATGATTTAAATACTAGAATCTCCCTCTAGAAAAGTAATAGTGTAAATACATAACAATATTATGATGTCTCAGGGAATGATAAACTGCATTAAAGAAAATCTGTACCTTGTTATTCTTGGGAAAATCGCTGTACTGAATGATTGTTCTTTGGAAAAAAAAAATTCAGAAACGAATCAAAAACACATTTGATGGTAGTAACAGAATGTGAATGATACAAATATTGTATTTCCCCATGACTTCTGTATATTTTGGAGAAGGCAATGGCACCCCACTCCAGTACTCTTGCTTGGAAAATCCCATGGACAGAGGAGCCTGTTAGGCTGCAATCCATGAGGTCGCTAAGAGTCGGACACGACTGAGCGACTTCACTTTCACTTTTCACTTTCATGCATTGGAGGAGGAAATGGCAGCCCACTCCAGTGTTCTTGCCTGGAGAATCCCAGGGACGGGGGAGCCTGGTGGGCTGCTGTCTATGGGGTCTCACAGAGTCGGACACAACTGAAGTGACTTAGCATAGCATCTGTATATTTATCAAAAAAAAATTTAATGGGGGACTACTGAACCAAAGGCAATTCTCAAAGGTTCTCCTCATGTATAAAAATATAAAACATTTCTTGCACCCTCACTTGAAGCATATAGTTCTCAATGGTCTTAAAAGAGGCCTCTGAGGTAGAGCCCTGACACCACTGAATTTAAGGTTGGAATGTTGGGTACTGACACAGCAGAGCTCGGCTTGAAGGCAAGTCTGATTTCATTTTCAACATAGCGTTTTAACCTGTTCCAAATCGACAATGCATACAAAATGGTGCAAGTCAATAAGCTCAGATAAATGTTTGTGTTTTTTTTTTCCTCACATGCCTGCAACAGTCTTTCCTAAACTAGTTTTATGTATGATCGCAATGTATGTAAACAAAAATGCATTATGACATTACAACCATCTTAACAGATGCACTCATGAGCTTTTCTTCTATTTGAGTTATTATGTGTACATGTGATTAAACTTTGGATTATCTCCTGTTAAACTGTCTCATGTCAATTTAATTCTTAGACTAGCCAGACCACATAGAAGAGGAGAGGAAAATGTCTTCCTCCCTGACAATACGGAAATACTCGAATAAAAAAATAATGATAAAAATAATAATAATGTTGTTGTTTGCTAAATATTTATTGGAAAATCAATGCTTTTGTGGTTGTGATATATCTGAATTTTGGGGGGCAATTATCAGCCCTAGAATAAGGGCACAGCACATAAGACTTTGAAATCAAATCCAATTATATGACAGAGGTTTTACAAATTACCATTTCTTTTGCAAATATAAGAAATATACAAGAAAATATAGTATTTATTTTATAAATAATATAGGGAAATAGTCATGTGAAATTTTCCATTTGTAGTTTCACAACTCAATAGATAAATATGCATTCTAATTCCTCTTTAAAAAATTAATGTAAATTTGCCAGTATTTGTAAATAATAAATGACAGTTTCCTTCCATATCTTTAAACCTAAAGCAGACACAAGTACCCTAGAGCAGCTATGGCACTGAAAATATATACATATATTTGGTGCTATATTCAGATAATTAAACAATTTGAAAACTTTAACCTGGTATTATTTACTGTCAGCTTTCTGATAAGGTGCCTTGTTTCTCACAAGTGTTATGTTTGCTAATAGAACTTCTTCTTTTAAATTAAGTGCAAACCCTGGACTTGCACTGACAGTTTACTGTTTTGAAGTTGACGGTCACTTTTTTTTAAACAGGAAAAGGAAGCTAAGAATTGAAAAACAATAAATTGGCAAAGAGCTACAAAATCATGTAATCCACTTTATGGTATTCATTAAAGCAAGAAACACTAAGCACTAGATACTGTTCAGGAAAATATTCACATCCACACCAAGACTTGCATTCAAATGTTCATGGCAACACGATTCAAAACAGCTCGAACGTAAAAGCAACCCAAATGTTCATCAGCAGGTGGATGGATAAATAGTAATGGATAAATAAATTGGGGTACATTAATACAACAGAATATTGTTCAGAAATGAAAAAGAACACAACACTTATCCAAGCAACAAGATGCAGCAACCACAAAGACATTATACTAAGTAAAAGAAGACAGACAGAAAAGACCATGTAGCATGTGACTGATGTATATGAAATGCCCTGACAGTACCACACTGCTGAGACAGAAAAATAGGTGATTCATTTTCTCGGACTAAGGTAAGAACTTCAAGTGGATATGAGGAGCTTACTTCAGTGATAAAAACATCTAAAAATTAGATTATGGTAACAGTTGCACAACCCATTAAATTAAAAAAATCACTGAATGGTATATATCCATATATAAAATGGGTAAATTTTATGGTATGTAAATTATACTTCAAGCTTTCTTTAATGGCAATATTTCTATGATTGTTTACAGAAGCTACTATAGGGATTATGCTGGTTTGAGTAGGTGTTTTTCATCAAAATATGATCTTTTCCAAAGTATGCTCAAAAAAGTTTTGAGGGTTTATAAATAGAAACTTGGATTTATAATAACATGCATTATTTATCAATAATGATTTCTTTCACAATCTAGAAATTTCTAAATGAAATCTAAGAATATAACTTTCTATTTCAATAGCAACATTTTTGAAACTAGCATTAAATATTAATAAGCATTAGATAAAGACAAGGCCTAACACCATATGTGAAAATTCTTCTTAAACTAAATGTATAAGAACCTCTAAGCTACTGAATTTCAACAAGTGAAAAGAATGCTAAAGAAGTCAAGGCAAATGACAAATGTGGGAAACAAACATGCTTACAATAGAGCAATATTTCTTAATTTTTTAAAAATCAGATTATATTGAGTGATTTCTGATCCTAAGTATGATACAACAATACATTTAAAGCTGACAAACTATTAATTAGGCAAATATGTTACTTTTTAATAGCCTTTAGTTAGTTTCTCCTAATACTAATATCTCACACAACCATAGTACAGTTATCCATACTAAGAAATTAATACTCATTACTTATTTCATATGAGTGACTATAATTTCTGGCTCTCCCATTCATAACAGACGTCATATCTGATGGGAAGAATAAAGTCCAGGCTTTCATATAAAAATAGAAGACAATGTAGTATTTATGTTGGATCAGAGAACATCAGCTTTAAGTGTACTTTGATATGTAGGAGAATAATTTAATGTGTAGTTCTGATTTGTCAGTAATTTTAGCTCCTGTAGTTCTTTAGTCAGTGTATTGACTACAAACAAAAACAACCAATGAAGATTCAAATTCTATACCAAGCATTGACTCAGCTTGGTTTCTAAATTATATTTCCTGTAAAGAAGGATGCTAAAAAGCCCAAAGAACATTTTCCCTAATTTCAATATTTTGTTCTATTTCTAGGGTTGTCGTCTAAGAGTTATTGCTGCCACATCCAACTGTAATGTTGGACTTACTGAAAGGTTATTGGCTGTGTGATGGACTCCTCTGGACACTGGGTTTGCAATTTACTAATCGTAATCAAACAATTGTTTATTAAGACCTTGCCTACAAGTTACTGGGGTATTATTATCATCTGGTTCAATCTCTAAAGGATCTTGTGAAAAAGGTATTTTCTTCATGTTGTCACAGCTGAGGAAACCAAGTCTCAGACAGCAGTGTGATTACCCATATGATGACCACGCCATTGGCATATGATAAGAGTAAACAGACCCAGTACTGAAAGTGAAAGTGAAGTTGCTTAGTCATGTCTGACTCTTTTCAACCCCAAGGACTGCGGCCTACCAGGTTCCTCTGTCCATGGGATTTTCCAAGCAAAGGTACTGGGGTGGGTTTCCGTTTCCTTCTCAGCACTAAATGCTGGCAAATACAATCTTCATTTAACTGCATCACGGAATCCATGTGATCTTGGAACATTACAAGGCATATATCAATTTTCCAGGTCACTATTATCCTTTCCTGAAATTATGAATTGCATTTTTCATCAGGATCTATTCTTCAGTGTTTTACTCAACTGTACATAAGAAAGTATTGTACCACAACATTGAAAAAAAGCAATCAACATAGATGTCTTGCTTTTTGTATAATTCCTTTATTCCCACTAATGATTGAAAATCTCACCAATGTTTCTCCCCTCTCTCTTCCTTTTCCTTGCCTGCATTTTGTTATTCTCTTATCTGGACTGATTGTCTTTTATCAGCATCTTCCTTTTCCTCTGGCATACTGCTTCCATGATCTCCCTAAATCTGAGGCCAGGCCCTATATCATCTTTCAGCTTTACTTGTCTTTCCTTTTAAAGCCACCAAAGCCAAGCTTTTACCTGCATATTTTCTGTAGGTTTCTACATCACTGGTTCTTACCAACTTTTCTTTTCCTGGTGTTAATTTCACATCTTGTTGTGTCTCTAAATGGCACAGACATTATTTATTCCAGCAAGACTGAACAGTATTTCTCAGGAAAAATCCAGTAATGGTAACATAGAATGAACATGGGTAATCAAGATAAAGATCATTTGATAGATAATAAGCAAACACGAGTGATTAGATATATACTCAAGGAAAATGAAACTGGGGGAAATACTCTTCAAATGGAAGATAAAGTATATGCTTTTATATATTTCAATATTTATTAAACATAGGAAGAAGAAATTTTTTAAAGTGGGAAAATATAGGTTCATAGCACAACTTCTGTTCCATATGGAAAACAAAATAAGAAATAATTCACTATTATTATACACTGAGTAGGACTGCCTAAATAGCACATGTGCAAATATGAAACTGGCATGTAAATAATGCTTTACAGACAATTTTTCTGTATAAAAAATTTCATGCCAACTTGAGCAGGTCTTCAAAATCATTGCTGAGGACAGGATTTCTTCATGTCAACACTTGCTCTTGTTGTTCAGTCACTCAGTCATGTGTGACTCTCTGCAACCCCATGGACTGCAGCACACCGGCTTCCCTGTCCTTTACTATCTCCCGGAGCTTGCTCAAACTCGTGTGCATTGAGTCCGTGATGCCATCCAACCACCTCATCCTCTGTCATCCCCTTCTCCTCCTGGCTTTGATCTTTCTTAGCATCAGTGTCTTTTCCAGTGAGTCAGTTCTTAGCATCAAGTAGCCAAAGTATTAGAGTTTCAGCTTCAGCATCAATCCTTCCAATGAATATTCAGGACTGGTCTTCTTTAGGATGGACTGGTTTGATATCCTTGCAGTCCAAGGAACTCTCAAGAGTCTTCTCCAACACCACAGTTCAAAAATATCAATTCTTCAGCACTCAGCTTTCTTTATAGTCCGACTCTCACTTCCACACATGATTACTGGTAAAAACATAGTTTTGACTGTACAGACCTTTGTCAGTGATGTAATACCTCTGCTTTTTAATACACTGTCTATATTTGTCATAGCTTTTCTTCCAAGGACCAAGTGTCTTTTAATTTCATGGCTGTGGTCACCATCTTCAGTGATTTTGGAGCCCAAGAAAATAAAGTCTGTCACTGTTTCCACTATTTTCCCATATATTCGCCATGAAGTGATGGGACCAGATGCCATGGTCTTAGTTTTCTGAATGTTGAGCTTTAAGCCAACTTTTTCACTCTCCTCTTTCACTTTCATCCAGAGGCTCTTTAGTTCCTCCTAACTTTCTGCCATAAGACTGGTGTCTTCTGCATATCTGAGGTTAGTGATACTTCTGGCTATCTTGATTCCAGCTTGTGGTTCATTCAGCCCAGCATTTCACATGATGTACTCTGCATATAAGTTAAATAAGCAGGGTGACAACATACAGCCTTGACTTACTCCTTTACCAATTTGAAACCAGTCTGTTGTTTCATGTCCATTTCTAACTGTTGCTTCTTTACCTGCATACATGTCAACACTAACATATCCTATTATTATTATTACTTTATAGAGGAAAGTGAAACTGAGATATAAAAATTGACTCCTTAAAGTGAAAACTGTACATGATAAATAACTTAGGTGACTTCATGGAAATAATTCTAAATATTAAAAACCATAGATTATTTCATATGATACCAATAGCTGAAGCACGAAAGAAAAATACATTGAATTTCATCAAAATTTTTAAAAATCTTTAATGCTTCAAAGGACTTGTTAAGAAAGTGAATACAACCTGCAGCATGAAAGAAAATATTTGTAATTCATGACATATATCTAAAACGGAATTGTATCTGGAATATATAAAGAACACTCACAGCTCAATAATAAAAAGACAGCCAAATTTAAAAACAGGCAAAGGATTTGACTGACATTTCTCCAAAAAGATAAGTAAACTGCCAAGAGGCACATATACCAACATGGCCCGAATCAAAAAGTTAGGTAATAGTAAGTATTGCCAAAGATGCAAAGACTTCAGCGCTCTCGTGACCTGCTGATGGGAAAGTAAAATACTGCAGTCCCTTAGGAGCAAACTCTGGCAGCTCCTCAAATAGCTGAACATTGCGTGCACGTTTGACCCAGAAATTCCAGTCCTATCCATATCCAAGATATCTAAAACCAAGATAAATAAAAACATGAATTTACACAGAAATTTGTCATATATGTTGATAGCGTTATTCAAAATAACCAAAAGGTGAAAACAACCCAAATGCCTATCAGCTGATTAAAGGACAAAAGCAAAATGTGGTGCGTCCATGCAATGAAATAATACTGGACCACAGCAAGGAATTAAACACAGATATGTATATTTCAAGGTTGAACCTTGAAAACACTATGCTACGTAAAAGAAGCCAGCAACAAAAATGACATATTATGTAATTTCATTTTCCTGAAATGTCCAGAATAGAGAAATCTATGGAGACAAAAAATGGATATGCAGTTGCTTACTGCTGGGATAACGAGAGGTGTGTGGGCAATGATATCTAGAGTGAGGGGTTTCTTGCTAAAGTGATAAAATGTAATTTATTTACATTTAATTTAATTTAATTCAGTGATGGTTGTACCTACAAGTGACTGTACTAAAAAAAAAAAATTAAATTGTACATTTTAAATGAGTAAATAGTATAACATGTGAATTCTATCTCAATAAAGCTGTTTTAAAAACCTCAATTCAGAAGTTTTAAATTGTCCCATATCAAATTTCAATATATGCTATAATGCAAGGTGGCTCTCTCATTAATAACATTGTTATAGTTCTTTTAACTTGCTTAAAATTATTTCCCTTTATCTATCTAAAAACTTTTGATTGCTTAAATGGCAGTCACCATCCTAAGAATTATGAATATAACTAGCTTAATCTGAACAATCACCTCATAAAATAGGCTCTGTCAATTATCTCTATTTAAGACACAAGCCTACTAATGCACAGAGAGGTTAAGAAACACAAATTTCACATATTTCAACTGGTACAGTCTTGATTATAAAAAAGATACAATTTGCCTTTTTCTGCATTTATATCCAGAAGTTTGGCTTCAGTGAGTTTTTTCAACATTGCATAATGTCTGTTTTTTAGTCACTAACTTGTGTTCGACTCTTTGCAACTCCATGGACTGTAGCTTGCCAGGCTCCTCTGTCCATGTGATTTCCCAGGCAAGAATACTGGAATGGGTTCCCATTTCTTTCTCCAGGTAATCTTTCTTACCCAGAGTTCGAACCTCTATCTCCTGCATTGCAGGCACATTCTTTACCACTGAGTCACCTGGGAAGCCCTATTTAATGTCTATGGTATATTAAGTCATAGGCAAGTAAGTCTATATTTGCCAAAATTTACATATTATCTGGATAAACTAGGGCTTCCCTGGTGGCTTAGACAGTAAAGAATCTGCCTGCAGTGAGGCAGACCCAGTTTCCATCCCTAGGTTGGGTAGGTCCTCTGAAGAAGGGAATGGCAACCCACTCCAGTATTCTTGCCTGGAGAACCCCATGAATAGAGGAGTCTGGTGAGCTGCAGTCCATGGGGTCACAAAGAGCTGGACAGGACTGAGTGACTACCACTTTCACTTTCTGGATAAACTGGCTTTAAGGAAGTTATAGTAGATAAATATCTAGTATTGACTGACACAGCTGCATACATCAATAAAATTGCACAGGGCTTTCAAAACAATAGGTATTTTAAAAGGCATCAATATTATAAAGGAATAAAAAACAAAAAAAAAATGAAGAAACATTTCACAATCTGAGGAAAAAAAATGAATTATAATCCAGAGTTTTACATCAGGATAAATGATCAGTCAAATGACAGAAAGAATACACGTTCATTCTGCAACAGTCACACTCATATATCCACTTTAGGGAAATTACTGGAGGCAGTACCTCTCCAAAATATATGAGAAAGCCAGGAAAGAGTAAGATATAGGATGTAGACCCTAAAAGATCCCTGGCAGGCAGCAAAAGGAATCTACAGGATGTGAGTGAAAGGAAATGCAAGGATGGCAAAAATTCAGCAGACTTGGAGAACAGCTGATCCAATCCAAGAGTGAAATGGAATTGTCCAAGAATCCAGACATTGGGTTTCTCTGTGAAATTCAAACTGAGAGAAACCTAAGCATTTGAAATCAATGAAGGAGGGATACTTTTCAAATAGATTTGTTAGGAAGGATAAAAATAGTGATACGTACATAGAAATCACATGATTGTATATATACATACACACAAAATGAGAGAATTATATACCACATAAACAAAAAATTTCATAAGATCAATGAATTACAGTACATTACATAACTCACCTGTGAATAATATTTACCAAGTTATAATAGTACAAAATATTGTATTATTGTTTGCAAAAATTAATGGAAAATGTTAAAAGCGTGAGATGAAGGAACATGTATATGGGTATTTTTATTGGCATGTGTTGATGGGGGAAGGATAGAAGAGAGCTAAATCCATACTTCCCACTGCAGGAAGTCAAATGATAATGCACTAAGCTGAAAAATCAGCAAATCACACTGAAATCCTGTTTGAGATATATGATGTGTATGTGTGCATATACATACACGTGTGTGTGTGTATGTGTGTGTATATATATATATATATATACACGGTGATGTGGGTGTGTGTGAATCATTATTATAGCTGAAAGCAAAGATCTTTGAAATTGGAGGTGAGGAGGAGGAGTAAAAGAAATAGTTTTATTTTTTCATTGTATTTTTTTTTTTAGTATTTTCCTCTTCCCTCTAACTGTATTTATGTGTTCAATAAAAGTAAATTTTTACAAAATAAAAACGGAAGTTGGATGAATTCTCAAGGAAATATTTATTCTCCCTCAAAATTGCATAGTTTTTACATTTCTGTTTAGAGACTTCTAGTTTATTTTACTGTTTTGATTTTAAGAAATCAAATCTTAACAGATAAACCTGAGGATCCATCTCCTCGCTCACTTTGGAGATGGTTATTATCAGGAGGATGCATGCTCTTCCTAGCCGTAATTTTCATATATGTTCTATCAGTATAGAAAAATAGATTGTCATATAATTTTTAAGTTTTTACATGAATGTTAAATGGTTACAACAATGAATCAAAGATTTTCTTAAGGAACTATCAGATTGCATTATGGATTTTGAAAGCCTATTTAAAATATTTAGCACCAAATTTCAACTATGATTTCATTTCATTACACAATATAATAACTCCATGCATTTTACTTACAGTGAAAGCCATAATCTCTCACATTGTGCTTACTAATTCTTATTTTATGCAATGGAAATATCTTGCTGACTTCATTTCTGAGCTCAGAGGAGATTAGCACCTAGGAGGGCTATGATAACAGCAAGAAATAACAAGCCAAGTGTAAGAAATGAGACAGGTAAATTACCCAACAAAGACATGAGAAATCTGTTGTCTGGAATCATTAAATGCACAGGCAAACAGCACTCAGCCAGTAGGGACTGAGCTTCTGCCAAAAGTTATTTGATGTCCATAATGACAATGGAATCACCCATGAAAAAACGAATGTAGTTCCACACACTCAGGGGATAGGAATCTCTGTAACCATGTTTAAAATGAAGGACTGACATTTTAAAGTTCATATTCCCAATGTAAAACATCAAGGTAATTTTTCCACAAATGTCGGAAAAACAAAATGACTCTGTAATTAGAGGGAATTTTAGGATAGAAAGTGCTGATTGAAAACTTTAGTGCATATGAATAAAATCCAAGACATGAAATGGAACATTTAGAATGACCTTGTGAAAGCCGGAAATATGAATCTTTGAACATTCTTCAAGTATTATAAAGCAGGCCATGCCTGTGAAGTCGCTGGACCCATAAGAGTAGATCCATGCAGGAGAAAAAGCAATTAGCTTTGTGAAAAGATATTTGTTATAAAGAAAGTGAAAGTGAAGTAGCTCACTCATGTCTGACTCTTTGGGGCCCCGTGGATTGTAGGATTGTAGCCTACGAGGCTCTTCCCTCCATGGGATTCTCCAGGCAAGAATACTGGAGTGGATTGCCATTTCCTTCTCCAGTGAATCTTCCCAGCTCAGGGATCGAACCCTCATCTCCCACATTTCGGGCAGACGCTTTAACCTCTGAGCCACTGGGGATTCCCTGGTTGTTAGCATTATTGCAAACAAAACACAAACAAAACACAATTCACAGGTGGAAGCAAATAATTTTTACTCCCAATTGGCCTTTATGCTTCTTATTTCTGTTTTATCAGTGTTAACTTCTATCTCTTATGTCCATCAGAAAAGACATCAAGAGATTTGTTCCACAAGCCACACAAACTCCTTTCGTGGTTGTGGTCTCTAACTCCTTTTGGGCCTTGGAACCGTTAGAGAGCCTGGAGATGTGAAACGCTGACCCAGAAACAAGACTACTGCTAAATTGAACAAAGTACTGTGGCTGTTGCTGTTGTTTGGTCGTTCGGTCCTGGGCTTCCCTGGTGGCTCAAATAGTAAAGAATCTGCCCGCATTGCAGGAGACCCGGGTTCAGTCCCTGGGTCAGGAAGATCCCCTGGAGGAGGAAATGGAAACCCACTCCAGTACTCTTGCCTGGAGAATCCCATGGACGGAGGTGTCTGGCAGGCTACAGTCCATGACTCTTTTCGACCCCATGGATGGTAGCCCATCAGGGTCCCCTGTCCATGGGATTCTCCAGGTGAGAGTATTGGAGTGGGTTGCCATTTCCTCCTCCAGGGGCTCTTCCTAACCCAGGGAATGGAACTGCAAATCCTGCACTGGTAGGCAGATTCTTTACCACTGAGCCACCAGGGAAACCCTTAAACAAAATAAAATTTTTCATATGAATTCAGGCTAGAACTCGCCAAATGCCCTCTGCATTTTCTAGGATATTTTCCTTAAATGTCTAATGGTTTAAAAAAGTATATTCTTGATTTAAAACAGTATGGTTTATTAGAAAAACTTTTATTTTACTTAATGTTCATTTTTTTATTCATTTATAAATTTTATTTAAACTAGAATATGTAGTTATAATTGTTTAAAACACTATTTAGTAAATTATTAAAACAATTTAACTTACAATGAGAATACTAAAATGTACACCTTTCTATGATTTAGAGCTTTGTTACATTTGTGAAATAATTTAGTTTATATACTCAGCAAATACATTTTTATTCTTCACATGCTCCATACATTGAACTAAGTGTCAGAGAAAGAAATACTGAATTAAACAGGGTTCTTGTCCTTGAGAAACTCAAGGGTTTTTTTTAATGTAAATTTATTTATTTTAATTGGAGGTTAATTACTTTACAATATTGTATTGGTTTTTGCCATACATCAACATGAATCCGCCACAGGTATACACGTGTTCCCCATCCTGAATCCCCCCTCCCACCTCCCTCCCCGTACCATCCCTCTGGGTCATCTCAGTGCACCAGCCCCAAGCATCCAGTATCATGCATCGAACCTGGACTGGCGATTCGTTTCATATATGATATTATACAAGTTTTCAATGCCATTCTCCCAAATCATCCCACCCTCTCCCTCTCCCACAGAGTCCAAAACACTGTTCTATACATCTGTGGCTCTTTTGCTGTCTCGCATACAGGTTATCGTTACCATCTTTCTAAATTCCATATAAATGCGTTAGTATACTGTATTGGTGTTTTTCTTTCTGGCTTACTTCACTCTGTATAATCGGCTCCAGTTTCATCCACCTATTTTGATATTTGGCAAAACTAATACAATTATGTAAAGTTTAAAAATAAAATTAAAAAAAAACAAAAAAGAACTGATTCAAATGTATTCTTTTTAATGGCTTCGTGGGCCAAAGAACTAATGTTCATTTTTCATCTGAACAGTGAGAAAGGAGGATGATACTGAGCCATGGGACTGGCTATAGAATCCTTTAGTCCTAAACCCTTCTGGTTTCCATCTTCACAGATGCTGAAGTCTTTTATTCCTTGCTGAAGATTGCTTTAAATTGCTAGTATACTTTCCTCACTGAATTGAGGAGATAAATCATTTGAATAAATAATATAGATCCATCTTAAAAGAAAAAAAAGGTCAGCCTACGTAACTGTCAAACTCTTCCATCACGTGGAAGATTCTTACAAAAAAAAATGGAATTAACTTGAAAGTTTCTAATTAATTTCTGCAATTGAGTCTCTTCTATTTGTCAGGAAATGACTAAGATGGGGAGAGAGAGAGAAGAGGAGGAGGAGGAAATGAAAGCAGAGAAGGAAGAAACAAAGCATGCAGCATGCCACCCCCAGTCTTCTAAGGTATAACACCGCCTTACACAGAGGCAGCCCATGCTGCAGTGAGAAAATGTAATAAACAAGAGTGACCCTTTTAGAATCACTGAGAGCGACACACACATGGTCACAGAGATTTACTTCCAAACAACAAAAGGGCAGTGTGTCTGCATAGGGAAATTGCATAAGATTGTTTGTATTTTTGCTTGTCTATATTCCCTACATTTTCTTATTCTAGTTGCTCCTTTCATTTAACACAAGATGTTGCTGTTGCTGCTGCTAAGTCACTTCAGTCGTGTCCGACTCTGTGTGACCCCACAGACGGCAGCCCACGAGGCTCCCCTGTCCCTGGGATTCTCCAGGCAAGAACACTGGAGTGGATTGCCATTTCCTCCTCCAATGCATGAAAGTGAAAAGTGAAAGGGAAGTCACTCAGTCGTGTCAGACTCTTCGAGACCCCATGGACTGCAGCCCACCAGGCTCCTCCGTCCATGGGATTTTCCAGGCAAGATATTATTAACTTATTAACAATATGCCAAAAAGCCAGATAGTTCAATAATCATAACCAAATAATTAGTTTTTCTAATGACCTCTCATGTAAAAAAGAAGCTTTAAATATGGGAAATAAAATACTTTTATCGATATTTTTTTTAAAGAAAAAGAAAGTGTTCCGCATTAGGCACCCTGAACGGTATGTACTACAAAACTCATCAACTGATGTAGAAAACAAAAGTGTTTCAAAACATCTCTTAAGAAAAGCACACAGTGTACACAAATATTAAGACATATCACCTAACTACGTCATTCTATGGAATATCATATCTCTTTTTAAAGTTGTATACATTGATGAGTATAGCTCTGAGTAAAATACAATTTCTGTAATACATAATTAAATGTGAATGATATCCTCCTAGGATTTGAAAATTGAAACTTTCCATTGGCTTTGAATTATGCAAGTCATAAGTATCTTAAATTGCTTTTAAAGAAAAATATCTTGATGCCAAAGACAGAATTCCTTGATTTGAAATGTGTAATATTTCAGAAAATTTTAAGGTAATAAAAAGAAACTGTAATCATGGAAATCAATATTCAACATTACATGCTAGTGTAACCTACATATCTCATAAACACTATGCATCTGAAAATGTATATTTATGATATTTATGACACTTTTTCCTTTCTCAAGTGAACAGGAAAAGAAGACATTAGATAGAAAAGGCACAAAGTTATGACATAAAAAGTAAAGCTTGGATTTTACTTTTAAATAATATTCAGAAAATGGCTTGTAGATCATGGTTCTAGCTTCAGAACTAAAGGCATCCATCATTCTCCACATCCACGTTTCTCACTGATGTTTTTCTGCTAACCTAGTATCAAATTCCACCAGAATGTTAACGTAAATCTAAAGTATTAATGTTAATAAAAACAACATAAGAAATAAGGTGAGAAACTTTTGCCTCTTTCTGCTATAATATAGTGCTGGCTGCGCTGATTAGTTGCTTCAGCTGTGTCCAGCTCTGTGCAACCCACCGGGCTCCTCTGTCTATAGAAATCTCCAGGCTATAATACTGGAGTGGATGGCCATGTCCTCCTCCAGGGGCTCTTCCCCACCCAGGGAGCAAACCCGGGTCTCCTACATTGCAGGCAGATTCCTTACCACTGAGCCACCAGGGAAGCTCTATAACATCGTGCTTATACAGATCTTATTTACTTACAGTTTTATGGATTAAATTAGATCAGGTACTCAGATCTGTTCAGAGATTAAAGAAATTACTTTTAACAACTGCATAATTGCATAATTGTTCTTACTTGTCAGCATTGATGGAGTTTTGTTATTCTGATAGAGAAACTTAAAGTTTAGCACTATATGTCTTTAATATGGTGTTTTCCAGTAGCCACTGTACAATATAAAGCCAACGGGATATAAAAACTTGCAAAAAGAAAATAATTTTTTTAAATGGCAAAAAATGGTTATATCAAATAAATAAAAGAAGTCAACTAACGTAAACAGGTCTCAGAACATCAACACTTCAAGAACCAGGAACTTTTAAAAGGAATCTGTTGTATTCACATTCCCATAACACCCATGACTGCAGTCATCATTTTGCCAGTACGATAGAGCCAGACTCTCTTCACACTTTAAGGTTAAATGTTCAATAAATCAGCTGCTTCTTATCCATCTTTTAATCTTCATAGTCCAACTCCTTAATATCTAGTAAGCACCAACTAAATTTTGATGAATAAGTGAATGTACTATGCATCAATATTGGCCCATGCTGCTGCTGCTGCTAAGTCACGTCAGTCGTGTCCAACTCTGTGCGACCCCATAGACGGCAGCACACCAGGCTCCCCCGTCCCTGGGATTCTCCAGGCAAGAACACTGGAGTGGGTTGATATTGGCCCATAACGTAGAATAATTACATGTTTTATACTTTGCTTCTCTGATCATAGCAAACACCCTCTTCCAACAACATGAGATGACTCTACACATGGACATCATCAGATGGTCAAAATTGAAATCAGATTGATTATATTCTTTGCAGCCAAAGATGGAGAAGCTCTATACAGTCAGCAAAAACAAGACCAGAAGCTGACTGTGGTTCAGATCATGAACCCCTTACTGCAAAATTCAGACTTAAATTTAAGAAAGTAGGAAAGCCACTAGATCACTCAGGTATGACCTAAATCAAATCCCATACAGTGGAAGTGACAAATAGATTCAAGGGATAGATTTGATAGGCAGAGTGCCTGAAGAATTATGGACAGAGGTTCTTGACACTGTATGGAGGCAGTGATCAAGACCATCCCTAAGAAAAAGAAATACAAAAAGGCAAAATGGTTGTCTGAGGAGGCCTTACAAATAGCTGAGAAAATAAGAGAAGTGAAAGACAAAGGAAAAAAAGAAAGATATACCCATCTGAAAGTAAAGTTCCAAAGAATAGCAAGGAGAGATAAGAAAGCCTTCCACAGTGATCAGTGCAAAGAAATAGAGGAAAGCAATAGAATGGGAAAGACTAGAGATCTCTTCAAGAAAATTAGAGATACCAAGGGAACATTTCATGCAAAGATGGGCACAATAAAGGACAGAAATGGTATGGACCTAACAGAAGGAGAAGATAGTAAGAAGTGGTGGCAAGAATACACAGAAGAACTATACAAAAAAGATCTTCATGACCCAGATAACCATGATGGTGTGATCACTCACCTAGAGCCAGACATCCTGGAATGTGAAGTCAAGTGGACCTCAGGAAGTATCATGGAATTCCAACTGAGCTATTTTAAATCCTAAAAGATGATGCTGTTAAATCCCTACACTCCATATGCCAGCAAATTTGGAAAATTCAGTGGTGGCCACAGGACTGGAAAAGGTCAGTTTTCATTCCAATCCCAAAGAAAGGCGATGTCAAAGAATGTTCAAAGCACTGCACACTTGCATTCATCTCACACGCTAGAAAAGTAATGCTCAAAATTCTCCATGCCAGTATTCAACAGTAAGGGAACCGTGAACTTCCAGATGTTCAAGCTGGATTTAGAAAAGGCGGAAGAAAAAGAGATAAAATTGCCAACATCCATTGGATCATAGGAAAAGCAAGAGAGTTCCAGAAAAACATCTACTTCTGCTTTATTGACTATGCCAAAGTCTTTGACTGTGTGGATCACAGAAAACTGTGGAAAATTATTCAAGAGATGGGAATACCAGACCACCTGACCTGCCTCCTGAGAAATCTGTATGCAGATCAAGAAGCAACAGTTAGAACTGGACATGGAACAACAGACTGGTTCCAAATTGGGAAAGGAGTACGTCAAGCTATATACTGTCACCCTTCTTGTTTAACTTCTATGCAGAGTACATTATGCAAAATGCCAGGCTGGATGAAGCAGAAGCTGAAATCAAGATTGCTGGGAGAAATATCAGTAGCCTCAGATATGCAGATGACACCACCCTTATGGCAGAAAGTGAAGAAGAACTAAAGAGCCTCTTGATGAAAGTGAAAGAGAAGAGCGAAAAAGCTGGCTTAAAACTCAACATTCAGAAAACAAAGATCATGGCATCTGGTCCCATCACTTCATGGGAAATAGATGGGGATTCAGTGGTGACAGTGGCAGACTTATGGGGCTCCAAAATCACTGCAGATGGTGATTGCAGCCACGAAGTTAAAAGAGGCTTTTTCCTTGGAAGAAAAGGTATGACCAACCTAAACAGCATATTAAAAGGCAGAGACATTACTTTGCCAACAAAGTTTTGCCTAGACAAAGCTACATTTTTTCCAGTTGTAAGGTATGGATGTGAGAGTTGTACTATAAAGAAAGCTGAGCACCAAAGAATTGATGCTTTTGAACTGTGGTGTTGGAGATGACTTTTGAGAGTCCCTTGGACTGCAAGGAGATCCAGTCAGTCCATTCTGAAGGAGATCAGCCCTGAATATTCATTGGAAGGGCTGATGCCAAAGCTGAAGCTTCCATACTTTGACTACCTGATGCAAAGAACTGACATTTTGGAAAAGACCCTGATGCTGGGAAAGATTGAAGGCAGGAGGAGAAGTGGATGACAGAGAATAAGATGGTTGGATGGCATCACTGACTCGATGGACATGAGCTTGCGCAAGCTCTGGAAGATAGTGAAGGACAGGGAAGCCTACCATGCTGCAGTCCACAGGGTCATAAGAGTCAGACATGACTGACTGACTGAACTGAACTGAACTAAAGGACTTCAGGTACCTGATGGTAAAGACCGTAAATTTGAGCACACAGTGCTTCTCTTCTAAAGAAAAATCAACATACATTTCCGTGATTTGGGGTGGCGGGGGGCAGTACACAGAGGCCACGAATTAAATAAGAAGCTGGATTTCAGAAGTGTGTATTCCACAGTTACATGTGAATGGACAGATTTATAAAGCAGCAAAGCCCTTAGTTAAACTCATGCACCTTGCTAAATCCATGACCAGAAAATACTTAGACACATTTTGCTATTATGGTAAATGTATTAGCACTAATTTTATCCAATACCACATGATGTTAAAATTCACATACTGTTACAGAATTACCTATGATAATCCATTTATGCAATAAATCCTTATTAAACATGAGTTAGGTAAAGTTTATCGTTTGGTTGATGGCTTTTTGATTTTTCCCCAAATAGGTGCTAATTAAGACTGCCAAGAAGGAATCAGATATGTTTGAATAATGCTAATAAAAGCCATTCGTTTATATATTATACCCTTCCTAAAAGCTGTTATTTATCACATACTATCCTTTATGCAGGAGTGATGCATATGAATGAGATCAAGTCTCTACCACAGTTAAGCTCAAACATGTTAAATCAGGCTAGAAAAATAGGGGTCAAGATCTCAAAGCACCTGATTTGCCAAAATAAAACTGTGGAAAGAGATAATAAAAGATTTTGACTAGTGGAGTTTGGATTGAAAGGAATGATATATATGAAGTTGATAAAGGCCTGAATTAAAACCTTGATAAAGAAAATAAAGGTGAAATACACTTATGAGAATATTTAGGAAAAAGAAAAGATTTAATAAGATTAAAATTGTATACATCTAAGAATAACATGTTGAAGATACTAGGGTTACTTTTGAATTTATAGCATGAGACCCTAGATTAGACAATGGTGCCATAGATGAAGTACGATCACAGGTAACTATGACACACGTGATTGTAAATTTGTAACGGCATCTCATGTTAGGAGGATATGAGCCCTAGGCATTTGGAACTGGGGGGCCTCCCTGGTGGCACAGATGGTAAAGAGTTGCCTGCATGGCAGGAGACCCTGGTTCCATACCTGGGTCAGCAAGATCCCTTGGAGGAGGGAAGGGCAGTATTCTTGCCAAGAGAATCCCCATGGACAGAGCAGCCTGGCAGGCTACAGTCCAAGGGGTCGCAAAGAACAAAGAGTCAGACACAAGTGAGCAGCTAACACTTTCACTTTTCTAGAAGTGAGAGAAACAGGTGTGTACAGGTAATAGTCACACACACACACAAAATTTTGATTCTACCTAAAAGATGAGCAATAAGTAACAGGAACTTGTGGAGCACTACTATTTAAAAACAGATCAAGTCAGAATGTAGTAATTATAGAAATTCAATATGGAATTTACTCTAGGTGGTAGTCAAAGTTTAGCATAAGATGTAAAGTAGAAAGAGAGTCACATATGTAGAGGGAAAACTTAGGGCTACCAAGGGGGAAAGGAGTGGCAGGATGCAATGGGAGATCAGGATGACACATACACATTGCTGTTCAATCACCCAGTCATGTCCGATGTCTGACTCTTTGAGACCCCACGGACTGCAGCACACCAGGCCTCCCTTCCCTCACCATCTCCCGGAGTTGGCCCAAGTTCATGTCCATTGCACTGCTGATGCCGTCCAGCCATCTCATCCTCAGATGCCCTCTTTCCCTTCTGCCCTCAATCTTCCCCAGCATCAGGGACTTTTCTAGTGAGTCATCTGGGTACATCAGATGACCAAAATACTGGAGCTTCAGCTTCAGCATCAGTCCTTCCAGTATTCAGGGTTGATCTCCCTTAAGACTGAATGGTTTGATCTTCTTGCTGTTTAAGAGACTTTGAGGAGTCTTCTCCAGCACCACCATTCAAAGGCATCATGTCTTTGGCGCTCTGCCTTCTTTATGGTCCACCTCTCTGAACTGCATGTGACCACTGGGAAGACCATAGCCTTGACTATACAGACATATACACATTACTATGTATAAAACAGAAAAACAATGAGAACCTACTGCATAGTACAGGTAACTCTAATCAGTGCTCTGTGGTGACCTAAATGGGAAGGAAATCCAAAAAAAGTGGATATATCTATGCATGTAACTGAATCACTTTATTATACGGCAGAAGCTAACATAACATTGTAAAGCAATTATACTCCAATAAAAAATTCATTAAAAAGATGTAATACTAATGATTTTAGCAATATAGGTTTCCTCAATGGTGTAGAAATAACTTCACAACGAATTTTGGTCTTATCACCATAAACATTAATTTTCAACTTTATCTATCTATAGAAATTCCTCCTTAGCAAGGATTAATAATTAGAAGAGTTTTAGAAAAGGCAAAGAATGCAATGTCTGAAGTGTTTATAAAGGTAGATACTCATTATATTAATTTGGAAAATACATTTTCTTCAACTACATTTTAGATTTCAGGCATTGACAAAATAAAATTAATTACTCAAGAACAATAGCATTTTTAGGACAAATGTAAATGTGAAGAAGAGATACAGGTAGTCCATTTTTTAAGAAGCCTGCGGTGGCTAGCCACACCTGTTCTTGACTCCTTTCTACAAGCATCCTCATACCTCATTCTTCTCTGTAAGTTGGTTTGGTAGGCATCAGCTTGTGGTGATCAAACACAGAGACTTCTGCCCTCCTTAAGTCTGCAGCCGCGGGTGATTCGCTTGACCCTTCTAAGCTGCATTTTCACCTTCTTTAAAAGGAGACAGATCATTAATGTCCACAAAACTGTTTTAAAGATGAAATACTCACTTACCATAGGACTTGGCCCAGAGTTAGCACCATTCACAGTGCATTCCTCAGAAGTCTAGATTTTATACAATCATCTCCTGTTTCTCCACATGTAGATGTTATCCTCTGAGACCCCATTTATCCCTTTCAGAATAGCTTTAACCTTAAAACTTGATCCATGTATGCAGCTCCACAGAGCTCCAGCTCCTCAACCCCAGATAAAGGGCCCTTTTCACATTGTTTTGTAAACCCAAGGATGGGCTGACTCAGCCTAAACTAAAGACGAGTTACTTCAACTGATAGATACAATAGGAAACATTATTGTATTTGTGAGAGCATCATTTTTCCAGAGGAGGACGAGGGTGCCAAGCTGAAAGAACTGAAAGTCTTGTCTGTCATGCAGCTCTAAGATCATTTTGACAAAGCTGTCAGAAAATCTTTGAGCCAAATCACCCATGAGAGATGGTCCATCTCTCGGAAGAGTCCCCAGAGCCCCAGGAATGAGCTCGCCTTAACAGCTCTATCACACTCGTGCACTGGCAAAGAACAAACAGCGCAATGTGGTGCCCACACACACCCAGAGCTTGGTTTCTAAGCACAGCAGCTGGGGCCATGGACCAACTACATTCTTCACTGTAAGTCTCAAAGCAATTTTCACAGCCACCACAATCCCTCGAAGTTAACTGTGGAATCCTAGACTAAGACTATGTATTTTTATAAGAAACTTCTGAACAAAGTGCTTACACCATTATAGAAATTCACCAACTGTCTATAAAATTTGCTACTTGCTCACATCTTCACAATGCTTGGTTCTGTCAGTATGTTAAATTCAGGGCCATTCTAATAAGTGTGCAATGGTATTTCATTGTAGTTGTAATTAACATTAAATAAACAATATAAAAGGAGAAAAGGGTGGCAGAGGATTAGATGGTTAGATAGCACGAGCGGACATGAATTTGAGCAAACTCCAGGGAGACAGTGGAAGACAGAGGAGCCTGGCATGCTACAGTCTATGGGGTCGCAAAGGGTCAGATGTGGCTTAGAGATTGAACAACAACAACAACAAAAATCTAATATACTTCAAATGCAAAATATTATGAACTTTGACACTTGAATATACTTGGAAAGCCATCATCTCAGTTAAAACAACATTTCCTCATCTCCCAAATTTCGTTGTGCCCCTTGTAATCAATTCATCCACACTTTTGTGCTCATCTGCAGGAAACCATAGATCTATTACTGTCCCTAGTTTGGGTTTTTTAGACTTCTGTATCAGTGGATTCTTCCAGTATGTACATTTCTTTTGCCTAGTTTCTTTCACTCACAATAATTATTTTTCTTCCTTTAGGGGTATTTATTTAGAGGTGCTATGCTTTTCTGATGAATTCCTCTATATCATAAAGGAACAGACTACAAAACTAGAAAATATCTAGAATTTATAATATTTGTCATTAACCTAGCAGAGCTACCTTTAAAGATACTGCTTTGTGTACAACATAAGATGCTCACAACAGTATACCTACAGTATACATTTTCCATTCTCAGTTTTTGTGTTAACAGTTGGCATAATTTTGCCTCTGTCTATGCTAGGAACCATATAGTAATTATTATTATTATATTATTATTATTATTACTTTAGCAACTTATTTAAATAAAAATTTTAAATTTGAGAAACATCACATATTTACTATGCCCCAAACTTTTCATTCTTTGGCTTAGCTTCAAGTTTCCATAAGGTATAATTTTTATTTTGCCTGAAGAAATTTCAACATATTTAATACAGTGCAAGTTCACTAATGACAAATTATCCTGTTTTATAGGTCTAACATGTTTATTTCACCTAATTATTTGAAGGATGTTTTACCTATGCATAGAATTCCAGAATGAGAGCTTGCATGTATTTCAATGTATGTGTCTTTTTCCTACTAGGTTTTCATTGAGAATCTTGAATCTGTGGGCTTGCCGTTTTAATCAACTTTGAAAATTTGGCAATTATCTCTTCCCTTCTTTCTTTCTTCTTCCCTACTCTGACTCCACTTATACATGTTACAATGCTTGATATTTCCCACAGTTCCCTGAAATTTTGTCTTTTTTCTTTTCCTTCCCTTTTCTTTCTTTTTTTTTTTTTTCCTGGGCTCTTTTCTCGATGTGTTTCATTTTAAGAACTTTCTATTTTAATGTCTTCTAGATCACAGAATTTTATTCTTTGGTGTCAAATCTGTTCTTAATATCAACCACTGATATATTTATTTCATTTATGTAGTTTTCAACTCTTAAAATGCCATCTGTTTCTTTTTTATATCTCTGATCTAAGTCTTTTTTATGTTCATATTTTCCTGTATTTCCTTGAACAAATGCAACATAATTATATGTATATATTTTTCTTCTATTCTTCTACTAGGTCCATCTTCTCTTTTTTTCAGGTTTTATTTTTAATGACTAATATTTCTCCAGTTTACACATATTATTTGCTTTACTGTTCATTAATTTTTATTAGATACTGGACAGATTTTGTTTTTCCAAGGGGAGTTTTGTTGTATTTCTCAAGAGTATTGTGCTTTGTTTTGTGAGGCATCTGAGCTATTTGCAGATTAGTTTGATCCTATCAAATCTTATTTTTATGCTCTTTTAGTAGGGCAAGAGTGGCCTATTTTGGCCCTACTTTTATGGTATCTTCTTACTAAGGGCTCTACTGAATGTCTCTTGTACCAAAATGGTCTCTCTACTGATCAGAAAGAGAAAAATAAACATAGTAGATTAACACACACACACACACATATATGGAATCTAGAAAGATGGTACTGAAGAACTCATTTTCAGGGCAGTAATAGATGCAGACACAGGCAATGGACTCGTGGACACAGTGGGGTAAGGGTGAAAGTGAAAGTCGCCCAATCCTGTCCAACTCTTTGGGTCCAACTTTTTGCGACCCCAGGGACTGTATCCTGCCAGGCTCCTCTGTCCATGGGATTCTCCAGGCCAGAATACTGGAGTGGGTAGCAGTTTCCTTCTCCAGGGGATCTTCCCAACTCAGGGATCAAACGCAGGTCTCCTGAATTGTAGGCAAATTCTCTACCCTCTGAGCCACCAGGGAAGCCCAGGGAGGAGTGGGGGGTGGAGGACAAATTTAGAGAGTAACATTGATATAAACAACTACCACATGTAAAACAGGTAGCTGGTGGGAAGCTGCTATATAGCCCAAGGAGCTCAGCTCAGTGCCCTGTAGCGACCTAGAGGGGTGGATGGAGGGCAGGTGAGAGGAAGCCGAGAAGGGCAGGGATATGTGTATACTTCTGGCTGATTCATGTTGTGAGGCAGAAACTAACACAACACTGTAAAACAATTATCTTTCAATTAGAAAAAATTTTAAAGGTCCTTATTAGCATATGAATAATGCTGTAAAAGTTGGCTTAAAGCTCAACATTCAGAAAACGAAGATCATGGCATCCGGTCCCATCACTTCATGGGAAATAGATGGGGAAACAGTGGAAACAGTGTCAGACTTTATTTTTTGGGGCTCCAAAATCACTGCAGATGGTGACTGCAGCCATGAAATTAAAAGACAATTACTCCTTGGAAGGAAAGTTATGACCAACCTAGATAGCATATTCAAAAGCAGAGACATTCCTTTGCCAACAAAGGTCCGTCTAGTCAAGGCTATGGTTTTTCCTGTGGTCATGTATGGATGTGAGAGTTGGACTGTGAAGAAGGCTAAGCACCGAAGAATTGATGCTTTTGAACTGTGATGTTGGAGAAGACTCATGAGAGTCCCTTGGACTGCAAAGAGATCCAACCAGTCCATTCTGAAGGAGATCAGCCCTGGGATTTCTTTGGAGGGAATGATGCTGAAGCTGAAACTCCAGTACTTTGGCCACCTCATGCGAAGAGTTGACTCATTGGAAAAGACGCTAATGCTGGGAGGGATTGGGGGCAGGAGGAGAAGGGGACGACAGAGGATGAGATGGCTGGATGGCATCACCGACTCAATGGATGTGAGTTTGAGTGAACTCCGGGAGTTGGTGATGGACAGGGAGGGCTGGCGTGCTGCGATTCATGGGGTTGCCAAGAGTCGGACACGACTGAGTGACTGAACTGAACTGAATGCTGTAAGCTTCCCTGTGAGCTTGGGAAATTTTTCATGTCACAGTTCCTTTGTAATTTTTCCTTTCCCCAAAATTCTTCTGCCTACCCACTTTGAATTTCAGTGTAAGATTCTAAGTTGGCCAAACACTTAGCGCTGTCACCTGTAAAGATTTCTGGACTCCGCATTTCCTGAAAGACAAAGGTCCTCCAGGCTTCAATTTAGCCACTGCTGACTTGCTGAAGTTTAAGCTCCTTTCCTGAAGCCGAGTGAAATTTCTGTTGTCTACTTGGATTCCTGTTCCCTGAAGGACAGCACAGCACTTGTCTGCAGGCAAAAAGTATGTATGAAGGCCACATACACCTTGCATACTTCCTGTCTCCCAGCGCCTTCTGTGCCTCTCTGCAGATTTCTAGATGTTTATGGTGAGAGATTAATTTCTGGCCTATTTCTCCCATGTGTATGAAGCAGAGGCTTTTTGATATAGTTTTTTTTTTTTTTAACAAAATGACATAATCTCAACATTTGAGCATATAAACATTACATAGGAGAATTCAAAACATTTCAAAGCTAAATCTAAAACATTCAAGCATGACAGTATAAAAATATTCAAAACAACCTGATGTGGGTTACTATACAATTCCATAAAATTACATTTAGGTATAAACCTTCAGTAAATATGGCTAGTCCCATAACTCTGTATAAAATAGGATTCCAAAGAAGCATGCTTGGAAAGCAGAAAGACCCATTTTTTCTAAGACAACATTTATTAAAATGTAGACAAATTGGGGCATTTGGGCTAATATACAGATAAGTCTTAAATCTATGTTTTAAAATCTTGTTCCTTGGTTTCTACTCATCTGTCTTACAAAAGAAAATACCTTCTTATGATAACTTGTACTTCACCCAACAAAAGTGGGCATAAAGTGATACTGGTGGCAAAATTCTGATAAAGCTTTAAAGTTAAATGAAAATCCTCTCAAGCAGTATTTTTAAAATTATGTCTGATGCTCTACATGATTATAACATACTGACTTTAAAAATTCTGAGATTCTAATATCAACTGGTGAGTTACAGTTAAATTATTGTATTCAAAGATCGTTATACAAGCCCTGCTTAACTTGATCTAGCAAAAGCAGAGAACATGTTAAGGGAGAAAAATTTCAAAGTTATTGTAAAGACAAATCATTCTGTATAAGCTTTTCATGTGGTGAAGATCTGTAGTCGACCTAAAAGAACATGGAAAGTATAATTATTTTTAAAAGGAAACATTACATCTGGAAGAAGAACAGAGAAAAATGCCTTCCCCTAGTGTTCTTCTCATTAGATCAAAGTACCTAAAATTTTACTTCTTACATTTAATACCCTTTTAGTTTAAAATGGGCATCCCTAGGGGTTCAGATAGTAAAGAATCTGCTTACAATGTGGAGGACCCAGGTTCGATCCTTGGGTTGGGAAGAACCCCTGGAGAAGGGAATGGCTACCCACTCCATTATTCTTGCAGGGAAAGTCCCATGGACAGAGGAGTCTGTCAGGCTATATAATCAATGGTGTCACAGAGAGTAGGGCATGATTGAGCAACTAACAATGTCACTAAAATAAATGTCTTTACTTTTAGGTACCTAAAGATTTAATCTACTTCTGCTTCATTGACTACGCTAAAGTCTGACCGTGTGATCACAACAAACTGTGGAAAATTCTTCAAGAGATGGAAATACCAGACCCCTTGACCTGCCTCCTGTGAAACCTGTATGTAGATCAAGAAACAGCAGTTAGAACTGGAGATGGAACAATAGACTGGTTCCAAATTGGGAAAGGAGTATGTCAAGGCTATATATTGTCACCCTGTTTATTTAACTTCTATGCAGAGTACATCATGAGAAATGCTGGGCTGGATGAAACACAAGCTGGAATCAAGGAGAAATATCAATAACTTGAGATATGCAGATGACACTACCCTTATGGCAGACACACAAGCTGGAATCAAGGAGAAATATCAATAACTTGAGATATGCAGATGACACTACCCTTATGGCAGAAAGTGAAGAAGAACTAAAGAGCCTCTTGATGAAAGTGAAAGAGGAGAGCGAAGAAGCTGGCTTAAAAGTCAACATTCAGAAAATGAACATCATAGCATCTGGTCCCATCAATCCATGGCAAATAGATTGGGAAACAATGGAAACAGAGATGGACTTTGTTTTCTTGGGCTCCAAAATCACTCCAGATGGTGACTGCAGCCATGAAATTAAAAGAGGCTTGCTCCTTGAAAGAAAAGCTATGACCAATCTAGACAGCATATTAAAAAGCAGAGACATTTTTTGCCAACAAAGGTCCATATAGTCAAAGCTATGGTTTTTCCAGTAGTCACATATGGATGTGAGTTGGAATACAAAGAAAGCTGAGTGCAGAAGAATTGGTGCTTTTGAACTGTGGTGTTAAAGAAGACTCTTGAGAGTGACTTGGACAGTAAGGAGATCCAACCAGTCCATCCTAAAGGAAATCAGTCCTGAATATTCATTGGAAGGACTGATGCTGAAGCTGAAACTCCAATACTTTGGCCACCTGATGTGAAGAGCTGACTCAGGTCTTTGAAAAGACCCTGATGCTGGGAAAGATTGAAAGCGAGAGATGAAGGGGACCACAGAGGATGAGAGGGTTGGATCATGTCACCGACTTGATGGACATGAGTCTGAGCAAGTTCAGGGAGATGGTGAAGGACAGGGACGCCTGGCATATTGCAGTCTTTGGGGTCCCAAAGAGTCAGACATGACTGAGCGACTAAACAACAACAACAAAAGATCTAATAATAATAAATAAATAACAAAACACAAAAGATTTAATAATAATAAGTAAGTAAATAATAATAAATAAAGTACTGGTAGGATAATCAGTTTTCAAAAAGGAGCTTTGTGGAAGAAATTGAACTGTAACTATGAACAACTATAGAAAACCCAATGGGCTTGTGCTTACAAATATCCTCACTAGAGCTGCTTTTCTCATCAAAGAAGCAGAATGAGAAAGAAACGATTATTGAGTGACACTTGTTAAAAGACTGTAAGGAGGATTTTATTCAAGGCAAGACTACCTTGATAGGTACAGTGACCACTGGAATGGACTTCTGCAGCAGGGAGAGAGACCAGGCTCCACTATGAGCACACATGAACAAGTGGGGTTATAGCCCAAGAAAAGCGTGGATCTCAGGAGATGTAAAGCTACTAAGTGGAATATCAGGAGTAAGGCAGAGATTCTGACTAACCTGACCTAACAGGATGCCTAGTGAGGGCAGATCAGGGTGATCACATATGATCTGGGGATCATGGCGGATGAGGAATCGGTCAGAACTCAAGGCTGAGCAGAATGGAGGAAGTGCACAAGTGAACACAGAAACCAGGTCTAGTTGAAAACAAGCTCAAAAGCGTGAGCAGTGTTTGGTCAATGACAGGATGTTTGTCAGGATGATGGGGGCTCTTCTCTCTCTCTCTCTCACACACACACACACTCATCAGAAGACGTTTGAAAATGTCCAGTGCCCAGAGGAATTTTCAGTTGTCGCAAATGAGGTTAAGTACTGCTGTGGTGCTGGAGGTACAGAACGTGCCTGCCAGTGCAGGAGAGAAAAGAGACACAGGTTTGACCCCTGGGTTGGGAAGATCAGAGAAGGGCATGGCAACTCTCTCCAGTATTCTTGCCTGGAGAATTCCATGGACAGAGGAGCCTGGCAGGCCAGTCCATGGGATTGCAAAGAGTCAGGCAAGACTGAGGTGACATAACACACACACACTGCTATAATCTAGTGTTAAGTAAATGTGTGAATAAACAAACAGAGGAAGCCAATCAGTCATCGTTCTATGCTCTTTTTCATATATCAGAGATGCCTCTGCCATTACAATTCATTCAGCTTAAAAAATTAAGTTAAGCAATGATAGCTTCCTCAAGCCTTCCAATTCCTTTCTTCTTAAAAAAATTACAACTGCTTATACCAGGACCTAATATCAATAAAAATAAAATATATACAAGGACATTTATTTTAATTTAAACTTATTTTAAAGATAGAGAACACACTTTCCAAATACTTATAATGTTTCAAAGGAGGAGGAAGTCATGGATCAATTATAAAGCATTCTGATCACAGGTGTTAGGTGATCTTAGATCTTAGCAGTATGAAAATTCTCCAACCAAAACAAAGACTCAAGAGAAGTTCATAGGGAATTATAAATTCCTCAGTCATGAGAAAATGTTCTATAACTTGGAAGGTAAAAATGAATGAAGACACAGAAATGCTGCAAAAATTGGTAGTGTGTGAAAGTTCTCAAAAGTATTCTTACTATGACTTCACCTTAACCATAACCTTTCTCATATTTTCTGTTCTACATCATTTAATTTTTCTATGATCAAATATTTTCATTATGTTATAAAAATGCACACAAAATAGAATTTTCTCTTATCAATTAATATTCTTTACCTTCATTAATACTGATTTCTTTGATATGCATACAAATTCTCAGGCTTGAATTTTTTAGAAATGGAATACAGGTGTATTTTGAGAAAACATTCCATTCTTGTTTAACAATATTTGAAAACAAAAATTTCAAATTTTCCCCTCCTGGCATTTCCAAATTTGTCTTTTAATTCTGAAATGAGTCTCTTAATAAATTTGGTAGTTTCTTTACTAATTACTTGAAAAAATGTAGAGTAATTGTATTGACTTCAGGCTTCAAGGGGGAAAAAAATCAATCATTCTTCATTTAATATTTATTTACTTAGCAATTATTAATAACAAGTTTAATGTTGTCTGGACTCATAGGCAACTGAGTTTGAGTTAATTGAATATTTTTAATTAAAATAACTGAACTATATCTATACAACTGCAGATGGAGCCCCAAAGGCAGTACTTCCTTTAACAGTTAACTTAAATTAACATTTGAAGCAACGCACATACTCAATACTTTTGCAAGGAAAATTAGTTCAGCAGTTAATAACAGTGACTTACACTGTACAATGGCTTAAGTTTAATACTTTTTTTTTGTTAAGCTTATTATTCAAATTAATTGACTCCAGTAAGCAAGCATAGAAAAATTAGTGACTTAACGATAAGTGAAACATTTTACATTGTGACTACTAATTTTTTCAGGGAACAGAAAAATTGAGAGAGAGTTTGGGTCTCTTGAGTTTTAAGGTGTGTTTTATTGCTTCAGAAGACAGCCAGATGGATTCTGTATACAAATCAAAATGGTTTTTTATATGCTCTGAAACTTTCTAATTTCAAATTTCTCTTGACTTACAATCTAAGCTTGCAAAAGCTGAAATGTAATTAAGAAACACGGCGGGCCATGCGGTCATTGCTGATGAATCATGCGTCTCTGCTACATGCAGTAAGGAGCAAAGCCCAGGACATGCGTTCCACCAGGGTCGTTAATCAGCATATTCACCCTGTCTGTAGTGCCTGACTGTAATAATAAATGGCACATAACACATTCCAAGTTTCAAAGAGAAGATTAATTTTATTGAAATCCACCACTAGACCAAAAATAGACAGGCCCTCTAAAAATAATTCCAAATTATAACGGGATTCGTAGTGACCTTCCTTGGTCACTGGCTGGGGCAACACAGCTGTCTGAGTGATGAGTATTGAATGATAACTTGAGGTGAGAAGCAAAATGGATTCTTTATCGTCCAACCCAGGGATGGCTACAACGTCTCTCATTTCCTAATCGAAACTGGTTAGTAGAGGTGTTCTGGGATCCCAGCAGGGGAAAAGATACCAATATTAGAACATTACAAAATATGTCATTAAAGATTTTCATGTCACATAACTAAATTCATTTTAAGATTCATTTCCAGAACACTGTCTTATTAGGAAAAGAAATAAGATTGGTAAATTCTGAGGGTTAAAAAAAAACATGAAAATTCTGGAACATGGCAGATATCATAAAACAGGTTGGATATGGAGTGTTGACATCCAGAGCAGGATTGAGAGCATCCAGGTTGGGCTATGCTGGAGGGGGAGGGGAGTGTGTTTTTCTTAAGTTATTCTTAAGAAAGGAGAGATAACCTTTCATTGTTTTGACAAAAGTCAACCTATGATTAAACAGCAGCAGCACTGATACTTCTATGTATGAGATCTATGTTCAATGTGGGGGAGTATGATTAGGCTCTTAGATGATAATCATGGAACCAGAAGAAACTTAAAAAAAATGTTAATGTTTCAGGATCCATTCAAGGTCACAGTTGCTTCTCAGTCCGCATCTTCTATGACAACCCTCAAGCATACTGCCACATGCTGCAGCCACGTGAACAAACTGACATTCCCAAACATGGGCTGTCGTGGTTCTGTGAGATTGTGACGCAAAGGTCGGGGACAGAGCACGCCTGCCCAGCAACATGAGGAACAGACTTTTCTCTAGGTCATGCTGCTTCTTTCGTGAAGCTTTCACAGACTCCCCCAGATATAATGATCGTGCTCCCTTTGCTATTCCAACGTTTGCACTGTTTTCAGTTCAATACCTGGGGCTTCCTTCTGTGTCTCTCACTTCACTGAACTCAAAATGCACTCTGTAGTCTGCAGCAGCTTAACACGTGTCTGCTTAAAGACCCCTTGGGGCAATCTGAGGTGGGGGATCAGAAGCTAGGCTGAGCGGCAGGGGCTGAATCCATGTCTGCTGAAAGACCCCTTGGGGCAATCCGAGGTGGGGTTTGGAAGCTAGGCTGAACACATCTTTATTTTTCTCCCTCAGCTAATCTGTTTCTCCAGATTGGTTTCTTTCACCTGGATATGGTATACAGCATGCTGTACAGAACAACTTAACTTCCACTGTTTTTTGTTTTTTAATTGAAACAAAGATACCTGTGAGCTGACATGTAACTTCAGAAGCTTAATGAAGAGGCAACAATGTGTATTCCAGGCAGGCAGGGTCCCTTATGATTGGCTCCAACATGCATTCAGCAGTAATTGGCTACCTATCATTATTGGCTACCATTTATAGCTGTAAAGATTGCATTAGTTTTTGTCAGTGGGAAGAAGAGCTAACATTCATTAGGCAATGCACTTGGTTCAATACATTAGTGGCTGCTTGGTTTGCAGGGGAAAGGAAGATTGCAAAGTAGTTTTTGTAGTTGAGAACTGAAATGTTGCAGTTTCTAATAATGGAAAGTTTTGTTTCATTTCCATCATTTCCCTGTGTGCATTTACACAGGGACACATGGCATGAAGCTACTGACTGATAAGAGTGAG